>NC_054475.1:163074379-163381254 GCF_017639515.1 Carcharodon carcharias | reverse complement strand
TTTGAATGATTTTTAATTGTCAACATATTTGTGTTCATTAATAAAACAAAGAAAAGTAAAATTACATTTGAGTGAGATTTCGCGAATATCATTTCAAAGAGTTTTGACATGATCAAGGCTAAAGCAGCTCAATTAATCATCACCCCACCCACCACCTTAAACATTCGCTTCCTCCACCTCTGGCACACAGTGACAGCAGTGTGTACCATCGACAGCAACTCATGAAGTCCCCTTTGAAGACATCTTCCAAACCTAACACCTTTAGTACCTCGAAGAATAAGGGCAGCAGACACTTTTGATCACCATCACTTGCAAGTCCCCTCCAAGTCACACACCATCTTGACTTGTAAATATATCACCACTTATTCATTGTCATTGATTCAGAATCCTGGAACTCCCCACCTAACAGCGCTATGGGAGTAGCTTACCACATAGACTGTGGCAGCTCAAAGAAACAGTCCACCACTACCTTCTCAAGGGAAACTGGCAATAGGCAAAATTGCTAGCTTTGCCAACACTGACCACATCCCACGAATGAATAGAAAATAAAGTACCGTGTTGCGAATATCTAATTCACGATTCACATGCTTTAAAATATAAATTTTAGTTTTCGGAATTAAAGTATTAACTGTAGAAAATGGGGAGTGTCTGGTTGAGAATCTGGTAGAAGCAACCCTGAATTAAATGCAATTCAAACAAGGTCGGAGTTTACTACACTTAAAAGGTTGGGGCCATGTTGACTGAAAAGGCTATCAGCTAGAAAGATAAGGTCATGAAACCGCAGCTGGCCTTACTTAACTAAAGATCTGGACACATGTGATGTTTGCAGTTATTTCAGTAAAGGATGAGTCATTCATGTGGTTACCCAGGATTAAGGAAAGCTTCGGAACTAAAAAGTAGTAAACTTGCATTTTTACCTTGGAACGGGCTGTGTGTCTCACATTGTCATGGAGATGGGTGGAGATGAGTGAGATCCTTTGCTTTGAGTTTATTTCTGAGAATTCAGTTATGGCATAGCCAGCAGTCAGAGGACTGGTTAGTGTTTGGAAAAGCAGATGAGTGACTTTGTCAGGTTTAGCTCTTGTGTAGCTTGCAGCTCCTTGGCAACTGAGAGGTAAAGCCAGGCCTACACCTGAGGTGGAGTAAATGCTAGATCTAACGTCCATGACATAGTCTGCAATTGGGAGTTGGCATTCAGTATAAGGCAAATTTGGAAAGGGGAAAAATGTTAGGAGGATTTGTTTAGCTTGAAGCTAAAGGCAGAAATCTACAGTAATCCTCTCAGTGAAAGGCAGTTAACCTTGTTGCAGCTTGAGTTCTGGAAGTAATCAGCTTAGTTGCAGTTTGAAACCATAGCAGTGGGCTACTAGAAAGCAAAGTTGTTTCTGATGTATTGAGCCACTGTGCAAGAGTCAGAGGGATGCCCGGATGAGTTTGAGCTGTGGAATCCAGAGCCATGAGTTCAGTAAAGAAGTTGGAGGTTCACTTAGCCAAAAGCGAATAGGGGGATCCCCGTGGAATCTTGTACCTTGGAGAATAGCTGGAACACTGAAGAGAAATCAGAGTGAATTCAGAGAGCTGCGATTTAACTTTGGTTTGGTCCTAGAGAAGAAGTGAATGAACCTTCAAGATTCATGTAACGCACTAGGGAACCCTGGTGGGCAAGTAAAAAGTAGAACCGAGTTGATAACATAACTCTTTATAAGCTATGGTGTTAGGTTAGTGGCGCTTGCTTCGTTTAATTTCTTTTTGTATACAGTGAAGTGAGTTTTTGTTTAAAAACGTGAACGCTTGTGGCGTAATTCTGTCAGTTAATTGATGGGTGTTCGGATTTCCTCTTTAAACATTAACAGCTCCTAGGAGGATCATAACCACCCCCAGGGGTGCAGTGGTCTGCTGTTCCTGCGAACTACATCTACTCTACCAAGCAGGATCTACAGGCTATAATTACCAATCCAGTTACTGGACTTTCCACATGTGATTTGTTAAACTTTCAGTCGTATTTGGTCTCCTTTGCATTTGTTTCGAGGATCAATTTGTGTCTTTATTCAAAATTTCCAACTTTCTTTTTTTATCACTACATCAGTCCCACAGCAAAAGCAAAAGTGCTGTTCTCTAACAAAGAATTCTGTGTTTGGTACAGGAATTTAAAGTGTTACCACATTCCTGGACATTGATCAATATGTTTCTGACATTTGTTCTAAATTTGTATAAGTGTATGAAGTACTGTGTAGTTTGTCTGGGAACCTTTGCTTGAGGCATTAAAAGAAGTATTGATTTTGACATTTAAGTGATTAAAAGGTGGAAGTTTAAAACAATGCAGGAATTCATTTGAACCTGGGCTTTGATTTGAATGAGTGGATTAGTAAATGGCTTGATGAAGAATCCCACACAGAAGTACAAAACAGAATGTTCATGCTTTGTAGTATTTACATGGACAGCGAAACTCACTCTGTCTGTCGCTCAGTGGGAAAGACTTTCAGCAGATTGGTGGGTTCAAGGCATAAACTCTAAGCTGATACTGCACCACCACTGTACTGATGAAGACTTACACTGTTGGAGGCTTTGTCCTTCGGAGATGTTAAACTGTAGTCCTGTTTGCCTATATAGCACTATTTTGAAGAGGAGGGGACTTCTCCTTTGTGAAGTGCTTTGGGGTGTGTTATTACATTTAAGATGCTTTATAAATGCAGCTTGTTTCAAATGTTATATTCAGTTGTGATTCCAATCAGATTTTCATGTGAATTGGTATTAACATGACCAAATTTCACTAATATGCCTAAACAAAACCTGAATGTTTTACTAGCTTAGATCGATATTTAACAAAAAGGTGAAGATCCCAACTTAAATCCTCAGCAGATAAACGATCATGATAAGAGGCAATTGAGAAATTGAGAAATGAATAGAGTTTAAAAATGAAAATATCACTTCTGATTGTGTCAGTTGCACACATTTCCCATGATAACAACAAAATGAAGTTAAATTCCAGTTTGACTATTTATTGCCTCATCTCTGTCTTCCCAAATTATGTTGTCGATAGAAGCTATTAAGTGAACAGTTACTAATGGCAGGACTGGCCTGACACTAAAAGGAAGTACACTAATGGAAATCCTGTTTCTTTTTCAAGTGGGGAAGAACACTCATCGAGTAAACTCAGAGAGATTAAATGTAAACTGCTCAGGCAACATAGATGTCAAGTAGAGGCTAATGAGACAGTGGATGAGTGATAAAGTATCTTAATGAATATAAATTGATTAAATGAAACAATGATTTGTCTGTAGGGTAGTGAGCTTAATTGAAAAAAAAATCCAATAAGGAACCAGACTAATGCACCAGCCCTGATAACCACATCTAAACTCACTTTAAGTCAATGGGCAATATGGCCATCTTTACTTACATAGTTTTTAATGTTGAAGACATAATTGAATTGTAAATCTTGGATTACAATATATTGGCTGATTCCACAACAAAAGTTAGGAGTCCGGTTCGAAATGCTGATACCTTTCCTTTGACATTTGCTCTCTCCCAGCACAGAATATAGCACAATATGTGTAAGTAAAAGGTGCGCATCGAGGGTCAAATTGAACTTCAATTCCAGTTTCTTGCCTTTTCTACATAATCTCTTGATACACTTCTTCCTCCTTCCGCTACCATGCCCTAAGGGGACATTGGCAACCATGGATCGGTCCATGCTTATGCTTGGCAAAGCACCGCTGTGGTTTGCTGTTGCCTGCTGCAGTATGCTGACCAGGATACTCTCCCACTCTTACTGTTTGCCATCAGGTGTATTGGAAAGATTTAGAGGCTGATGATCAACCTATTTGGCCACATTATAAACTCATTTTCTATGGTTATCAAGACCTGAAGTGGGACTTGAACACAGAGCTGCTGGCTCAGGGATATGAACACGGCCAATGCACTACAAGGCCTCTCCCTTAATACTCTTATCTAATCAAAATTGATCAGTCTCGGTCTTGAAAGCTTCAATTTCCGCCGGCATTCCGCCGGCGTCCATAGCTTTTTAGAGGAGAGGATTCCAGATTTCCAGCTGTGCTGAGTTTTTCCAGCATTTCCTGTTTTTATTCCAGATTTCCACTATACTGCTGTGAAAGTGCTTCCTGATTTTATTCCTGAAAGGCCTTCTGCTAATTTTAAGCTTACGTCCCCTTGTTCTTGGTCTCCCCATCTGCTCCATCAAATTCCTTTACTCGATCCTCTATCTGCCAAGGAGTACAAGCCAAGTTTATTCAACTTTCTCTCTTAACTCGAATTGAAAAGGAAGGAAGGTGTGCTAAACTTGTATTGAACCTTGGCTGGACCCCACCTAGAGCACTGCATAACATTCTGATTTCCATATTATAGAAGATATATACAGGTGCTTGAGAAGGTGCGAGAGAGAGATATGTAAAGATGACACCTGAAATACAGCGATATACTTATCAGGAAGAGGCTGCATATCTTTTGAGAAGGCTGAGGGGATGATCTAATAGAGCCCTTTCAATTTATGAAAGGTGTTAATAGAGTGGACATGGAGAAAACGTTTCCACTTGTGGGGAACACTATACCCAGGGGGACGTCAGTACTGATACAGTGTGAGAAAAAAGGAAACTCAGGATCCAGTCTGTCCTTCATTTCACACCTTGCTGGCTTTTTGGTCAGGCCAGTCAGATCAGGCTGAGCCAGGTCGGCTGGGGTCAAGGATCGCTTGGACCAGTCGGAGCGCAGGAAAAGACTACCGTGCGAAGCCGATAACTAGCGAGGCATGCCACCATGCCAATACAGCACCTAGCTGAACAAACTGGTAAGCTATTTTACTAATTTTGTAAGAATTAAAATTCATGCATGGCAGGTTATAAAAATGCCTGGTTTACGGATAGTTGGATTTGAGACACAATACCTGTGTAAGATAGTTCCCAAAAAGTCAAATATAGCATCCAGACGAAACAGTATTAGCCAGAGAGTGATGAGATGTGAAACTCACTAGCACAGAGCACACCTTCCATGGCAATCAAGTCCTGAAATAGGGCTTGAAGTAGCAGCTTCAGGTTCAGATATATGGACATTGCCACTGCTTCACAAGGCCTTTCTCTCGATGCCCTTATCTAATCAATATCTATCAACCTCAGCCTTGAAAGCTTCAATTGTCCCCCAGGGTCCACAGCATTTTAGGGGAGGGAATTCCAGGTTCCCAGACCTGCTCACTTTTCCCAGCGTTTCCTGTTTTTATTCCAGATTTCCACTATCCACTGTTGTGAAAGCGCTTCCTGATTTTGGTTGGATAAGCATATAAAGGAGAAGGGAACAGATGACTACGCTGATAGAGTTAGATGAGGGAAGGCAGGAGAAGGCAACAGTGGAGCATAAATGCTGGCATGGACTGATTGGGCCGAATAGCCTGTTTCTGCACTATATCCTATATCATCCAGTGTAAATTAAGACTTGAAGCCCTGGAATCCTTCTGCAGGATCTGCACTGCGCCCCTGCAAGGCTGACAGATGAGGTGCACAAATTCATTCCCTCTGCATTGCAGTCCCTTTGAAATGAAGACGAACGGTACATGAACCATTTTGATTGCTTTTTGACTCAGCGGGCTCTCCAGGGGTTTAGTGCTGCATCACCATTGTGTTGTGACACCCTTCAAAAGCCCTTACTGCATTTAAGGTTGTGGGTCCAAGTCCCACTCCAGAAGCTTCAGCACAAACTCTAAGCTGATACTCTAGTGCTGTATTCAGGAGTGAGGTGCTGTCTTTTGGATAGGAAGTTTAGCCAAGGCCTTGTGTGCTCTCTAAGGTGGGTGTGTAAGATCCCATGGCATTATTTCAAAGAGGAGGAGGGGAGTTATCCCTGGCATCCTGGCCAATAACTATCCCTCAACCAATGTCATTAAAAACAGGTGAACTGGTCATTGTCATATTGCTGTTTGTGGAGATTTGTGTGTGAAAAGCCTACATTAAAACACTTCGAAAAAGGAGACACTCTATTGGCTGTAAAATGCTTTGGGACATCCTGAGGTCATGAACGGTGCTATATAAATGCAAGTCTACTTTTTTACATTGTACAACTTCCAATCCAGGTGGTGTTATTAAGATCCACCATTCAGGGACATTACTGATAATAATGAATGTGGCAGTGTGCATTCTGCCTCACTAGCATGAGGCAACAAGGAAGATGGTGTTATGGCAGTGAGTGCAGACCCTGTGGATGTGTGATGGGTTTGTGACTGTGTGAGTTGAGTGATGAGATGAGTGACTTACCCTGGCAGAACGGAGGAGATCATCCATCCTCTTGTGGCACTGGGTGGTTGTCCTCTTTTGCAGGGCATTGGCAATGACCACTGCTGCCACAGCCTCCCAAGCTGGTTTAGTGCTGTTGCTGTCCATCTTGTGGCCAGAGGGGGGATAGAGGATATCCCAGCTGGCCTCCACGGCATCCAAAAGTCACTTGAGAGACGTGTCGTTGAACCGGGGGGGTGTATTCTTCTTCAGTTTCAGGGCCATGTCTTCCGTGCAGTAGAGGTGATCTGGAAGCGCTGAGGTGTGCGCTCGTGGCTGGACTTTAAACATGGCGCCTGGTGAATGCGTTCTCGCTCACCATGGAAACAGCGTGTTTCCTGGGAGTGCGTAAATAATGAGGCGGGTTCAGGACAATACAGCACAAAAACCAGCGATCGTGGCCAGTGGATAAAACGTCGTTTCACCCACCCGCTACTGCACTTAGTGCAAATTTGGGAAAATTCCGCCCTAAGTCTTTGGGCTTTATCTTTCTGATAATAAAAATCTCTCATAGCTCTAAGCTTTACCAGTAATCTTTGGGGAAAATAAACACACTCGGCGGGATTTTCAGCACCCTTCTGCCACCTCGATCTTCCGCAAGTCAATGGACCTCTGGCTGGGGCCTCACCCACAGCAGGTCCCACCCGCGATGGGGCTGGAAAATATCGACCACTGTTTCTAAACTCCACCTGGCTAGGTGGTGCATTTCACCCCTCCTTTGAAAACAATGTAGCCTGGTTTATTTAAAATTGCAGATGTCCTTTTATACCTTACATCCTACACTTTCCCTATGTTTACCATATTTACATCAAAGCCTTCAGATCAGTTGCATTTAATCCAATTAAGACTCACACACATGCACACACACACACACTCACACACATATACAGACACAAATACCACTACTTTACAATAAATTGCAATAACAGAGGATTATTATATCTTCCTGACATCCCCCTCCTTATTAAAAAAATGAACCATCATAATTTAAAAAGATGGCTTCATTTTTATTAATGTATCTTATACTACCTCCTATATTTATCCATATACTTACACAATTATATTACCAGATGCATTCATTAACATAATATATATATAAACCCTTCAAATCAACAGAAATTATTTCAGTTCAGTGTCCAGGCTTCAAATGTCCAGTTTTCCCTTTAACCTTCAAACTCTTGATAAAGCATTTGCAATCAGATTTTCTCATCTAGCAACATGTATAATCTGTAAATTAAATGGTTGCAGTAATAAACTCCATCTGAATAACCAGCACTTATGTTTCAAAATTTGTCCAGAAACTTTAAAGGATTGGGGCCTGTATAAACATTTGTTTCTAATAAATTGTTTGTCACTTAAATCTCAAAAAGCTGCATTGCTAACACCAAACCCTAAGTTTCCTTTTCAATCGTTGACTATCTTCTTGTTGTACATTCAACCTCCATGAAAAATACCCTAACAGTTTTTCAATTCCAATGTCATCTTCTTTTAACAGAACAACCCCAATGCCTATCTTGCTTGCATCAATGGTCAACTTAAATTGCTTGGCATAATTGGGTACTGACAAAATTGGTGTCATAGTTAATACAGTTTTCAAACTATTGAATAATTTTTGACACTCCTGTGTCCATTGAAACTTGTTGTTCCTCTTTAATAGTTCAGTTAGTGGAGCAAGCATACTGTTAAAATTTGGTACAATTTTCTGATAAAACTCACTCATGCCCAGAAATCTCAAAAACTTCTTGTTTTGTCGTAGGCTCTGGGAAATCCATGATAACCTTGACTTTCACATCTCTCGGAGCCACATTACAATGTCCAATGGTACGGTCTAGATATGTAACATGCGCTTTTGCAAATTCACTTTTAGCCAAGTTCATCGCTAAGTTAGCCTCTTGTAATCGAGTAAATGATTCTTCCAGATGTTGTAATTGCTCCTCCCACATCTGACTGAAAACTATCAAGACATCAATATAAACAGCACAATTACTCTGGCCTGCAATTACTTTGTTTGTCAGTGTTATGACCCAACAATTGGTAAAGCTGAGTTATTTAAAAATCCCAGAGGGAAACTTTAAACAACTTTCATAACCTATATTTTTAAGTGGTACGTTTGAGATGCAATTCTAAATTCAGGAATCAGACCACCAGTTCTCGAGAGGCCTTATAACAAAATACAGGAGACATTTATTAATTTACGCAAGCTAAATATATACACATGGCTACAAATTACTACTGTCATAATTTTAACAAATTCCCAAACTAATCTCCATTAAGGCAACAGTAACCCATAGACTTTCAACAGGCACCAGGCAAAGCATTTTCACCTTACAAGTACAAAATGAGATTCCTTTCACTTTGGTTCCTGTGAAGACAGTTGTAGGCTTACAGCTGCATTGATCTTACATTGCCTTTGCCCTGCACACAGAAAACCATTGCCTATTATACCTAGCACAGCTCGTTGAATGTAAATTATCATTGTATCACCAGCCCCTTTGCACTCGACCTCTTCTAACAACAAAATCCCTTTCATTGTAACAATTTTATTAGTAATGTAAACATATTGCTTGGTCTATGCTAGCTAGGTGCCAGAATTCACTCCCCTACTTGAATGCTGTATTCAAAAAATGCAAATATACTCTACCTCTCTTACACCTCAAAACTAGTACACATCAAAGCACCCAGACTAGCTGGCTTTAACCCAATTAAGGCACACCCAAAGACTAACCCATTATTTAAAGACAATTCCAGTAACATTATATACATTAATAGCTTCATGACAACCCTCTCCCTATCTAAAAATGAACAGTCATAATTCTAAAGGATGGCTTCATTTTAATCTCACATTATCTCCTATACTTTTTACACTATTACATGACCAGATGCATGCA
This sequence comes from Carcharodon carcharias, assembly GCF_017639515.1. Lineage (NCBI taxonomy): Eukaryota > Metazoa > Chordata > Chondrichthyes > Lamniformes > Lamnidae > Carcharodon > Carcharodon carcharias. The sequence continues at coordinate 163,372,094 of NC_054475.1, read as the reverse complement.
TTAGCAGACCATTATGTATACACAAGTCTTTGGTATCAACAGAAATCACTCCAGTTCAGTGTCCAGGTTTTTAACAATGTCAATTTTTCCTTTAAGCTTCAAATTTTAATAATGCATCTGCGAACAGATACTGTCTTCCAGCAACATGTATAATCTGTAGGTTAAATGGCTGTAATAATAAACTCCATCTTGCACTCCTGTCTCAAAATTTGTCCAAAAACTTCAAAGGACTATGGTCTGCATAACCAATTGTTTCTGATGATTTGTTTGCAACATAAATTTCAAAATGCTGCAATACTAACACGAAACTCAAAGTCTCTTTTTCAATCATTGAATATCTTCTCTGTTGTACATTCAGCTTCTGTGAAAAATACCCCATCGGTTTTTCAATTCCAGTGTCATCTTATTGTAACAGTACAGCCCCAATGCCTTTTTCGCTTGTGTCAATGGCCAAATTGAATTGCTTGGCATAATTGGGTACTACCAAAACTGGTGTCATATTAATACAGTTATCACACTATCAAATAACTTCTGACACTCCAGCGTCCATTGAAGCTTCTTGTTCTTTTTTAATAGCAACCACTTGGCTAAAATTTGGTACAAATTTCCGGTAAAACCCACTCATGCCCAGAAATCTCAAAACTTCTCATTTTGCTGTAGGCACTGGGAAACCCACAATAGCCTTGACTTTCACATCTCTCGGATCCAACTTGCCATGTCCAATGCTATGCCCTAAATATGTAACTAACACTTTTGCAAATTCACTTTTAGCCAAGTTCATTACCAAATTGAGTTCTTGTAGTCAAGTAAATAATTCTTCCAGATGCTGTAAATGCTTCTCCCACATCTGACTGAAAACAATTATATCATCAATATAAACAGCACAATTGCTAAGACCCATAATTACTTTGTTTGTCAGTCTTTGAAATGTCGCAGGTGTATTCTTCATACCAAATGGCATGACTTTATACTAACATAGTCAACTTGGCATTACAAAAGTTGATATCTCCTTTGCTCTCTCCGACAATGCTACCTGCTAATAACCTTTTAGCAAATCAATCTTTGCAATAAATGTCGATTGTCCCACTTTATCAATGCAGCTTTCCAATCATGGCATAGGATATGAATCCTCTTTTGTCACTGCATTCATCTTTCGATAGTCTGCGCACAGTCTTTGTGTTCCATCCTGTTTTGGTACCAGTACAACAGGTGAACTCCAGTTACTGCAACTAGACTCAATGATATTAATTTGAAGCATGAAATAAATTTATTTCTGTACTTGTGATAACTTTGCCGAATTTAATCTATAAGGTTGTTGCCTTATTGAAGATGACATTTCTATACGTACATCATGTATAGCTAAATTTGTCCTTTCCAGCTTATTTACACAAATAGATTTGTGTGTCTGCAATAGCTTTCCCAAATCATTTTGACACTTGCTTGGAAGGTAACTCAATATTTCATTTAAATTTTCAAGCACCCCCAATTTTTCATGAATCAATTTCAGTGGTCCCCTTACCTCATGACCATAAACTAGTTCAAAGGCTAAAACAAGTCGCTGCATTAGTTGTGTCTCTAATAGCAAGTAACAAAAATTGAATTCCCATATCCCAATCCTCTGCATAATCATGACAGTATGCTTTCATCATAGTTTTTAAAGTTTGATGCTATCTTTCCAAAGCTCCTTGTGGCTCCAGATGATAAGCTGTTGATTTAAATTGTTTTATCCCCAAACTGTTCATTACTTCCTTAATATGACGTGAAATTTGACCCCTGATCTAATTGTATTTCTTTAGGTAAACCATATCTTGTAAAAACATTAACTTCTCCATAATCTTCTTAGTTGTAATATTTCTTAAAAGTATCACTTAAGGAAACCTGGTCAAAACATCCATTATTGTCAGTAAATGCTGATTTCCACTTTTTGTCCTAAGGAGGGGTCCTACACAATCAATCATGGCCCTGGTAAAAGGTTCTTCCAATACTGGTTTTGGGATTAAAGGCACAGACTTAATCATTGCTTGTGGTTTTCCCAATATTTGACATTTATAACAGGTTCTACAACATTTGACTACATCCCTATGCAATCCTGGCCAAAAAAAAACCCTCTGTATTTTTTCCTGTGTTTTCCTAATTATTAAATGTTCCCCATTGGAATTTCATGAGCAATCCTCAGAATCTCATTTCTAAACCCTAACAGGATAACAATCTGGTGCACATCCCTCTTGCTTTCAGTTGCTGAGACATGATCCGACTGCCACTGGTCAAAATTACTTTGTTTTACTCTTTCAAACTCAAAATAAGTTCGTCCAAGGTGTTTTCTCATATTCCTAAATTTCTGCCTTTATGCCCTAGGAACCAACTCATATGCACTCAAAATTGCTATTTTTACCACATCATAGTTCACCGACATTTCTTCTGACTGTGAAACATAAGCCTCATGTGCTCTACCCACCAACTTGGATTGTAACAACAATGTCCAGTTCTCCTGTGGCCATTTCATCTGTTTAATTATCTTCTCAAATGAAATAAAGAATGCTTCCACATCTCTTTCCTCAATCTTTAGAAGAGCTTGTTCAAATTTAAACATCTCCACACTGGGTTCTGGTCAGGAAATAAGTCCTTCCTCACCTAGTGGCATCTCTTTTTCAATTGCCTGCATTTTAAGCTGGAACTCTCTTGGGGGGGTGGGGGGGAGGGGGGCTGTAGGCATCACATTCTTCACACAAATGGGACCACAAAATCTTGCACAATGAAAGGAAGGCAAAATATATTTTTTTACATTTCCTGGTTGCATTGAAATATTTGCAGCACCGGGTAAATGCTCTGTGTGCAGTGCAAAAGAAGACCATATGCATATTCACTCCAGGCCCTTTTCACTGCTTTCTGGGATTTCTTGTAGTGGTCCCTATTGGATCAACTGCCAGTCAACCTCCTTCCTTTTCTGGTTCAGTGACATGCTTCAAGTAAGCACAAGATACTTGCTGGTGATGTGTACAGAACTGGCTTTGTTCATATAGAGTCCAGGTGATCAATCTATGCTGTACAAGAGAGTAATTTTCAGTTTCTCTATCTTTTGAGCTCTCCAACTAACTCTGGAAAACTACCTTCCTTTATATTTCAGTTCGCATACTTGAAAGGTATATTTTACAGATAAGAGCTCATGATTTATCTTCTCTTGAATCCTTTAAGGAACAGTCTGCCTACGTCAAATGCCTCAATTGTTTATTTCAATTATATTTTTCAGACTAATGTGTTCTGACCTTCTGTTCTTGGAATCTTTGAAGACTAGTTTTATTCATGGCCTATCTCCCAAAATGTTCCCACTATCCTATAGTTAATTGATGCCTCTGTCTATGTCGATCACACTAGTCCCAGGAGTTATACATTAATCGCAGGACTCACGGTTGATACCATCCAGTCACATATTTCCATGCCGAGGTATCCTGTTGTATTTTTTGATTATCTTAGGAACCATTTTGCTCTATGATTAGTTATAATCATGGAGGTCAGTTTGATTACCAATTCCTAACTCTCAACCATGTCTGACAGTCCCCTAAACCTGGACATTAATAATTCTCCTAACTGCAGAAAAATGTGACATCTTCACTAAAATGGTGAGAAGTGGAAATGGAAGAGGAAGAAAAACAGAAATACTTGAGTTTATGTAGCGCCTTTCATGACTTCAGGGTGTCCTAAAGCCCTTTACACCCAATAAAGTACTTTTTGAAGGATAGTCACTGTTGCAATGTAGGAAACATGGCACTGGATTCGCGCACAGCAAGCTGCTGCACACAGCAATGAGACAATAACCAGATAATATGAATCTTATTGATGTTGGTATGGGATAAATATTGGTTAGGATCCTGGGGCAGGCTCCCTGCTCTTCTTCAAGCTAATGCTAGGCAACCTTTTACACCCACATAGAAGAGAAGATGAGACCTTTGTTTAAGGTCTCAACTGCAAGATGGCATCTCCAATGATGTAGCACTCCCTTGGTACTGCGTCAATGTGGGAGCCTAGATTTCTATGCCCAGGCCCTGGGGTAAAACTTGAACTCACAATCTTCAGACTCAGCAGTGAGGCTGCTACCCACCAAGCTGCTATTGGCACCCCGTATTGCCCTGGTTGATCATTGTTGATCAAATCTTAAGTTGTCAAATGTTGCTGCTGGAAAACTATTCATTATTCTACCCATGTCTATCTCAGTGCAGCTACTATGTTCCCCTTTAACAGTTTCTCCTCCTGCCTTCTCCATATTATTATCCCTTTTCTTTCCCATATCGTGATTTCTTATCTTTACCATATTCCTGAATACTTTCCCACAGGAATGCACTGAGCTTCCTCTTGAATTAATTTCTAGGAGGAAATTTCAACTCTGCACTGAATATAAGCACTGGATGGTTGAAATTGGACTTGGATAGTTGCGCAGAAAGGGTGCCAGCAAATCTGCAACCACTCTACGTGCAACCTGAGCTTTCTTCCATTGGGTTCAATGGTTTCAATGGGGATAAAGGAGTGGGTGTAAAGTACGCTGATTAACTATCACTTATTGTATGTGATCGTTTTCACCCATACTCTTTATAAATATATTTGTTTGACTTGTACCCCCCCGCCCACTGAGAAATCTAACTGATGACAGAAAGAGTTTAAAAAGTTGAACAGAGAACTACAAGGTTACCATTAAGGGTAAGTCTCTGAAACCGCTCCTGATGCGGTGGGAGAACCAGGCTTGAAGATCGAGTAAGTTTTGTGCCACTTGTAACACAGAGCCGAGCATTGAGTGAAAATGGTGATACACAGGTAAGTATGGCCGATTCACAATGCCCCTAATTTCCTGGAGATTGACACCCATCCCCACCTCTGCCATGTCGATTCTCCAATCTGTTTTTGCATCAAGTGGGACATTTCAAGTTCAATGAGTTCCCTTGTCCTGACCAATATCTATCCCTCAACCAACATCACCAAAACACATTATCTGGTCATTATTGCATTGCTGTTTGTGGGAGTTTTCTGTTTGTAAATTGGCTGACACGTTAGGATAACAGTGGTGACACTTCAAAAGTATTGCATTGGCTGTAGTGCTTTGAGATGTCATGACATTGTGAATGGCACTGAATAAATGCAAGTCTTTCTTTCTTTACATTGGTAGCCTCACATTGCAAACACCTTGGCCTTAAAGTCTTTACTTTTTCCCACATGATTCCCACCTTTACAGGAAGGATATGGTTAGACCTGTGATTACCTCATCCATTTACCAGAACCTCCAAACAATGCCGGAAGCATGTTCATAGAATTCAGGAAGTTGGTCATTAATTCACAACATCCTTTCCTGGGAATACAATTCATCAACCTTCTGCAATTGTCTACCACTCTGTTCCTTTTCCATGTTCATAAACAGAAGATGTGTGCAAATTATGTCCTTTGGGAATTGTGGCTGAGCTGACAAATGCAGGTCAATGAATCCAAATTTGTATGTAGAGGGGAATCTGCAGCTCCCAACACATTATTTCAGTCATTTAAGACCCTTTCTTTCCACAATGAAAGAGAGGTTTTGTATGATGCATGGCACAGAGCTGGACAGAGAGCACATTATCTATCCTTGAATACACATCAGCAGAACAGAAAAGCTTTTCACCAGCACCATCAGTTTACGGTGTTTGATGGGCTATTAAGAAAATACGAAGAAAGATGCAAAAATATGAAGCAGATTAGATTTTCTTAATAGGCAAAACATCTCACACTAAATAGTGCTCGAATCCTTGTGCTTTCTGAAATAGTAATTGTAATCCTCAGTGGCTAACTTCTCGAGTGGTGCACTTCAGACGCACTGAATACAGTAAATCATCCTGGCATTGTGTTCTAACCCAGTTTTCTCTTAACTCGTCAGTGCAAAGGAAGTGTTGTGACTATTATGTGGTGTAAGGACAAAACGATACAATCATTAAAGTAAAGGAATGAGTGACTAACTGAGCTTGCTTTCGGGGATGGATAAAAGGAAAGTGACTATTAAGGACCATGCGTGAAAATGAGCTTGTCAGTATTTATATTGCTTTTTAATTCATTGCATGATAGTTTAGTTTGTCCAGGAAATTACACAAACAACAGCTCACTGGATGCCCTCCTGTTTAAAAGACAAAATCATTCTTGGCTGCGTTAGAGTGGATGTTAGAGACTGCTGCCAGGCCAGTGTTGCAGAGAAATTTAGGGCCTGACTTTCCTGATCATGCAAAACAGGGAACACCCATTTTTCTAGACATAAAGGTCAGGTCAAAGGGGCTGGACCTCCACTTAGATTAAGTTGGGCTGGGCTCTTTGGGGCTTCCCTGCGGGGGTGAATTTGTGCCTGTGTTGCAATAGGTGCAGAAGGCAATCTCATTGATGCAAACGAAGCAGGATGCGGGCTTTCTCAGCCTTTCTTCCACAATTTCCTGTCTGTGGAGCCATGGGATGCCCTGAAAAGCCTAATTTAACATTCTGTTCCCTTATTTGTAACTCTCCCACCAGAGGAAATAGTCTCTGTTGAAATCTATCAACTCCTTTCATCATTTTAAGCATCTCAATTAGATCAGCTCTCAATCTTCTATATTAGCATCTGTCCATCTCGGGAGATGATGGACTGTGCCTGGGGTTTATATCGCTTCTGTATTGAACATTGTTGTGGCTGTCGAGGCCGATTTGTGAGTGGCACTCCTTCCTGCAGCTGTCACTGATGAATAGTGTTGGCCCGAGGTTGACTGCTGTTTTTTTCCCTTCTGGTGGGCTCTCTTTTCTGCCATCTGGGCATTATTTTGCCCTGTAGTTTCTCCACGCCCTTCCTGACTGCTCGTCTCCAGGCGCTCCCATCAGCAGCGAGGACTGCCCATTTATCGATTCTGATCCCGGTCAACTTGAAGCCTCGCTTGCAGATATCCTTGTATCACTGACGTGGGTGACCTGTCGGTCACGCGCCGATAGCAAGCTCGCCATAGGGCATGTCTTTGGGAATGTGGCCATCATCCACGTGGCTCACATGGGCTCAACCAACGGAGTCGCCACTGATTCAAGAAGGCAAACACGCTGGGGATCCCTGCACGCTGATGTATTTCCATATTCAACACTCTGTCTTGCCAGGAGATGCCCAATGTTTCTCTGAGGCAGCAGAGATGGAAACTCTTCAGCTGTTTTGCTTGGCTGGCATAAGCTACGCTACTGTAAAGGAGGGTGCCGAGGACACAATCCTGGTGTTTTCGGTATTTTCGGTTAGCTTGCTATTAGTCCACACTTGACTTCTCACCTTTGATATGACAGCTGTGACCTTGGCAATCCTGGTGCTGATTTCAGCATCAAAGGACAGGTTGCTGGTAATTGTTGATCCAAGGTATGTGAAGCTATGGACAGCCTCTAGAGTGAGGTTGTCAATGTTGCTGGGTGATAGAGTGGATACATCCCGGCCCATAACTTTGGTCCTCCTGATGCCGATTAGTCTGTCCAAACTCCTTGCAGGCCCAGGAGAACTGATCTACAAGTTGTTGTAAGTGAACCTCAGTATGAGATGTCATCAGGAAACAACAAATCACAAATTAAGATATTACGCACTTTGGTCTTGGCATGCAGACTTGCCAAGTTGGACAGCTCACTGTCGCTGTGACACCCTCATTTCAGTCGCCGAAAATGTACAATAGCAGCATGGAGAAAAAATGCCAAAGAGAGTTGGCACCAGGATGCAGACCTTCTTTACCCGTTATTGACCTTAAAAAGCCTCCAATGATGCTCTGTTGTAACTGATGGAACTGTGCATGTTCTTGTGGAAAGGAGAAACAACGCCCAGGGGTCAGGCAGGCAGCCTATTTGTTGCTGCCATTTAAAGGGTCCATCTCTGCAGACAAGGTCAAACGCCTTGGTGAGGCCCGTGAATGCAGTGTAGAATGGTCTACATTGTTTGCGGCACTTCTCCGTCAATTGCTGAAGTGATAAAATCTCGTCCACAGTCGCCCTGCCAGCTCTGAAGCTGCACTGAGGCTCAGGGTTAGATGAGTGATGCCAGAGGGTCTGCAAACTGGTCAAAGCCATGTGAGCAAAGACCTTCCTCACAATACTTAACAAGGATGTGCCTCCTTGGGGAGGCATGGGGATAGTATGGACAGCTATTCCAGAGACCCAAGGTAACGCTCCGGGGACCTGGGTTCAAATCCCACCACACAGCAGATGGTGAAATTCGAATTCAATAGAAAAATCTAGAATTAAAAGTCTGACGACGACCATGGAACCATTGTTGATTGTTTTAAAAGCCCATCTGGTTCACTGATGTCCTTTGGGGAAGGAAATCTACCGTTCTTACCTGGTCTGGTCTACGTGTGACTCCAGACCCACGGCAATGTGGCTGACTCTTAAAATGCTCTCCGAGCAAAGGCAATTAGGGATGGGCAATAAATGTTGGCCTAGCCGGTGACGCCCACATCCCATGAGCGAATACGTTTTTAAAAAATTGTTACAGTCACTGCAACCTACGTTGCTTGCGGCACTCCTCCTGTGATTGCTGAAGTGAGAAAATCTTGTACAAGGTGACTATTTTTACAACACGCATGTCTTGAGGCACAAATCTTTCCTTCCAGCAGAGACAAAAGTTCATGGAGATGCTGCGGTGATGCTGTTTTTCTATTTTTGATGATTTCAGGTGGAATTCCATTGTTTCCTGGGGCCTTGTTGAGCTCTATTGTGGTGGACTTGCTGCCCAACTCGTCCATGACAGGAAAGGTGCTGAAGGCTCCTTGCTGCATTGCTGAGCAGTTTGTTGAACATCTAGATTTTGTTTGCTGGGGACCTGCTTGTAGTCTATGAGGACTCTCTCCTTGGTCTCAGTAACTGGCTCTACTTCAGTCCAGTAAACCGCAAACAGTCAGGATTCCTCTGATCAATTTAATTATATGCAGTGAATGCAGAGGTATAGACGGTGCTGTGCAGATGATCCCACTTTGACACCTCACTCTGGCCTTGGGCATTGTTGTTCAAAAGAGCTTGAGCAAGGATGTTGAGGAACTCCTGGGTCCTTTCTAGGCCAGTGGTACGGCAAGTGTTGATCCGAAGATGACCTTTTTTCTTGGGCTGTTATAGCTTCCAAGGCTGAAGGCTGACCTTGTTACACACCAGGGAGTGGTCACCGTCATAGTCAGCCCTTTGATAGCTACAAGTGATGAGGACACAGTTGAGGGTGGTACGTCTGGTGATGATGAGGTCCAACAGGTGCCAGTGGCGTGGCTTAGTTTGGAAGCAGCTGTTTGTCCCACAGAGTCCATGATAACAGCATAGCTCCAGCAACCTCTGTCCATTTTTGTTCACCTTTCCAATTCCCCATTACCCAATGCATGCATACAAAACAGTGCCCATCATTGCGTTGAAGTCCTCTAAACTATATAGTCCCTCAGTGTTAGAACTGATCCTTGACATCTGAGGGGGAGGTGAGTGTCCTGGCATTGATGCACAAGGTTAACTGAGCCCACGCTTGTTGACAAACTAAGCGTAAGAAGTCTCACTGAGCCTTCTGTGGGGGAGGGGGGGTTCAATCATCAGGAGTAGAACATTTTTGCCTACAAAACCCACTCCATGCTCACATGTTGCCTCTTGGGTTTATCCCTGCCAGAAGAATATGTAGTATTTCTCTTTAAGGGACCCACTTTGAGTGAGCCTGGTATCCTGCAGTGCAGCAATGTCCACATTGAGTCTTGTACATGCTTTGCCGATCACAGCTGTCTTGCATGCATCATCAATCTGCAGAAGGTCATTAGTAAGGTTAGGACACACAGTCCTTGTGCTCCAGAAAGACTGGTCTCTTCTTTGTTGATTTTGCCTCACTTGCTGCATTGATTAGCAACCCGCCTGTCTCTCTACTGAGATGAGTCTCTAATCTCCAAGCACCCATTGAAGCAAGGAGTCCATGGTGGGACAGCACCTAACCGACTGGAAGCTGTCCAGATTGTGGCATGCAACAGCTATCCAATGAGACAGGATGATCTCTTCTAGTGTCGGAAGTAACCCCTGGCGTTCATGCTCAATGCCAGTCAAGCCAGATCTTATAATCAGGTAAAAGCAAAAAACTGCGGATGTTGGAAACCCAAAACAAAAATGCTGCCTGATTCACTGAGTGTTTTCCAGCATTTTCTGTTCATAGTATATTGTTTTATGTTATTTGGCTCTGTAATGCTTGCTTGGACTTCCTAACAGCAAACACCCAGGCAATCTGAACATTCATAATCCACAGTTGTGCTTCAGTCCTGTGTTGAACATTCGATGCTCCACTCTTTTTTTAACACTTCTGCAATCAATGGCTTGTGATAGCGCAACCCTCACTCAAACCTTTAGCCTTGCCAGTAATTAATGTCTTTCAACACACACAAACGTATGCAGTCTCAGACAGTTAAACATGACTTCTTCCTGATTGCAGTTTAACAAACAAGTCAGTGAATATCAAGCGAAGGGGAAAAGGAATGAGACAAAGATAGTCTTTATACATAATGCTCGTGCCAAGTACAGCTATAATAGAGACAGATGCTTCATTGCCAAGACTTCCCTTCTCATGGAACAGCTGCGAGCCTCTCTGGGCATTTTGGACGTTTGCAGTCTGCTGCAGTTTTTCTGCTGCGCTTTTTGTTCACATAATAAATGTGGAAGCAGTGGGCAACCTACGTTGCAAATGTAGCGAATCTTAGTAACTGGCTCGTTGGATCAACCCATCTGACATCTTGCTGAACAGATTCCCCAGGGGTTGTAGCATAGAGACGCAGGGATAAACAGGGGATGGGAAGGGAAATAGAGAGAGGCTTGAATTATTTGATCAGGAGCCAAGCCTTTGAGTGCAACTTCAAGGATAGGCCAATATTAACAACAGCAACTCAGATGAAAACACAGAAAATAAAAGAGAATGAAATCTCTTCTAGTGATGAAGTCATCTTGGCCCCTCTTCTACATCTACACAGAATGACTCCCAAATATACACTGAAGACCAAGGGTGAGTTTTCAATTGAAGTGCTCAAGAGTAATATTTTAGTTATGCAAATATTTAACTATTTGTTGCCCTTGAGTGTAATATTAAATCTACACAAACACACACACCTACAAACACTTACACACATTCAGATCCACACACACACACACACACACACACACACGCCTACAGAAACTCACAAACACACACACACTCAGATCCACACAGACACACACACACACACACACACACACACACACAGTCTTACAGATATTCACACACACACTCATATTCACACACACACTCATATTCACACACACACTCCCACAGATAGTCACACATACACACGCAAAGTGTGGATTTGTCCGTGCCCGCTGGCATCAGGCGTGTTCGGTGAGCGGACAATATGGCGAAGAGGCCAAAAAATCGGTTTCAAGACGTCATGAAACCAGTTTGCGATCGGCCGCTCCACCCCACCACCCCACCCCCCCACCCCCGATGGTATGCCGCGTTTTCTGCCATCGGGTGTCGGCAACCTCATTGTAATGCATCTGCATATCGTTATAAGGCCAGCCGGCTGGAATCAACCCCGCTGCTGGATCATCCGCCCACGTTGGCGTGATTGCACACCAACGTGTTTCACAACGGCAGATAAAAGGTGTGCACTTGGCGGGCTGCACTCTGAGGGGGACTCGGAGGTGAGTGCACGGTAACGTTGCGCAGCGCTCGCCTGGGTCGCCTGTTGGACTTCAAGGCTGAGGCGTCTGGTTGGAGGGGGGGTTAAGGGCTGCAGTTGAGGCACATTGTTGGGGGGATGGGTGGGGGGGCGGTTAAGGGTGCCCTGAGATTGAAGGTAGTGCACAAGCATGTGTGGAGTGGGAGCTGGTGGACAAGAGAAGCGACCAGATTTTAGGGACACCTTGTATAAAGTGACCATTCCTCTGCAGCTGCTGAGACAGTTCAGACACAGGCACGTTGACATGCTTGGAGTCAGGCGTCTAGCTTATCTGCCCATTCAAGCAACAAGGAGGCATCAAAGTGCAAAGTGCTGCGTGACAGTTGCACCCTCCTTGGCCTGTGGAGCTGGACCTGCTGAGGTCACAGGAAGAGGGGAATCGGATGAGCCAGATACTCCTGGAGTCACCTGGATCGATGTCCCTGCTGATCTTCCTCCCTCTGGGTGCCCGAGGATCCCTGGCTGACTCCTTGAGGAGAAGGGAAGTGGGATCGAGCTGCCCTGCACCCCTTTCGCATACACACTGTTGGAGGCCAACTATGGCATCAGCAATGGAGTTGATCCCACACAGCAGTGCAGGAGCGACGTCCTGGACTAAGGTCTAGCTGGCGGCCGCCATCCTGCCAGTGTTGACCTCAGTGTGTTGCAATGCTGGTGCTATCACTTCAGCCTGAAGACAGACAGACTCCTCCATCATGCCTTGCAATCTGAGGAGCAGCGGACATCCCTTCCTGATGTTCCCGAGCTTGCCTTTGCAGCTCCAGCAACTGAGGTATGACCGAGTCCAGAGGCTTGTCATCTGACTCGGACTCAGCAAATTTCTGGCCTCCAACAGTCCTCCGAGTGCTGGGAATCAGGGAAGTCCCTGTAGCCGCCTGCTGTGTATCAGACGGTGCAAGGTGCTCACCAGATTGTGATCCCATGTCTACTCTAAAGTTAGGCCCCCCTGGAGGGTGTGTGTCTCTGTGCTAGTGGAGGGTGTGGGTGAGTGCTGTGATTTCAAGGCGGGTGTCGCCAGATTCCCCTTCGGTTTCTTTGGGGCTTGATTGGAGGCCCTGGGATGTGGACCCTCTTGGCTGTTTCCCAGATGTGCCTGCGAAAGCAAGGAGAGATAATTAGTGCATGACAGTGGCCTGTGAAACAGGACACATCTCTCACAGCATGGTTGTCTGCTGGATGTTACACTGCTGGATCCTCACCTGGCAAAGCAGCACCGACCTTCCTGTCAGCACAGGAATGGTCGAGATTCTCACCGGCCAGCTGGATGGCTCTATTTTCAAAGTCCATGAGGACCTTGATTTCAGGCATTCCTCCAGCAGTCTGCGACCTCTCCCTCTTGTTGTGTGCCAACTTGTCCTGCATGAATAGAAATGGAGACAGTGTAAGCAGGACACCTGCCTGGCCAGATAATAAGTATGCCTGGCATGTGCAGGTGGTGAGTGGATGGGATGAGGGTAATGAAGGTGTGTGTGAGAGAGTGACAGATGATGTGCCTTCAACCGGCAGTGAGTGAGTGCCCTGTGGATGTGTATTTGGGTTTGTGAGTGTGTGAGTTGAACTTGATGAGAAGAGTAACTACCCTGGCAGAATGGAGGAGATCATCCACCCTCTTTCGGCACTGGGTAGCTGTCTTCTTTTGAAGAGCGTTGGCACAGACCACCTCTGCCACCTCCTCTGAAGCTGGATTAGTGATGTTGCTGCAGCTGGAGTGGTGGTACAGTACATCACGGCGAGCTTCCAATGTGTCCAAAAGGTGCTGGGGGGAGCGTCATTGAACCTGGGGGCTGCAGTCTTTCTGTGTTTCAGCACCGTGTCTTCTTTGCAGCAGTCATTGGCTGGCGGCACTGAGATGTGTGTGCGCGGCTGGACTGTAATTACTGTGCTCGGCATGCTGATGCAGCGAGATGGTGGTGTGGCAGGCGAAAATGGAATGCATAATTAATGCGGCAGGTTTGGGATGTTACGGTGTGAAAAGTCGCCATTGCAGCCGACCGGTAAAATATCGTTTTACCCGCCCGCTACCGCACCTTGTGCATATCTGGGATGATTCTGCCGACACACCTAAAGATACACACACACTCCTTCAGATACTCACACACTCACTCAGGTCCACGCGCATGCACATACACAAGCATGTGTGCGCACACACATACACAGACACACACACACACACACACACTCCTACAGATACTCACACAAACACTCAGGTCCACACACTCGTATGTACACACACACACACACACTCTCCTGCAGATACACACACACTCACTCAGGTCCACGCGCATGCACATACACACACATGTGCGCACACACACACAAAGACACACACATAGACAGACACACACACACTCCTACAGATACTCACACAAACACTCAGGTCCACAAACACACACACACACACGCACACACACTCTCTCCTGCAGATACTCACACACACACTCAGATCCACACACATGCACATTCAAATGCACACACACGGACACACACATTCCAACAGACATACACACACACACATGCACACACACACTCTTCTCCAGATACTCACACACACGCACACACTTCTACCGTACAGACACACACACATGCTATTACAGAAACCCACACACAGGCTAGCAGGACCATGATAAAAACAAACCATACATCTCGAGCTTTATTTCTACAGGGATAGAGTTGAAAAGTAGGGAGTTTATGCTAAATCTGTATCGAATCTTGTTTTGACTACATTTAGAGTGCTGTGCGCAATTCTGGCTGCCATGTTATAAAATGACTTATAAAAGGAGGCACCTGAGAGGGTGCAGAGAAGATTTACAAGGATGGTTCCAGAAATGCATGAGTATACGTATCAGGAAAGGATTGACAGGCTGGGTCTCTGCTCTTGAAAAAGGGCTGAGGGGTGACCTGGGTCATGAACCTGGAACTCCCTCTCTAACAGCAGTGTGAGTGTACCTGCACCACATGGATTGCAGTGGTTCAAGAAGACAGCATTTAAGGGGAAACTAACGAAGCAGTGGGGGGAGGGAAAAGAGGGTTACAATGGTATTTAGATGAGGAAAGATGGGACGAGACTGAAGTCGAGCAATACCAGCATGGACTGGTTGGGCCTAATGTCCTGTTTCTGTGCCATATATTGTATGTAATCCTATGTAATTCTTAAAACCTGCCTGCACCTTGTTACAACACAAACAGTCAATTCAGGCCTATGCTGAGGCAAACTTGAATGGAGAAAAACAGTAAAGTTTTCGTAAAAAGCTAAAATAAACTGATTGAGTCATCATTAACCTAAATATTCTGATCTTGTTTTGCCAACTGGAATGGAAAGCAGCATTATGGGGCAGTAACTTTGCTTACAGAGATGGGTACAGTATCAGGAGGTAAAAGGAGAAAGAATGAATTAAAGAATGTAACAGTGTTTCACTGCCTCGGTATGTGTCAAAGCACGTTGCAGTACTTTTCTTGAAGTGTAGTGACTGTTGTAATGTAAAGATTATGGAAGTCAATCTGTGCACAGCACAGCAAGTGCCACAAAGAATTGCAGTTGTATGTGATAATGACCAGATAGTCTGTTTTAAGGGGCTAACTATTGACCATGAGACCATGGAGAGCTCCCCTGTTCTGCTTCAAAATCATCCACCTGAGAGGTCAAATGGGTCCTTGTTTTAATGTGTCATCTGGAAGACGGCACCTCAGACAGTGCAGCACTCCGTCTGTACCGCACTGGGAATGTCAGCCTAGGTTATGAGCCCTGGTCTCAGGGCACTCATAAAAATAGACCTATAAATATGTATTTGCTTCGCAGCAAATTCATTTGCAAAGAATCTGCCAGCTGCCAGGTAGAGACTTATCAAATGTGATTAAAATGTCACAGAAATGCTTTTAAGTCATCAAAATGTCAATTTTGAGAGTAACACAGAAAGACTAAACAATGTGACATTAGTTCCCAGAAGCGAATGGGGTTGCTGTTTTCTACACGCAATGCAAGATGATGTTTTGATTCACAACCACAAGATCGCAAATGCATAAAGCACATTTTTTTGAGCAATTGAACCAAATTTAAGTTACTGGCATATCAGAAAACTGTCAACGAATAAACCCAGCACAAATATCCGATTTATGGCATCAAACATAAGCCAAGACCATTAAAAGAATCCTCAGGCTGGTTAATCCATTTCTGTCCAATGTTATGTGTAAAACAACCTACACACACTTCCAGTAACGCAAGATCCACTTCCAGTACCACCCACGCTATCGATGTTATATTTTGCCGATTCCGCCGGAAGTAAAATTTTAGCAACTAGCAGCCGAAGAATTAAAGGTTAAAAAAAATGATAAATTACAGAGAGTTTATTATTTAAAATCTAATCTGGACGACTGTGACTGATTCACATAAGATTTGGTCTTCTGTATCAAGAGGTGAGAGGGAGTTTTGTTACAAAGCACAAAGGTTTTATCAAGCAGTAATGATATTAAAATGGAATAGTGCAATATAACGCATAAAGGCGTTGAGATGCAACCTCGCAATTAAAAGCATAACACTGACATGTTCCGAGGTGATCAATCTTGAATGGTACTGCTACCACTTGAGTCTGTCCAAACTCACTCTGGCAATATTCCTTACCATAATAAGCACCCTTCAGTATGTTTTCTGCTGCCATGCTTTCTGGGGTATTTGATGGAAATGGTGATGGAATGTACATCCAATTCATAACAGATGGCAACCTCCTCAACCTGAGATGGCTGAAATCCTCAACTAAGGTAACAGGGATGATGGTGTGGGGGTTGCTGTTTGGCGATGACTGTGCCCTTGTGTCACAGTCTGGGCCTAGAGCCTTCAATGGATCATGGACTGTTTTTAAAGTGGCGGCCGACAATGGTCTAACCATCAGCTTAAGGAAGAGAGAGAAACTTCACCAGCCACCACCAACGCTGACTATACTCCACCTACTATAACTATCAGTAACACAGCCCTGAAGGCTGTAGATAACTTTAACTATCTTCACAACACAATCTCAATGTCTGCGTTGACAGCTAGGTGGCAAATAGAATAGCCAGAGCAAACTCAGCATTTGCCCAGGAGGAAATGAGGTATCAAACTTACAACAAAGCTCTCTGTATAAAAAGCTGTGGCAGTACCTACCATTCTAAATGCCTGTGAGACATGTGAGACCACTCCTGACATTTTAAGCAGTTGGGCAGATTCCACATGAGAAACATTTGGAAAATCACAGAAATGGAATGTGAGGATAATGTGCCCAACAAGGAGATACTTCAAAGAGCAAAAGTTTCAGGAATTGAAGCACTCATCATCAGACCCCAGCTCACATGGAGCGGACATGTAGTACGCATGACTGATGAGAAAATCCCAATGGCTATCATGTACGCACAACTTAAAATTGTACACTACCTGTGAGGTAGGCCAAGATTCCTTGAAGGAAAACCTCAGGAGATGTGACATGTCCACTAAAGACTGTGAGAAAAATGTACAAGAAAGAACTACCTGGAGAACAATCTCAAGTTGTGGTGTTGTTTCCTTTGAGCACAAAGAATACAGGCGGCTAAGGATAAAAGGTAAGCTAGAAAGACAGGGTAGTCCCAACAAAATCAGACAATTTATCCTTGCCCATACTGTGGAAAGCCATGCAGGTCTGCAATCAGGCTCCACAGCCGCATTAAAATGCACAACAGATTACCCCACACACGCAGGAAATGGCCAACCTCGATAATGAAGGGAAACTGATGCTGATGACGAATAATCACCCTTACTCCTTCCAGGCTGTCTTGAGGGAGCTCCAGCCAATCTCATTCCCTTTCTCGACTCTAGAAACCTGCTGTTTTACGACCTCAATGCACAGTACCTTACATGACACGCTCCCATAAAGCAATAAGAGCAACAACAGGGTGTCTCATTGCTGGTATTCATCAAGGACAAACTAAATAAACAAGGTTTCAACCTTGAAACAGAAGAATTGCTTTTGCCAACAATTTTACATAGAAAGGCTTATTCTTAAACTGAAAGCCTGTGAAAGTGTTTTTCTTACAGTACCAGTCAGGAGAAACCTGCCAAAGAAGAAACGGAGTCAATCAAATCACTGAAAAAATGTTCACTAAGAGGATTTCAAACATTTTTTTCTGAATGCTGAAATTTATACACCTATGTTAATGACTACTGGATCTCCTCAGGATTGTGTACTTTCACACTGAGATAAAAGCAAAAAACTGCAGATGCTGGAAATCCAAAACAAAAACAAAAATACCTGGAAAAACTCAGCAGGTCTGACAGCATCTGTGGAGAGGAGCACAGTTAACGTTTCGAGTCCATATGGCTCTTCAACAGAACTAAGGAAAACTTATTACATGTTAGGAGGGTTTCTGCATCCCTTTCAGGCAGCACATCCCACATTCTCAACACCCTCTGTGTGCACAAGTTGCTCATCACATCCCCTGTCAACCTCAAGCCCCTTACCTTAAATCGATGCCACCTGGTTACTCATCCGCCAAGGGGAAAAGTTCCTTCCTGTCGACCCTATCTGTGCCCCTCATAAGTTTATACACCTCAATCACGTGACCCCTCAATCTCCTCTGCCCCAGGGAATATAACCCCAGTCTATGCAAACTCTCCTCATTAGTCACACTCTCTAGCCCAGCATGCACCCTGTCAAAGACCTCTGCACTCTCTCCACTCCAATCATACATCCCTCCCGTGAAGTGCACTTCACAGCTGCACACAGAACTATAGCTGGGGCTTGGCAGCTTTTTCTGTATTTGGAACATGACCTCCCTGTTCCTATATTCTATTCCTCAGCTAATAAAGGCAAGTATGGCATTTGCTTTCTTAAACACCTTATGTACCTGTCTCGCTATCTTAAGGGGCCTGTTGACATGCACAGCAATGTCCCTCTGATCCTCTTTACTTCCCACGGTCCCACCATTCATCATGTATTCCCGTGCCTTGTTTGTCCTGCCCAAGTGCATCACCTCGCACTTATCCACATAACATTCCATTTGGCATTCATCAGTCCATCTGACCAGCCCGTCTATATCCACCTGTAATGTAAGGCTATCCTCCTCACTATTTGCCACCCCAACAATGTTAGTGTCATTGGTTCTGGAAGGTTGAGCGCATAATGAACCTGGGAGAAAGGGATGAAGTGTGTCACCGTGTGGACGCTAACTGATCCACTGTCCTTGTTGTTCATTTCAGCATCATCAGAGCATGGCCAGCAGGAGGAGCTACAGATGCCCCCTCTCACACCTGAGGGCCCTCAAGTGTCACCTGCATCACACCATCTCTGCCAGGCAGGCACCAGCACAGATACTAGCACCTCGGTGGGCATTGGAACATTGGCTAGTGTCCTGGGGCACAGTGGAGAGGGCACTTCACAATCGCTGGAGGAGGACCTGGCAGAGACAGACAGTTCCGATGGCGCCAGCAGTCGGAGGACTGTAGGGACCAGGCACATGCTGAGTCAGGACGTGATAATGTGCCTGTAGAGCCGTCCGCGGTGCAGCAGCTGCAGGAAATGCGGCCAGGTGTGTGGGAACATCTGGGAGTGATACATGAGACAATGCTTTGCTAGGTGTCTGTGGTGGAGGAGTCTACGCGGAGCATCACTGATGCAATGAGCCTCATGTCCGAGCGTCATGCTTCCTCCATGGAGAGGGTGGTGACTCTCACGAAGAGGCTCCTCCAGGAGAACAAGCAGCTTCTCCTGGGGATACGCTCGGACCTGCAAGCCCTCACTGCGCCAGTGGCCGCAGCTGGTCATTGCCAATATGGGAGATGGTGTGGGCTTCAAGCTTCCCAGCTCATTGCCCATCCGTCGATGGTGAACAAGGAGGTCCGGGGTGACCTCACGTCGGTGGAGCAGCTGCCCATTGTATCTGCGGGCTCCTCTCAGGGCACTCCAGATGAGGGCACCAGCTGCTCCACCCCTCTCCCAGTGACGGCTTCACTTGGTGAGGCTGCAATGACTGGGGAGATGCCAACTGTGAAACTGGCAGATCCCTCCCAGGCAGGGCCAGCACAGGCTCCATGGGCCAGAGGATGACTGCCAAGGTCATTGACACCAGCAAGGTCATCGATGCCAACAGGACAGCAGAGTCAGCAGGCTGTCTCAGAAGTCACTCTGAGCGATGGGGCAGCAGCAAGACATAGCACCCAGAAACAGAAACGTAAGGCACCTTAGACACTCCACGGGTTTCTCACTGGTGCTTTTGTGTTGGCCCGAGACTCGGTCCTTATAATTTTTTTCTCCTTGATTAACGTTTTGTTTTGGATTTGTGAGAACATCTGTTGTTTAAAATAAAATTCAGATGTGTGACCATGGCTGAGGGTGGCTTGTTTGTTCTGCATGTGTATGTTTAAGAAAAATATCATGAGTGTTTGTTTGGAGATTCAAATTTATGTCCAAGGCCTTTAGTTGCAGCTGATGACATGGCAGATTTAGCTCTTAGGTGCCGAGTATGGATGGTCCAGGCAAGGCTGGTCCTCCTGATCCACTTGTGTAGTGATAGCTGAAGGTTCATTGGATTAAAGCCTCCCGGGTGTCCCTGCCTCTTTGGAGTAGTCCTGGGTCAGCATCTACCCCCTCAGCATTCCCCTGTGCCTGCTCATCCTCAGACTCACTGCTGGACTCATCCTGTGCAGCTGCAGACACTGCGACAATGTGTTCATCGTCCACTGTGTCCCCCCTTTCCAGCGCAAGATTGTGGAGAGCGCAGCATGCAACCACTATCAGTGACAGGCGATCTGGGGAGTACTGGAGTGCACCCCCTGAGAGTCCAGGCGTTGGAAGTGCGTCTTGAGAAGACCGATGGTTCTCTCCACCACAGCCCTTGTGGAGACCTGGCTCCTATTGTACCGCTGCTCAGCTTCTGTTCTTGGATGGCGGAGAGGAGTCATGAGCCACCTTCTGAGGGGATAGCCCTTGTCACCCAGCAGCCATCCATCCAGCTGGGCTGGAGCACTGAAGAGCCCCGGCACCTGGGAGTGTCTGAGGATGTAGGCGTCGTGGGAGCTGCCTGGGTACCTTGCACAGACTTGTAGAATCAGCATCCTGTGGTCACACACTATCTGCACGTTCATGGAGTGGAAGCCCTTCCTGTTGACGAAGGCACCGGGCTCACCTGCTGGCGCCTTGATGGCCACATGTGTGCAGTCTATAGCATCCTGGACACGGGGGAAGCCAGCAATGGCCGCGAAGCCTCTGGCTCACTGTGTCTGACTTGCCTGGTCCCAACGGAAGTGGATGAAGGTCAATGCCCGTCTGAACAGAGAGTCTGTAACCTGCTTGACACAAGTGTGTACAGCTGATTGGGAAACACTGTAAAGATCACCCATCGAGCCCTGGAAAGAGCCAGAGGCATAGATGTTCAGGGCAACTGTGACCTTCAGAGCCACTGGCATGGAGTGTCCGTCCACATGGTTAGGGGAGATCTCAGGGCTAATCATGTAACAGATATAGGTGACTGTCTCCCTTGACAGTCGGAGCCTCCTTCGGCACTGTACCTCAGTCATATTGAGGTAGCTGCTTTGCCGCCTGTAAACCCTGGCAGCAGGATAGTGGCATCTTCTGCGGCCCCTTCCACCTTGGACTGCTTCTTGGTCCTGCACCCCTTGTGCCTGCGCCTGTCCTCCTAAATGCGGCTCCCCTGGAGGCTGAATGTGCACTCCTGGCCTCCTCACTCTAGCCCTTCCTTCCTCCTCAGAGGAGCTGCCTCCAGTGGACGTGCCAGAACCCATACCCAGGCTAAAGGGAGGCCCCCGGAAAGCTGCAGGCTGGATAAAGATTCCTGACTGCAGAGAGCTGAGCTGAAGGTTCAAAGTACACAGAAAGCTGCTGGAATTCATTCTGAACTGCTACAGATCACATAGGCAAAATACTTCCTCCAATAAATACTCCACAGAACAAATTGACCCCATTGAGGCCTCTCATCCCGTTCGTGGGTGAGGCTCATAGAAAAGTCTCTTACCCCCGTTGCGCCTGTGCGCCGACCCGATGATCGCATGGGCACCTGAAAATCACAGTCGACTGATGAATTAAGGGCCTTAACTAGCCTGTCAATTCATGGCGGGCGCACGTCAAACTTCATCACCCACCCACCCATCGAAATATCGCGATGGTGCGCGGTAACGTCAGGATGCTCGCCCGACATCACTGCGCCTCATTTTATGCGCTGAGGTGTGGGACCTGGGACCCGCACGTCAAACAGAAAATTCTGCCCAGTGCCTCACTTTAACATCAGAAATTAATTTAATGGGGCCTGCAATCTCGTTGAGCGTCGTGAGATTCAGTTTAACGTTGTTTCCTGTGAAACTCAGATGGTGTCATTTTGGAGTGGCCCCTCCCCAAGTTGTGGCCTTTCCCATTCCCACTCCCCAGGTTGCAGCCCCTCCCCTTCCTGACCTCAATGTTGTGGCCTCCCACCCATTCCCAATCTACCCCCTGTCAAACACCCCCCACTCCCTGACTCACCCTCTCGCTGCTTCCCTCCCCTGAACTTGCATCCCTGTTTGAAGATCCAGATTTGATCCAAAGCCAGAGCCCTGGAGTTGTGGAAGTGTGAGTCCCGATAGGGCAGAAGTGCCGAGCTGGGACTGTTGTAAGAAAAACCATGGGTTGTCCCAGCTCGGCATGTCTGCACAATCGAGACTCACACTTTCACAACTTCGGAGATCGGGCCTTGGATCAGATCTGGATCTTCAAACGAAAACACAGGCGCAGGAGAGGGAAGCAGCCTGGGGGTGATTCAGGGAGTGGAAGGCTCAGCCAGAGGTTGGTTCAGGGAGGCCACAACTCAGAGGCTGGGGAGGGGAAGAGCGGCCAGAACTCTGAGGGATGGGGAGGGAGAGGACCTGCAGTGACCTTGAGGATCAGAGAGCAGTTTCGGGAAGGATGATTTGGGGTAAGCAGGAGGCACTCTAAGTAGAAAGTTACATTTTTATTTTCTATTTTCAAACTTATTTTGTTTTAAAAGTTATTTCATTTTTCAATGTAGGAATTTAGCAATGTAAAATATTTCAACTTAGAGGGTATAATGTTTTAATGCTTGTTTTTTTCCTGATAAGTAATGTCCTACTGAACCTAACTACAGTTTTAACATTGACTCCTATTGGAACCAATGTCTCAATTGAAATGGTTTCACTTAAACGAATTCAACCACAACTTTAAGTGAGGACTGACTGTAATCAAAGACTGATCACGCACCTCGGAGACAAACTGAGTGGCTCCAAAGGATTGAGCATGAAGGAAGTTGCTGTGCAGCCAAAGTATCAATCAGGCTGGAAGCCCTTATTGATATGACATCGTTGGGAGCAAGACCATCAACCAGAGAAGTCCTAGCAGATTGATCCTAGTCAGATCGGATCCAATCAACCTGCAGTCAACCTAGTCTGATGAACTAGGGGGAAAACTGTAAGCTCTTTCCTGGACTCGAACTCAAGTTCTGTCGAAGGGTCATGAGGACTCGAAACGTCAACTCTTTTCTTCTCCGCCGATGCTGCCAGACCTGCTGAGTTTTTCCAGGTAATTCTGTTTTTGTTTTGGATTTCCAGCATCCGCAGTTTTTTTGTTTTTAGCTCTTAAAATAATTGCATTTTTTTTTAGTTCCAACTTTTAGCAATCAAGCTATTGGATTTGGAGTGAAATTGTGTCAGTTGTGATTCTCAATCTCTTGGATGTTATGGTAGGCATCAGCAGTCCCTTTAAGGATATCTGTTTAGATTGCTCATTGCCTGGAGTGTGTGTCACATATTGTCGTCCCATTACCACCTAAAGGTTGCCAATAAGATTCTGCAGTCAGTGTAGGACCCCGATTCGCAAGACGTTCAAGCCTTTAAAAAGATTGCCTGAAAATTGGCTGGCATTTCTCGTCAATCCCTGATTGCCTTGTACAATTGAGTGGCTCATTTAGACAATTTTAAAAGGCACTGAAGTGTCAATCACATTGGGAGGTGGTGGTGTCGTGGTATTGTCACTGGACTAATACTCCAGCTACCCAGGGTAATGCTCTGGGGACCTGGGTTTGAATTCCACCACAGCAGGTGGTGAAATCTGAATTCAATAAAACATGTGAAATCTGAATTCAATAAAATATTTGGAATGGAAATTCTAATGGTGACCATGAAACCATTGCTATCTGGTTCACTGATGCCCTTTAGGGAAGGAAATCTGTCATCCTTACCTGGCCTATATGTGACTCCAGACCCATGGCAATGTGCTTGTCTCTTAAATGTCCTCTGAAATGGCTGAGCAAAGTCACTCAGTTCTCAAAGGCAATTAAATTAGGGGTGGGCATGGGCAGTAAATGTTGGCCCAGCCAGTGATGCCTGCATCCCATGAATGAATAAAAAAAATGCTTCATGCGTAGGCCCAAATCAGGATGACAGGTCTTTAAGACACTTGACAAAACTTTGCAGTGATTGTTTTTTTTTTAACCAATACTGGCTTTTGTCATAACCTGAATTAAAATTATCAGCATGCTAAGGTAGGATTTGAACTCTTGTTCTTTAGAAATTTAGCCCAGGATTACTTGTCTGATAAAATAACCACGATACCACTGCACCCAGATGATATGCATTATTAAATTTCCATCCAGGCAGTGAAAACAAAGTATGTCCCTGCATATTGGGATCATAATATTAATGAATAATTTTTTCATATATCATTTCACTGACATTTATAGAAGAAATAAGCTGCTTAAAATGAATGGGTTAATGCCTGAATTAAAATCTCAAGAGAGAAGGATGTCATACGAATATTAATAGCACCAACAGTCACTCCTAGCTTATGTCCTTTGTTCAAAAAACCTTGCCTATGGAACAACTTGGACCCCATTCACTAAACATGTGATAATGTGAACAAGTGCAGAATTGCAACATTGGGTGTGCAGTGGCATAATAATGAATCTTTTCCCTAAGTGCCGCTGACACAAGAATTGTAAAACTATGAATGTGGAAGAGCACGAACGACGTTAATCGCAGCAAGGAGGACATCGGCTGCTGTACCATTTGTTTTCCTGTTTTTACTGGCTTTGTAGGACACCATAACCTTAAGACACCACTAAACACCATGAAAGAATAATGCCACCTTGTTAAAATTTAATTTTGATTCTTCTGAACCCAAATTGTCCAAGTTTTTTTTGGTTCTTTCTATTAATCTGTGCAGGTCGCTGAATCACACTAATGTGGGTAAGGTTATAATGGGTGCCATGCAGTTCCACTAATGGCTTATTGATATGGGCAATTGAACAGAGGTAGTTTGGTAATGAATCTTGTCAGCATGTTAAACTTAACTAGTTCCATGATTCAATTTTCCATTTGCTAGAAGCTTACAATGCACTATCAGATTCCTGAAGGTTTTATGTTAAAGGTCAAATTTATTATCAATTTTCTTGCATTCAAAATGACTGTCATTAGTTAGCTAAGGAAATGAATGTATGCAAGGACTAATATTTTAATTTTGAAGAACATTAGAAGTTAGCTGGAATATCAGGTTCAACAGGAGGAATTTCACCCCTACAGTCCCAATTACAGAATCGCAATTTCAACTCTGACTTTACATAATTTTTAAAAATTCATTCAGGGGATGTGGGCTTCGCTGGCTGGGCCATCATTTATTGCCCATCCCTAATCGCCCTTGACAAGATGGTGGTAAGCTGCCTTCTTGAACTGCTGCACTCCATGTGGTGTAGGTGCACCCACCGTGCTGTTAGGAAGGGAGTTCCAGCATTTTGACCCAGCTACAGTGAAGGAACAGTGATATATTTCCAAGTCAGGATGATGAGTGACTTGAAGAGAAACTTCCAGGTGTTGGTGTTCCCATTTATCTGCTGCCCTTGTCCTTCTAGATTGAAGTGGCCATGAGTTTGGAAGGCACTGTCTTAGGGAGCTTGGTGAATTCCTGAAGTGCATCTTGTAGATGGTACACACTGCTGCTACTGTGTATCGGTGGTGGAGGGAGTGAATGTTTGTGGATGTGGTGCCAATCAAGCGGGCTACTTTGTCCTGGATGGTGTCCAGCTTCTTGAGTGTTATGGGAGTTGCACTCATCCAGGCAAGTGGGGAGTATTTCATCACACTCCTGACTTGTGCCTTGTAGATGGTTGACAGGCTTTGGGGAGTCAGGAGGTGAATTACTTGTCACAGGATTCCTAGCCTCTGACCTGCTCTTGTAGCCACAGTATTTATGTGGCTTGTCCAGTTCAGTTTCTGGTCAATAGAAACCCCCAGGATGTTGATAATGGGGGATTCAGTGATGGTAATGCCATTGAACATCAAGGGGCAATGGTTAGATTCTCTCTTGTTGAAGATGGTCATTGCCTGGGATTTGTGTGGTGCAAAAGTTACTTGCCACTCAAGTGGCAAGTAACTTTCACATCACACATCTGCCGGCTACTGCAGGATTTGGCGTCACGTGGACATGGAGGGCATCCACTGCCAATGGCCGTGAAAGTGGCCACGGCGCTTTCAGGGCTCCACAGGTGACCTCTGTGGGATATCATAAGCCTCTACCCACCAATGCATCCATGAGGTCATGGATGCCATCTTTGCAAGGGCACACGACTTTTTACATTTCGCCTGGGACCAGGAGAGCCAGGATACAAGAGCGACTGGATTTGCCCAGACCTCAGGCTTCCCACAGGGTGGAGGAGGCCATCGACTGCACTTACATGGCGCTCAGAACTCCGTTGCAACAAGTGGTCAATTATGTCAACCGCATGGGATTCCATGCGTTGAATGTGCAGTGGTGCGCAACCATCACAAATGCAACGTGCAGGTTTACGCACGGTTTCCAGGGAGTGTTCATGACTCCTATATTCTCAGCTGGTTACAGATTCCTGACTTCATCGAGGGTCCACAGAAACATCTGCCACCACCTGCTGTGCGATGTGCTTATCAGATTGTGATTCCAAGGCATCTCTAAAGCTAGGTTCCCCTGAGATATGTGACTGCATTAGTGGAGGGTGTGGGTGAGCGCTGTGATGGAGCTTTAAAGAGGGTACCTTCAGATTCCCCTTCAGAGGCTTCTTCAGGACATGGGTCGTGGACTCCATCGGCTGTTTCCCAGATGTGCCTGTGGAAGCAAGGAGAGGTAATTAGTACATGGCAGTGGCCTGTGAAACAGGACACATCACTCACAGCATGGTTGTGTGATGGAGGTTGCACTGCTGGACCCTCACTTGACAGAGCACCACCAACCTCACTGTCAGCACAGGAGTGGCCCAGATCCTCGTCGGCCAGCTGGATGGCTCTGTTTTCAAAGTCCGTGAGGACTTGATTTCAGGCATTCCTCCACCGGTCCTGTGACCTCTCCCTCTTGATGGGTGCCAGACCTGTCCTGGATGAGTAGGGGTGGAAAGTGTAAGCAGGACACCTGCCAGGCCAGATGGTAAGTGTGCCTGGCATGTGGGGGTGGTGAGTGGTCCCATGGATGGAATGAAGGCAATGGAACAAAAACAAAAAATGCAGGAAAAACCCAGCAGGTCTGACAGCATCTGTGGAGAGAGAAACAGAGCTGACATTTTGAGTCTGTATGACTCTTCTTCAGAACCACAGAGAAGTAGAAATGTGATGATATCTATACTGTTTAATGAGGGCACAAATGGAAATCTTGTTGGAGAGAAGAGCGGTACTTCTTCAAGGTAGGCGTTCCTGGAAGAGAAGTGGCAGTGAATTAAACACTAAGGTAAAAGCAAAATACTGTGGATGCCGGAAATCCGAAACAAAAACAGAAAATGCTGGAAAAACCCAGCAGGTCTGACCCCCCTTAAACAGTATAAATTTTATCACATTTCCACTTCTCTGTAGCTCTGGAGGGTCATACGGACTCAAAACATCAACTCTGTTTCTCTCTCCCCAGATGCTGTCAGACGTGCTGAGTTTTTCCAGCATTTTCTGTTTCTTTTATTTTTGTTCAGATTTCCAGCACCCGCAATATTTTGCTTTCATCTTATGTGAGGACAATGAAGGTGAGTGTGAGAGAGTGAATGGTGATGTTGCTTGAAGCAGCAATGAGTGAGTGAGGGCCTTGTGGATGTGTGATGGGTTTGTGAGTGTGTGAGTTGAGAGTGATGAGAAGAGTGACATCCCCTAACGGAACGGAGGAGATCATTCATCCTCTTGCGGCACTGGGTGGCTGTCCTCTTTGGCAGGGTGTTGGCACTGACCACCGCCTCCCAAAACGGATTTGTGAGGTTTGCTGCCCATCTAACGGCCAGAGCGGGGGTAGGGGACATCACAGCGAGCCTCCACTGCATCCAAAAGGCATTTGAGGGATGCATCACTAAACCTGAGGGCTGCAGTCCTTTTGCCTTTCGGAGCCATGTCTTCTGTGCAGCAGCCGTGGGCTGGAAGCACCGAGATGTGTGCGCGCGGCTGGACTTTAAGTATGGTGCCCGGCATGATGAAGTGGCAAGGTGATGGTGCGGTGGGTGAATGAGACCCCACCCACCTTAGAAATGGCGTGTTTCCCGGGAATGCATAATTCAGACAATACGGTGTGAAAAGCTGCCATTTGTCTTACCTGCCCACTACCACACTTAGTGCAAATCTGGAAGGTTCCACCCTGAGTTTCTAGCTCTAGTGTAGTCCGTGTGCTGTATTTACAATGGGCAATGGACAGAATGGTGGCTTCACTGTAAAAATAATTTCAGCAACTGAAGTTCTTTTCAATGATGCTGACCTTAACTTCTCCTGACATTAAGAGAACATTAGTTTCTCGCTCCCCTCCTCCCATTACGAGTTGTTCTGCTTCTGCTCCTGCTTTAGCCCTGTTGGCATCACAGACTATTATCTGTACTCCGCCAACACTTATATAAGTAGCTCTAGCTAAACCAGGCACGACCTGCTGAGATTGTAGTCCTGCTGATGAAAACTTATAAAGTGAAAAAAAATCTAAGAAGTGAGCCTTGAAGATTTCAAGTGACGGGTCAGTGACTTTCTCAGCTTGTTCCATTGTGGGATTGCCCCTGGGAAGAAAGCTTGTTGATACCACTGTCTAGGAGTCAAAGGGTCTTTGTAGCTTGTGTGGATGGCTATCTTGGCTAGAATTCTCCACTCCGCAACTAAGCCCAGTGGCGGGAGTGGGATGTTGGAGTGACTTCCGCTGGAGTGCGGGGCAGGTGAACATGCCGAATCCTGTGCTGTTCACCTCACTAACTATGCAGCCTCGATGTTCATGTCTAGTCTTGTGGTGGAGTGGCAGCACGCTCCAGCCCCATGCTTCAGCAATGCCTCCGTGGAGAATCTCCTCCGGGCCATTGAGGAGAGGTGGGATCTCCTCTTTCCGAGGGATGGCAGTGGGAGGCCCTCCTGCCTGACCACAGCAGCCTGAGAGGAGGTCGCCAGGGTGGTCAGCACATGTGGGGTTCACAAGAGGACATCCCTGCAGTACAGGAATTGGGTGAATGATCTCATCTGTTCACTAAGGTAAATTAACCTTCTACTCTCCAAACTCATATCAGCAATGAGTTTTTCTCATCTTTCATGGAACGTGGACATCACTGGCTGGGTCACCATTTTTGTTGCACATCCCTAGTTGCTCTTTGGGAAGCTCGTGGTGAGCCGCCTTCTTGAACATCTGCAGTCCATGTGGCGTAGGTACACCCACAGTGTTAGGGAGGAACTTCCAGGATTGTGCCCCACCAGCAGTGAAGGGACAGCGGAGCAACCCTGAGTCAGTATGTGTGGCTGGAAGGGGAGCTTGCAGGTGGTGGCGTCTCCATGTTTCCTTGTCCTTCTAGGTGGTAGAATCTGCGGGTTTGGAAGGTGCTATCAGAGGAGCCTAGGTGAGTTGCTGCAGTGCAGTGTTTGTGATACACAATGCTGCCACTTGATCGGTGCTGAAGGGAGTTAACGCTGAAGCTCGTGGTTGGGGCGGCAATCAAGCAGGATAATTGGATGGTGTCCAGCATCCTCGTTACTGTACTCATCCAGGCAAGTGGAGAGTAATCCATCACACTCCTGATTTGTGCTTTGTACATGCTGCACAGGCTTTGTGGAGTCAGGAGGTGAGGTACTCTCCGCAGGATTTCCACCTCTGATCTGCTCTTTCTCCCAACGTGCTCACATTCAATCCATCAGTCTTCATGCAGGACAAGGTGACCCGCAACAAGAGGGACAGAGAGAAGATGGGAGGTGGAATGGCGGTGCCGCAACACCTCGCGCAAGTGAACAGCAAGCTGCAGGACTGTCAGGGGAGGGCAGAGACGGGTTGCCAGCCCCAACAACCCAGTGAGGAAGCCGAGACTTTGAGCAAGAGTGTGCATGAGACAGCTGAGGTAGTCACTCATTCTCTCTTTTTATCCCATTCCAGGTGCCAGGAGGAAGAAGAGGAGGCCAGCCTCCTGCAGTGAAGAAAGCTCCAGCCCCCCCACCCGGCCAACTCGGGGGAGGAGCAGGAAGACCCTTCGCACTTGTAGGACCATCCCAGCTTTCTCCTACTCCATCTGCACAGAGACACATATGTTACTGGAACATAGTTCAAGAGTAGGTTCGGGGTCGCTCACTGGCGGTCACTGTACTGACATGTCTTCACAGACGCAGGAGGAGGCCTTGAGAGCCAAGGTCTCTGGCAATCGGGGGACGGCTGGTGAACAGGCGCCTGCAGAGTCTCAGTCAGATGATGAGCCTCGGCCTGATGGATATATGCTGCAGATTCATAGAGACGCAGGGGAACATCAGGCAGAGGTTTCAGAGCCTTCAACAGAGCAGCACGCGAGATGGTGGAGAGTGTCCGAGTGCTCTCTGATGTTGTGCCTCCAACATGCAAGTGCTTTGAGGTCTCCACGGAAAGGGTGGCAGCTCCCTTGGAGATCCAGGTCCAGCAGAACGCACAGTTTCTGCCGGATATGCATTCAGACCTGCATTTCGTCACTCGCGCTATGGCCGAGTTTCAGCAGTGTCTAGGCGAGAAGGTAGCGGGGCACCTCAACCTTCATCCAGATGCCTCTTCCTCACAAAGACTTAGGGAGAGACCTTTGGGCATTCAGAGGTAGCAGGAGCATCAGCCAGACACCTCGGAGTCATCCAAATTCCAAGGGTGTCCTGCAATTTGAAATCCCCTCTGCCTGTGACCTCATGAACAACAGCTGGTCAGGCTGAGGAGGCTGCACCAGCCCCACAGCAGGAGACCCTTAGCACACCGGGGTCCTCCAAACCTCAGACCTTGAGAGGATGCCCCCCTATCCCAAGTCACCTGAGACAACAGGGCACAGCAGTCAGCAGGCTGCCTCCACCTCTGCTGAAGATGTCACGGATGCACCTAGTGGTAGATTAAGAAAAATTAAGATGTTTAGATTGAACACTGATGGCAACGGTGTAAAATTACTGTATATAGTTTTGTCACTAGTTGGTATAAATTAGCTTGCACTGATTTGAAGTCTCCTGGATTCATTCTTGCTGCTATTTGTTTTAATATTCATGTGCACTACATCCTTTTCCAGGTGAATGACATCCTGGGGAACAAGGTTGGGTCTTCCTCCCGCCAATACATGCCTGTGCATGGAGACATCACTCTTTGACAAGGGTGCTGAGAGCCATGTGCAAAGAGCCTCCCACTCACACTCTTCCACTAGCCTCCACTGCCCTTGGGACTCTGTAGGGAGACCCCTGCCTTGTCATAATAGAAAAACTAACCACATGAGTCCTTGTCGGGCATGTCCATTACCCCATGAAGATGGATGTTTGTAGTCATGAGTTGGCTGCTATTCACCTGCATGCCCCCTGTAGGTATCCACCTCCCTCCCTTCCTTCATCCCGAACTCTGAGTGGAGCCGATGGCCAATGGCTCAGAGTGAATGGCAGCTCTACACCTGGCTGGGATCTTATTGTAACGGGAACCCCCAGGGCCATACCTGCTGTTTTGTTGGCTTCACTATACAGTGAGAGCTTCAGAAGATCTAAGCTCTCATACAGTCTCCCCATGATTATTAAGGTGTCCCTTTAGTTATCCAGTTGTGCTGACCTTCAGCTCCAGAAGGCCCTCCTCCCACCTCAATATTTTTCTGTTGGACATCGAGAGTGTTCCTTCCTGCTGAGATTGCTTGGTTCCATGATGGTGTGTGAAGCCTTTCAAACTCCCTCCACCATCTTTTACCCTCCCCCTGTCACCCACCAACTTGCCCCATCACCATTGACTGTCCCAATGTGATCTTACCCGAACCTCCCACTCCCCCTCTCACTGTCACCATCCTTTCATTCCAACAACACCCCCTTTCCTCGCTCATAACCCTCTTTCTCGCTCACATTCCCTTCCTCACTCACCCCCCTTCCTCACTCACACCCCCCTTCCTCACTCACACCCCCCTTCCTCACTCACATCCCCCCTTCCTCACACCCCTTCCTCACTCACACCCCCCTTCCTCACGCACACCCCCCTTCCTCACTCACACCCCTTCCTCGTTCATACCCCCTTCCTCACTCACATCCCCCCTTCCTCACTCACCCCCCTTCCTCACTCACACCCCCCTTCCTCACTCACACCCCCCTTCCTCACTCACACTCCCCTTCCTCACTCACACCCCTTCCTCACTCATACCCCCCTTCCTCACTCACACCCCCCTTCCTCACTCACACCCCTTCCTCACTCACACCCCCCTTTCTCGCTCACACCCCCCTTCCTCACTCACACCCCCTTCCTCACTCACCCCCCTTCCTCACACACCCCCCTTCCTCACTCACACCCCCCTTCCTCACTCACATTCCCCTTCCTCGTTCATACCCCCTTCCTCACTCACACCCCCCTTCCTCGCTCACACCCCCCTTCCTCACTCACACCCCCCTTCCTCACTCACACCCCCCTTCCTCGCTCACACCCCCCTTCCTCACTCACACCCCCCTTCCTCGCTCATACCCCCCTTCCTCACTCACACCCCCCTTCCTCACTCACACCCCCCTTCCTCACTCACAGCCCCCTTTCTCGCTCATACCCCCTTCCTCACTCACACCCCCCTTCCTCGCTCACACCCCCCTTCCTCGCTCACACCCCCCTTCCTCACTCACACCCCCCTTCCTCACTCACACCCCCCTTTCTCGCTCATACCCCCTTCCTCACTCACACCCCCCTTCCTCGCTCACACCCCCCTTTCTCACTCACACCCCCCTTCCTCACTCACACCCCCCTTCCTCACTCACACCCCCCTTCCTCGCTCACACTCCCCTTCCTCACTCACACCTCTTCCTCACTCACACCCCCCTTCCTCACTCACACTCCCCTTCCTCGCTCACACCCCCCTTCCTCACTCACACCCCCCTTCCTCGCTCATACCCACTTCCTCGCTCCCATCTCCTTCCTCAGTCACACCCCCCATTCATATCTTCAACACTCCCCTCTTGGCGCCTTCATCCCCACATCCCAATTCCCCTTATTGTACCATCTCCTGTGGCCCCCCCTGATGGTGCAGGCTGGTAAGTCCTAGAAGTCTCCCTCACTGGGTGCACGATATATTTGTTAAGTCATGAGAAAAGATGGAAAAAGGGATAAAAAGGGGATAAAAATGGGATAAAACAATGCAATTATGAATAAAAAATGATTCAACACTCCACCCTGCTCTCATGCCCACATGTCCGTCCTTGGCCCGCTGCAACGTTCCAGCGAAGCCCAACGCAAACTGGAGGAACAGCCCCTCATCTTCCGACTCGGCACTTTACAGCCTTCCGGACTTAACAACGAGTTCAACAACTTCAGACCATGAACTCTCTCCTCTACCTTCACCCCTTTTGATTCATTTTCTTAAATTTGTTTTTATTTTTTATCCGCCTATTTTCATTTTTATTCATTTATTCATTGTTTTATCCCTTTTTTATTCCTTTTTTTAACCCCTTTTGCATCCTTTTTCCTCAACCACTGCACCCTTCCCCCACCTCACCCCCAAAAAGGGCCAGCTGTTACTTGTTTCATATTGTGCTGACCCTTGTTCTGCTATTCACACGTTCTGCTTTCTTTATGCCACTATCAGCACCTCCTTTAGCCCTTACCGCCACCATTAACACTCCCTTTGTTTTTTCGTTCATGATATCTCTGTCAATCACTCCTTAGCCCCCACCTATCACTGGCTTTCTCTCCAACTCCAGCTGCCCCACCTCCCCTTAAACAGTATTAATTTCATCACATTCCAACTTCTCTTTAGCTCTGAAGAAGGGTCATACAGACTGGAAACACTAACCCCGTTTGTCTCCGCGCAGATGCTGTCAGACCTGCTGAGCTTTTCCAGCATTTTCCGTTTTCATTGCTCCCGGAATGGACAACAAATGTCTGGTAAGCCAAAACTCTGATATTTTTCTTGACATACCGAAGGGGCCTCTTCATAAACCCAAGAACCCTGTTTGTTTTGCATGTTTCCTGCTAAACGTGGAATCTCTCCATTGAAGATTTTATTTAAGATGAATCCCAAAGTAAAGTTGTGTATCTACCTATTGGAGAACTGGATTAGATAACTGAAAGCTATCTGTTGGTGATGCACATTTTTTTGCACTGAGTGCCATCTCCAGTTGGTCTGACTTGGCTGTGGGCCCTCCAAACTGAAAATCTAAATGAGGCAGGTGACGCTGGGACGCACGCCCGCTGTCTCTCCGCGTCATTTTACGCGCCGACGAACAGGCCCCACCCCCACTCACGGGCCGGAAAATGCTGCCCTAATATTGGTACAAAGTAACTATTCAGCATGTCCACCATTTCCTTATTTTCGTTGAAAATATCACCATTATCAGTTTAAGCAGTCCTAATTACTACTGACAACACTCTTTTCCCTATATATGTAAATAAATGTTTTTATTGTTGATTTTAATATTTCTTGCAAGTTTATTTTCATAATCCTCTTCATCTGTAGTTCTTACTATCTGTTTTGTCACCCTTTGCTGTTCTTTGTATCTTGTCCATGGGCCAGGATTTGTGCTTTTCTTTGCATCTTTGCATCCCAATCTATGTAGAAGTTAAAATATTCCATTAATATCACTCAGTCTTTGCTATGCGCTTGCCCAATCTCTGCGTTGATACAATTCACCACTTCACAGCTACTACCAGGGAGCCAATACATAACTCCCACTTGTGTTTTAA
Organism: Carcharodon carcharias; assembly: GCF_017639515.1. Classification (NCBI taxonomy): domain Eukaryota; kingdom Metazoa; phylum Chordata; class Chondrichthyes; order Lamniformes; family Lamnidae; genus Carcharodon; species Carcharodon carcharias. Next base: position 163,337,347 of record NC_054475.1, on the reverse strand, counting down.
ATCCTTTCCCAATCCTTAATTCTATCCATAGGGCCTCCACTTCTTCTCATTATTTATTATCTTATCATTGAAGTAATTTCATCCTTAATCACTAAGACCACACCTCCCCCTCTAACATGTTTCCAATTTTCCCTGTGGACCTCATAACCTGGTATATTCGGTTCCCAGTCCTGACCATCTTGCAGTCACGCCTCAGTAATGGCTACTATTTCATACCCTCTATGTTGGATTTGTACCCATAATTCATTCAGTTTGTTCCTTATACTCTATGTGTTTGCGTAAGGAACACTTATTTGGGCCACACCCCTTAACCTGCCTTCCTGCTCTAACATTTTACTCACATGTATCTCATTTCTCTCTCCTGGTTTAATTCTGCTACGTCTTTTGATTTTCTCTTAATCTGCATTGCCAAAGCACAATTTCCAACTGTTACTCTATTCTCTTCCCTTTCATTTGCTTTTGAACTATTATTTCTAATTCCTTCCCCATATAATCACACCCCACCATCACCACCACACATCCAAATTTATGACTTTAAAGTCCTTTTAATCACTCTAGTTATTCTTTCCCCTAGGACTCTGCTCCCAGTCTGTCTCAAGTGGAGCATGTCTCAATCACATAGTTTCTTCCTGTTCCAGTGCTGGTGCTAGTGTCTCATGAAATGGAACCAATCTAGCCACACCACTCCTTCAGCCATGCACTCACCTCTATAATCAGCTTCTTCCAAAGCCAATTTACAAGCAGTCAGGTAATAATCCAAAGATTCTGACCCTTGACGACTTCTCCTAGTTCCTTGTACTCTCCAAACAGACTTGTTACCTGCTCTTCCTTATATTATTGGTCCCAACGTGAGCCACAATGACTAGACCCTCCCCCTCCCCCCCTTTCCAATATCCTTTCAAGCTGGATCAAGATCCCCCTCGCTGTGGCACTTAATTTCTGTGTTTAATTGCACATGTGTGGACTCCAGAAGTTGCTGTGCAATTTACACATTAATAACTGTGAGAGCTGCTAGCCTTAACATTATTCAAGCACCAATATAATTTCTTAAGATATACTGTGCAAATAACATTCACCACTGAATGGTAGTTCAGCAGAGAACTTGCAAGCTAAGCAAGAATTGTACTGTTTTGCCACCCCACAGGCTGAAGCAACTGAATATTTGCTTAACCATAGAAAATTTAAAGAGTAGGAAGACATGGATGTATCCATTTCGAATTGTGTTTGACTGGCATTTCGGTATTGGTGCTAAACATGTCAGAAGCCATGGGTCTCTTTCTCGCTCAAAGAAACAGCCCTTACCACAGCTATCCCACTAGGATGCCCAAGGACAGTAATAGTTCAAGATGAGCATGATACGTGTTGAGCCACACACTTTGTAATTGTCAGAAGGATTATTTCTGGATCACCTGCACGTTCATTGAACAGCAGTATTTTGTGGCTGTTGTATGCTTGGATTGACTGATGACACCCTTATCTCCTCACAGGTAGAACATTTGCTGCGTGACTAAGCTGTTTCTTTATGCTCTTTGAAAAACTAATGAATCTGCCAGCTGTTTGAGGAGTACATCAATCACAAAGTGGACTGACTGGCTTGGGTAATACCATCCAAAATCCCCTCCTGATACTTGGAGTGAAACTGTGGCTAAGGAACTGATGAGAATCATGAATCTAAGTAGCTGCAGGCACTCAATTAAGCATGGAACAAAAACTTGCAATTACCTTGTGCATTTAATGTGGGAAAAAACATTCTAAGGTGCATGACAGAAGGTAAGAGGAAAATAAATGTTGTGCTAAAGGACGAGGTATCAGGAGGTGCGGCCAAGTGTTTATTCAAAATGATGGATTTTGAAAGAGGAGATGCATTTGTGAAGGAGGTTCCACAATTTGGAAAGGAGGGAGTTGGAAGGCATGGCCAAAGTAGGAAGGGGATGGTCAAGAGGCTGGTATCAGGTCAATGAAGAGTTTGGAAGCATGTTACAGAGATAGGGATGAAAAAAAAACATTTAAACGCCAGGATGAGAATTTTAAAATTTGAGTCACTGATGGATTGGGAAACAATTGAGGTCAGTGAGGACAGAGTAATGGATGAACAGGGCCTGATGCAGAATAGGATACAGGCAATGTTGTTTTGACTTTTAAGGAGGGTAGAGAATGGCCAGCAGGACATTTGAATCATAAGATCTGAAGGACAAAAAAGAAAAGGTTGAGCCTTTCAATGGCAGGTGTCCTGAAGCAGGGGAATAGCTGAACGACATTACAGAGGTGAAACTAGAACGTGTTTCTGATGGAGACGGTATGAGGTTGGAAACTCAGCTCAGGGTTGAATAGGATTCTGAGGTTGCTTCAACCTAAGACAGGGGCCTGGGATGGGATGGAGTTGGTGCCAATGGAGTGGAGTTTGTGGCAGGGGCCGAGGGCAATGGCTTCAGACTTCTCAACGTTTACCTGGAGCAAAATGCAACTCATCTGTGATTGGATGACGGAGAAGCAGATTGACAAGATGGAGGCAGTGGGAAGGATCCAATGCAGCTGTGCAGAGCTAGAGCTGGATGTTATCATCCTTATAGAAAGTGACTCTACAACCACGTTCATCCAATGTTGCCATCCTGACCTTTCCACTCAGAAAGCCACGTTGGACAAAAGAATGGTATTAATACTGGCAAAACAGACACTGATATCTATTGTTATCTGATTGGCACAAAGCTGGCTTAAAAGTAACTAAATCTGAAATAAGGATCCATTGTCTAACAACTATAAGCATTTTGGGGGCAATTTTAACCCTCCTTTCCAGGAAAAATGGAATGGCCATACAGATGAATTAGCCCCCAAGATCTTGCTACCCTATTTCTGAGCCTTTTCTACCTGTCACCATGTTGTAGGCATGCAAGGAGTCTGTCTGACTCATTAACACATGCAAATTATGGTCCTTTGCTGGCTTTAGGGCTCCAAAGGTATTTTGATTGTCACTTGAGCAGGACATCAGTCACTCAGTAAAATCAGTTGGAGCAGAAGTGGAGAGCCCGAGGGCTAAATTGCAAACTCAGAGGAGCTGGGAGGAACAAGAAAGCTCCTGAAGTTATCAGGAGGCAAGTTTGCTTCCCTGGAGCGCTCCACCAACAAGAAAGTTACCTCAGGCCAATTTTCAACTTCCAACAGCTTCTTTATGCCAACTTGGGTGGACAGATATAGCTGGCAGGAAATAATTGAGATAAAAGCAAAAAACTGCGGATGCTGGAAATCCCAAAACAAAAACAGAAACAGAAATACCTGGAAAAACTCAGCAGGTCTGGCAGCATCGGCGGAGGAGGGCACAGTTGACATCTCGAGTCCTCATAACCCTTCAATTCTGTTGCTGCCAAAAATAATTGAGGCCTGGCATTTAAATTAAGTTTAGGCCTTTTATTGATGCCATCTGTAGCAGGGTTAACTCGCAGCCTGCAACCCACTCCCAGCACCCTTACCCACCTGAAACTCCTTCCCGATTAAAATCCCATGCCACACTCCGCCTTTATTTGCCCCAGTTATGGCTTTACTAGTTCCTGACTTGCCTGGTATAACATTTAAATTCAAAGACATACTGCAGTAAAAATGTTACGCATCACACAAGATTCAATAAGATGGCTGACCTACCAGTGCCAAATATCTAGACAATTAAAAGCTTCAGTGGGCAGCCTCTGTAAAGTTGGTTCTCTAAACCCACTGAGGTTTAATAGAGGTTTTGGAAACTAATAATTAAGACAATATCATTTTGACATTCATGCTGTTCTGAAATTAAGTCATCTTAGTATTCATGTCTTTGTCAAGTTAAATGACAGATTTTTCCTTTAAAGGAATAATTAGTGTATTTATAAGTAAATTAGGGTCATCTGCTTCATTTTAGAAGTCGAGATTGATTTAATTTAAAATTTTAATGTCCTCACTGTGAATGTAAGTATGTTTCTTAGGCTTCCAGAGTTGTCTCATCATTATTATACCAACATTTCTATTTTCTATTATTTAATTACGGTAATTGAACAAATTGTGCCTGTGAAATTAAATTCTTGTTAAAAGAGAATGTAACAAAACCATTCAAAGAAGCTCTATGATATAATTTATTTTTAAAATGATGGTTGGGTAAAATGCACAACATTATATTTTAATTTCTGGTGCATTTCAATCCTATAAACTCTAAGTTAATCTAAAATACATTATATATCTTACATTCATGCACGTTTACTGTCATTTTATTATATATTATCTATTCCTATATTTACATTTATGGGGCAATTCTGTGGGGTGTCACAGTTAATGGTTAGTGTTGCTGCCTCACAGCTCCAGGGACCTGGGTTCGATCTTGACCTTGGGTATCTGTCTGTGTGGAGTTTGCATGTTCCCCCCGTGTCTGTGTGGGTTTCTGCCGAGTCCTTCAGTTTCTTCCCACTATCCAAAGGTGTGCTGGCTGGATGGATTGGCAACAGTAAATTGTCCTGCTGTGTGCGTGCTCTGTGATGGACTGGTGCCCTGTCCTGAGTGTACCGTACCCATTGTCTGTCAGGATAGGCTCTGACTCCCTGTGACCCTGAATTGGATGAAGCAGTTCGGGAAAAGTGAGTGGGTGCAATTCTGTCACACGATAATTACAACTCCGAGCAAGATTTTCCTTCCACCTGAGTCAACAGACCTTTGGCTGGTCCATCAAATTTTCCATCCAGTCTCACCATCGGCGGGACCAGAAAGTCCTGGTCTCTGTTACCAGTGGTGCTGATAAAACATTCCCACTGGCAGGAGAGTGTAACTGCAGTGTGACATGTTTATATTGTAGATGTCCTTTATAAATGTGGACACAAATGTTTAGAATGGAGAAAATAACTTATGGACAGAATCTAGTACTTTTAAATGGAAACTAAATTCTGATCATTCTGGTCTATTTACCTTCTAACTCCACTTCACCTGAACCCTAATCTTGGTTTTTACTCCCAGTTTACAATGGGAGATTACATAAAATTACAGACAGTATGGCACAAAAACAAGCCTTTCAATCTATCTGATCTAATCAATGCAAACATTTAACTTCCATACCAGCCTCCTCCTAGACTTCACCAAACCCTATCAACATACCCTTCTATACTCCTTCACGTACTATCTAGCTTCCCATTAAAGACAGCCAAGCGATTTACCCATCTACTCCTTGAGGTAGCAAATCCCACATTCTCACCTCTTTCTAAGTGAAGAATTTCCCCTGAATTTCCAGTTAGATTTGAGTCACTATCTTACATAAATGACCCCTAGTGTTTGTCTCCCCACTCAAGTGGAAACATCCAACAAAACCTTCCATTATCTTAAAACCTCAACAGGTCACTCCCAAACCTTCCCTCTTCCATGGTAAAAGAGCTCAGGGTGGTTCAATCTGATGGGGTGAGATGAAGAAAGGTGGCAGGAGGCTGTTGTGAGGTATGAACCAGCTGGGCCAAATGGCCTGATTCTATTCTGCAAATGCTATGTAATTCTAAACAATGAAACAGTGATAAACATTTGCAATGCTTTCTAGTTCACTATATTGCTGTGGAAGAACATCAGCTTGTGAGTGTGTCATCCCTAATAGGTATTCACCTTCAAATTCCTGAACAAAAAGGAACATCAAGTAAAAATTTTATGCAAGAGCACAAAATTATTATGCCATTACTTTTTTTTTCCGAAAGCATTATGCTGTGCTGCAAAGTCTTCAACTTCTCCCAAAAGTCCCAAAAATTGCATGCTGTTAAAACCATTTATCTCCAAAATGCAGATCAGCAAAAATAACTCCCACAAACTCTCTGCTGTGGGGGAAATACATTCCTTTTTGTCTTCTTCCCCCTGCTTTGTTTGCTAATGTTGACGCACTGAAATAAATTAAGTCATTTAATTTTCCCAATTTATTCTTTCACGCAGTAGCGTTAGGTGTCTAGACAGTAAACTATATTAAAACATTACGTGTGCTTCTTTCAACTTAGTATACTGGATTTTCTGCTCACGGTACAGTCTCCTCCCATTGCGGAGTGGGCAGAACACTGGTAGGCTGATTATAATGCGGTAAAATGTGAATTTGTCCATTTTGTTGGGAAGAATAGAAAATCGGAATATTATTTAAATGGAGAGAGACTGAAGAATACTGCAGTACAGAGGGAACTAGGAGTTCTCGTAAATAAATCACAAAAAAAATCAGCATGCAGGCACAGCAAGTAATTAGGCAGGCAAATGGAATGTTGGCCTTCACTACGTGGGTGATGGAATAGAAAAGCAGGGAAGTCTTTCTACAATTGTACAGGGCTCTGGTGAGACTACACCTAGAGCACGATGGACAGTTTTGGTCTCCTTACTTAAGGAGGGATATACTTCCATTGGAGGCAGTTCAGGGAAGGTTCACGTGACTAATTCCTGGAATGGAGGGATTGTTTTATGAGGAAAGGTTGAGCAGGTCGGCCTGATACCCATTGGAGTTTAGAAAAATGAGAGGTGTTCTTATTGAAACATACAAGATTCTGAGAGGGTTTGAACAGGGTAGATGCTGAGTGGATGTTTCCCCTCATGTGGGAATCTAGACATAGGGGGGCAGAGTTTAAAAATAAGACCTCTCCCATTTAAAGGGGAGATGAGGAGGAATTTCTTCTCTCAGAGCGTTATTAATCTTTAGAATTTCCTTCCCCAGAGAGCTCTTGAAGCTGGGTCATTGAATATATCCAACACTGAGTTAGATAGATTTTTGATCTACAAGGGAGTCAAGGGTTATGGGTCAGCAGGCAGGAAAGTGGAGTTAAGGCCACAATCAGATCAGCCATGATCATATTGAACGGCAGAGCGGGCTCCAGGGACTGAATGGCCGACTCCTGCGCCTTTTCTTTGTGTTCTTATGATCTATGTCCTCAACCTCCTGCACTGTTCCAATGAAGCTCAAAGCAATTTTACTTTCGTTTTACCTTTTGGACACCAGCTGTTCATCATTCTGCCATTCACGCCTCCTCTGGGCTCATCTTTTGTTTCTTCATTTGTCCCATTACCACTCCCTTTGGCCCTGTGCCACCAAGTCTTTTGTCATTTAGCTCTCCTGTCTTTCACCTTCCTTTATGTTCTTTTTCCACCCTCATCCATTTCACTTGCTAAAAGTTTATTATATTTTTAACTTTTCCCAGTTTGAATGACAGATCATCAACCTGAAAGAGTTTGTCTCTCCACCAATGCTACCTAACATGCTATGTATTTTCATCACAGTGTCACAGCATCTTTACAGTGCAGAAGGAGACCATTCAGCCCGTAAAGTCTGCACTGACTCCCTGAAAGAGCACTCCACCTAGTCCCATTATTTCTGTTTTCATATTAATGGGGTAATGGGTAAAAATTAGTATGAGAGAAAAGAGAAAGACTTGCATTCAGATAGCATCTTTCAACCACAGGATATCCCAAAGCATTTTACAGCCAGAGTAGTACTTTTGAAGCATAATTACTGGTGTAATATAGAAAATGAAGCATTCAGTTTGCCCATAGCAAAATGATAATGACTAGATAATCTGTTTTTGTGGTGCTGATTGAGGGATAAATATTGGCCAGGGCACCAGGGACAACTCCCCTGCATTCCTTTGAAATAGTGCCAAAGGATCGTTTTGTTAACCCAAGAAGGCAAATGGGCCATTGGTTTAACTTCCTCCAGAGGGCATGAGTGATATGATACAGACAAGGTTTAGTTGATTCCTAATTCCTCTCTCTGCTGTTCTAAGTGAGGTATCAACTCAGGCCGACACAGTTAAAATGGCCCAGGATCAAGAGGTGAGCAAGGAGGAAAGTAACAATTTTCCACTCGGTACAGCTTGTAAAGAATGGGAGGTTTATAAGATTGTTGCTAAAAGCAAAATGCCTCAGATGCTGGAAATCTGAAATAAAAGCAGAAAATGGTGGAAAAACTCAGCAGTTCTGGCAGCATCTCTGGAGGGAGGAACAGAGTTAACGTCTGACGCTTCTTAATAAGAGCTCTGAAGAAGAGTGATAGTGAGTTGAAACATAAACTTAGTTTCCCTCTCCACAGATGCTGCCAGTCCTGCTGAGTTTTTCCACCATTTTCTGTTTTTTATAAAATGGTTATGTTTTGGGACTGTGTCTGTCATTCAAGGCCAAATGGTGGGGGGCTGGGGGTGGGTTGGGGGGGGGGGGGGGTGGGGGGGGCGTTGGGAGGTGGGGGGGAGGGTGTCATGTGACCTGTTCTGAAGTCTGCCTGACAACAGGCTCGGAGCAATTAAATATCAAAGGGACATCCGGGGCGATGGTGTAAGATGGTTACAGTTGGAGACAATGGCAGCAGTCCCTGAGTTCATAGTGGGTAGATTCTGAAGGCAGAATTTTATGCCCCCATTGTGGCGGGGGCAGTTCCATGAAAAGTGGCGAGCCGTTCAAAACTCTATTGACTTCGATGGCTCTGGAAGATCCCGCCGGTGGGAGGGCTGTAAAATCCAGCCGACTCTTCCAAAGCCTCAGAAATGGGTTGAAAGAATTGGGCTGTAATTAGCTGTGCTGTAAACTGTCCATTTACTCCTAGGAAGAAAGAGAGTCAGGGTCAAGAATAGCTCATCAGCATTTCGGCCTGGATGCAAGGCTAATGAGTTTCACGTTGCCATGGGGAAGAGTGCAGAGGAAGTCATTTTTCAGTTCAGGTTACAGGCTTCCCTACAAATCAATGGACATCACAGATGGGCAGCAGTTTTGTCAGCAGGGGATAGAGGCTGCTTGGCTTTGTGAGCTACCACTGCCAGGTACAGGAAGGAGATGGTCTCTAATTGAAGAGACATACTTTGCAGCTTTCTAAGGGTTCGAAGAGATTCACCCTGGTGTAGCCAGAGGGAAAGAAACATCGGGGCAGGTTTTACTGCTGGTAGTGGATGTAGGGAACTCTCCAAAAATTCCGAAAAGGGTGGTCACTCAAAGTTTCTACTCAACAAATCAGGGAAATAGCAACCAATTAGAACCTGGGTGCAATCATAGACTGCTCACTGTAAGGACTGTAACTCTGGGGAGGGTGTGATATATGATGAACATCACAAGGGGAATGTTCCTGTCTGCAAAGTATAGGTTGCCTACAAAAAGAAATGGTTTAGTCAACAATGGTTTTTTTTAGTCATTTGTTACAATAAATGTTTTAAACCATGAAATCTTGTCACATGATTCTATCAGCTATTAACTGGTAGTTCCATTTTATTGTTTTAAAGTTAACAGTCTCTAGGAGATTGTAACAAATTTCTACAGGTAATTTTAGACTCTCTGTTTCCAAAATACAACAGAGTTATTGGATAATGATTCAATACACAATAGAATATATGTTACAATTGCATGTGCAAAATGTCAAATCAGCAACAACATTAAATTGCTTCCAATAAGAGCAACAATATATTTATTTAGTATCTTTAAGTGAATAAAATATGCAAGGGTTCTTCATAGGAGCATTATGAAGTGTCATTTGGCACTAAGCCACCTAATGAGATACTAAGGTAGACGATGAAAAGCTTGGTCAACAAGATAAAGTTGCAGGAGCAGCTTAAAGGAGGAAAGAAAGTAGAGGTAGAGAGGAAGAAATCATCCTGTAAATATACAGAACTCAACTGACTACACAATTAACCATTTGCTTCTGAATTAAACTGCTCGTGTGTGCACTGAGGTGGCCTTTGCAGAACAACATAATCAGTCTTCCACACTGCACTTCACCAATGCAGCCATTCACACACCACCGGGGTACAATTTATTGCACTGACAGCTTCCAGATAGCTGCCAAGATCAGTTTATTCATGTTACAATATCAGTAACGGCTGTCTGCACACGCATAGCAATGCTTGTTAATTTAATTGTGCATCATCTTCCAAATTATTTTGACCACAGTGGCTTGTCAGTAAAAATGGTTCAGGTGGCAACAAAAATGCACAAAGTAACAGTTCTTTCTTATGTTGCAGTAACATTAAGTTTAAAGCATTACACAGCAATGGCAAAGGTTTTCAAGAACGACCATCTCAACACATTTTAGAACAATAGAAGTTAGCAGCACCAAAGTTGGTAATTCAACCCTTTTATGTCTATGCTTGCTCTCCAATTCAAACCTAATTCAATTTTTTTTCATAATACGAGGGTGGGAATTATAATCTGTACAAATGTTTAATGTGCTCAATATCATATTCCCTTATGCTTCATTTAAGCACACGTTCTATCATGAAACAGGATTACAATAGTTCAGTGAGGAATTTGGTACAAGTGTACTGAACATTCATAATTGTAATTTCTACTCAATAGTCTTTATAACATCTGCACCCCAATTTTTATGCATTAGTTAAAATTCAGTAGATAAACAACACGTTACAAGCTTGGCTGATTATTTTATATTGGTTGTTAGTGTACCAATTAGCACACTCAGGGTTGTTCAACTGCCCAATCAGCGAATCACATCTCACAGTAAACGTTTTGTTTCAGTTTTGTTGTGTGGTTGGGGTCTAGAGGGGTTTTGGGGATTGTCTATTCTCCCAAAGTGTGCTGCTCGAGCCTGTAATTTCTTAAGAGCGTTACTCTTTATTTACAGCAAGCATTTACACATTTGGACCTTGACACAAGGTTGAAGCTTCTCTTACTTCCAGTCCCTTACTTCTCAGTTATGTGATTTGACATCATTATTACATTCGCATCATGTGTTTCTGATGTTACTGTACAGAGTGTTCTGCCTATTATGAACAACCAAAGGAACATTATGTTTTATTTGATCAGCCAATCATTGTTACATATTTCCCATGTACCTGCCATTGTACCGGATAAAGTTTGGAAGCTGTTAGGTCACTAGAACTAGGGGTCACTGTTTAAAAATAAGGGGTTGCCCATTTAAAATGGAGTTGAGGTGAATTATTTTTCTCTCAGAGGGTCGTGAATCTTCTGAACTCTCTTCCTGAAAAGACAGTGGAAGTAGTCTTTGAATATTTTTAAGGCAAAGCTAGATAGATTCTTGGTAAGCAAGGGGGTGATAGGTTATTAGGAGTAGGCAGGATGCAGATTTGAGGTTACTAACAGATCAGCCATGATCTTATTAAATGGCGGAGCAGGCTCGATGGGTCGAATGGCCTTCTCCTGCTCCTTGCTCGTATGTTTGACGTGGGCTGTTTAAAAGGCCCGCCTCAGGGCTGTGGGGCTTCTTCACAGTTATAATGAAGAAAGTAAGACTCTCTAGCCCGAATTCCTCACATCCCCTCACACGCTCTCTGGGACCCAATCATGACACCTCATTCCCCTACCCACCCCCCATGGCCCTCATGCCACACACTGCCCCTGCCACATGCCAAGGATTTTGGGCATCTACTTACAAAAATCACAGGAGATCATTTACCAAATTCCCAAACTTAGCGTAAGATGAAATATAGCAGCACAGATAGGAAATTGGTTGATAGACAGGGTTGCTTGAACCAAAGTAAGGTAGAAAGAGATCACTAATGAGTCTCTTTGGAAACAGAGGACAAGATAGCAAAGGTTTGCAGGTAACTCAAAAGCAGGGAGGGTATTAGAAAAAAATAAGAATACAAAATAACTTTGGGAGTTGGTGTTCAATTGTTCCATGTTTGATTATGTGAGTCTATTTACTGTCGATGTTCACTGTGCTTGATTATTTAAGCCTAGTGTAACTCAGGGAAAAGCAAACAAAACTGTAAACAGAACTGGAAACAAAGAACTAGAGCATGGAGTAGACATTTTAAAACACTGTATATAAAAACTGTTACACACAGTGAAACTAGTGTCATCTCTGCATAACTCTCAGATATGAAATATACAACAAGGAGGAACTTAAGAATGGGAAAACACTAATTAACATAAAGCAAAGTGAGCTATTGGGAGTAGAGACTCAATGGAAACATGGCAAAGAGCGTGAATAGACACAGTGGCCTGAATTTTTACTCAGAGAGAGAGAGGCTGTCTGTCATAGCAAAAGTGGTGCCAGAGGCCCGATTCCAGAAGACCGGCCCTTAACCCCAGCCTCCCGTTATTTTTCCATTGGCGAGTACGGGTTTATACAAAGACCTAATTCTGGGGAATGAAGCCGGACATGTGGATGAGGTGGTGGTGGGGGAGCATTTTAATGATAGTGACCACAACGTGGTACAGTTTAAGTTTGTTACGCACAAAGAAATTGACAAGTTGCAAAAAAATATTTTGGATTTGGGGAGAATGGATTTTAGTAAAATAAGGCAAGATCTGGCCAAGGTATACTGGGAACAACTACTTGTGGGGAAATCTACAGAGGAGCAGTGGGTGGTGTTCAAAAAGGAAAAGGGGAGGGTATAGGTTCAAAATGTTTCCTCTGGGGTGATAGGAAGTAGTAACAAGCCCAGAGAACCATGGATGACCAGAGATATTCAGGTTACGATGAGAAGGAAAAGAGAGGCTTTTAGCAGTTACAAGGGAAGGAAATCAGCAGAGACATTAGTGGAGTACAGGAAGTGCAGGGTGGAGCTTAAGAAAGCAATTAGAAGAGCAAAGAGGGGATGTGAGAAAGCTCTGGCTGGTAAAAGTAGGGAAAATCCCAAGATATTCTATAAGTATATCAATGGGAAGAGGATAACTAGGGAAAGAGTAGGGCCCATAAGGGACCAAGGGGGCATCTTTGTGTAATCCTGCCCCTCACATAGTCATCTATGTTGTTTATATAAATGACAAATAATAGGGGACCCAGCACAGATCCCTGTGGTATGCCAATGGACACTGGCTTCCAGTCACTAAAGCATCCTCCTGTCATCACCCTCTGTCTCCTATAACTAAGCCAATTTTGAATCCACCCTATCAAATTACCCTGTATCCCATGTGCATTTGCCTTCTTTATAAATCTCCCATGTGGGACCTTGTCAAAGGCTTTGCTGAAATCCATGACCAATAATCGGGGTTCCAGCGCAGACCCCTGTGGTACGCCACTGGACACTGGCTTCCAGTCACTAAAGCATCCAGATGCAGGATGACATCGCTAGAGTGTTGAATGAATACTTCACATCCGTCTTCACCCAAGAGAATGAGGATGAAGGTATCAAACTCAGGGAGAGAGACTGTGAGGTTCTTAAGCAAATTGATATAGGCAGGATCAAGGTATTGGAGGTGTTGGCAGGCTTAAAAGTAGACAAATCTCCAGGTCTGGATGATTTGTGTCCCAGACTGCTGAGGTAGGCAAGGGAGATCGCAGGGGCTCTGACCCAAATTTTTAATTCCTCTCTGGCCACGGGGGAGGTGCCAGAGGACTGGAGAACAGCAAATGTGGTTCCACTATTTAAGAAGGGTTGTAGAGATAAGCCAGGGAACTACAGGCCAGTGAGTCTCACATCAGTGTTAGAGAAACTATTGGAGAAAATTCTGAAGGAGAGAATCTATCTCCATTTGGAGAGGCAAGGTTTGATCAGGGATAGTCAGTATGGCTTTGTCAGAGGGAGGTCATGCCTAACAAATTTCATTGAATGTTTTGAGGAGGTGACCAGGTGTGTAAGATGAGGGTAGTGCAGTTGATGTAGTTTATATGGATTTCAGCAAAGCCTTTGACAAGGTCCCACATGGGAGACTTATAAAGAAGGCAAATGCACATGGGATACAGGGTAATTTGATAAGGTGAATTCAAAATTGACTTAGTTGTAGGAGGCAGGAGGTGATGACAGAAGGATGCTTTAGTGACTGGAAGCCAGTGTCCAGTGGTGTACCACAGGGATCTGTGCTCGGTCCCCTATTATTCATCATTTATATAAACGACATAGATGACTATGTGGGGGGTAGGATTAGTAAGTTTGCAGATGACACAAAGATTGGCCGGGTGGTTAACAGTGAGGTTGAGTGTCTTGGACCACAGGAAGATATAGACAGGATAGTCAAATGGGCAGATAAGTGGCAGATGGAATTTAACCCTGAGAAGTGTGAGGTGATACACTTTGGAAGGAGTAATTTGACAAGGAAGTATTCAATGAACAGCATGACACTAGGAAGTTCTGAGTAACATAGGGACCTTGGCGTATGTGTCAATAGATCTCTGAAGGCAGAGGGGCATGTTAGTGGGGTGGTGAAAAAGGCAAATAGGACACTTGCTTTTATCAATCGAGGCATAGATTACAAAAGTAGGGAGGTCATGTTGGTGTTGTATAGAACCTTGGTGAGGCCACAGCTGGAGTACTGTGTGCAGTTCTGGTTGCCACATTATAGGAAGGATGTGATTGCACTGGAAGGGGTGCAGAGGAGATTCACCAGGATGTTGCCTGGGATGAAACATTTAAGTTATGAAGAGAGGTTGGATAGACTTGGGTTGCTTTCGCTGGAGCAGAGAAGACTGAGGGGCGACCTGATCGAGGTGTACAAGACTATGAAGGGCATGGACAGGGTGGATAGGGAGCAGCTGTTCCTCTTAGTTGAAGGGTCAGTCACAAGGGGACATAAGTTCAAGGTGAGGGGCAGAAGATTTAGGGGGGATGTGAGGGAAAACGTTTTTACCCAGAGGAATATGCTGCCTGGGAGGGTGGTGGAGGCGGGTTGCCTCACATCCTTTAAAAAGTACCTGGATGAGTACTTGGCACATCATAACATTCAAGGCTATGGGCCAAGTATTGGTAAATGGGATTAGGTAGGTAGGTCAGGTGTTTCTCATCTGTCGGTGCAGACTCGATGGGCCGAAGGGCCTCTTCAGCACTGTGTGATTCTGTAATTCTGTGAAAGAACAAGAGTGGCTAAAATGAGCCTGGGGCCCTTGGAGGATGCAACTGGATAATTTATAATGGGGAACATGGAAATGGCAGATAACTTAAAGCGATATTTTGCATCAGTATTCACGATGGAGGAGATTATAAACATCCCAAAATTATCAGATAAGCAAGACGCTAATGGGAGGAAAATTCTTGTAACAGTCTCTCTCACAAGGGATAAAGTATTTGAAAAACTAATGGGACTAAACATAAAGTTAGTTGCCAGGACCTGATGGTCTGCATCCAAGAGTTTTAAAGAATTGGCTACAAAGAAAATGGAAGCATTGGTAAAAATACTCCAGAACTCACTGAATTGTGGGAGGGTCCCAGCGGATTGGAAAACCGCTAATGTGATACTCCTGTTCAAGAGAGGAGGGAGACAAAAAGCAGGAAACTATAGGCCAGTCAGCCTAACATCTGTCATTGGGAAAATGCTAGAGTCCATTATTAAGGAAGAAATAGCACGACATATAGAAAAGCTTAATGGAATCAAACAGAGTCAACATGGTTTTGTGAAAGGGAAATCATGTTTTGCGAATTTGCTCGAGTTCTTTGAGGATATAACAAGCAGAGTTGATAAAGGGGAACCGTTAGATGTACTGTATTTGGATTTCCAGAAGACATTCAGTAAGATGCCACACAAAGTTATTGCAGAAGATAGAAGCTCACGGTATTGAAGGTAATGTATTAGCATGGATTGAGGATTGGTTAACACACAGAAGACAGAGTCAGGATTAATGGGTCTTTTTCAGGTTGGATAGACGTATCTAGTGGAGCGCCACAAGGATCAGTTCTAGGGACTCAATTATTTACTATCTAAATTAATGACTTGGAGGAGAGGGCAGAGTGTAATGTATCCAAATATGCTGATGATACAAAAATAGGTGGGAAAGCATGTTGTGATGAGGACATAAGGAGTCTGCAAGGGGACATAGATAGGTTGAGAGAGTGGGCGGTTGAAGTTTAATTTAGGAAAGTGTGAGGTCATGCACTTTGGTAGGAAAAATCAAAGGGCAGGCCATTATTTAAATGGAGGGAGACTCCAAAAAAGTGCAGCCCAGAGGGATCTGGGTGTTCTAGTGCATGAAACACAAAAAGTTAGCATGCAGGTGCAGCAAATAATTAAGAAGACAAATGGAATTTTGTCCTGTATTGCTAGGGGGTTGGAGCTTAAAAATAAGGAAACCTTGTTACAACTGTACAGGGTGTTGGTGAGGCCGCACCTGATGTACTGTGTACAGTTTTGATCCCCGTATTTAAGAAAGGATATACTGGCATTAGAGGCAGTTCAAAAGAGATTCACTTGGCTGATTCCTGGGGTGAAGGAGTTGAATTATCAAGAATGGCTAAACAGATTATGTCTTTATGCATTAGAGTTTAGAAGAATGAGAGGTGATCTTATTGAAAAGTACAAGATTATGAGGGGGCTTGACAGGGTAGATGTTGAGAAGATGTTTCCACTAGTGGGGGAATCTCGAACTATGGACCACAGTTACAGAATAAGGGGACACTCATTTAAAAACAAGATGCGAAGTAATTTCTTCTCACAGAGGGTAGTGAATGTCTGGAATTCTCTACCCCAGAGTGTTGTGGAGGCTAGATCACTGAAAGTATTTAAAGAGGAGGTAAGTAGATTTTTGAAATATTGGGGAGTTCAGGGCTCTGAGGAACTGGCATAAAAGAGGAGTTGAAGCCTGGGGCAGATCAGCCATGATCTTATTGAATGGTGTGGCAGGCTTGAGGGGCCGAATGGCCTACTCCTACTCCTGTTTCTTATGTTCTCATGTTTTTAAGGAGTTATCAATTTAAAATTATTACTAAGAGAGTCATGAGAGGGACTAAAAGGTATTTCTTTATGCAATAACAACAACTTGTATTTCTATGGTACCTTCACATGATAAAGTGCCCTGCTGCTTTTCACTGGAGCATTATAAAAAAAATTGACACTGAATGACACAAGGAGATATTTCGGCAAATGCCAACTTTCGGAGTTAGGTTTTAAGGGGTGTCTTGTGGACAGAGAACTGGAGAGGCAGAGAGGCTCAGGTAGGGAATTGCAGAGCTTACGAGTGTCATGGCCACCAGTTGTGTGGAGGTTCAAATCAGGGAGGCTCAAGAGGCCAGAATTAGAGGTTTGAAGATGTCTTATGGCTAGAGGAGATTTTTGCAATATGCCTTTAAGGGATGGCAGCATGACATCACTGGAAGGGAAATGGTTCATGTGATCTTGTCTTAATTTCACTTTTGCTTTGAGCAGAGCGCACATACACACACAGCTCTGATGCCTTCAAGCTTTACACCTATGTGTCACTGTTCTCATATAAAAGCAAAATACTACGAATGCTGGAAATCTGAAATAAAAACAGAAAATGCTGGAAAAACGTAGCAGGTCTGGCAGCATCTGTGAAGAGAGAGAGTTAATGTTAAAGGACTCTTCTTCAGAACGCTAGAAGAAGAGTCATATTGGACTCAAAACGTTGGCAGGAATTTTCTGTCCCCACTGGCATCAGGCATCATGGCATGTCTGACTGGACAATATGGCCAGAAGGTCAAAAATCAATTTCACAACATCATGACACCAGTTTGTGAGTGTCCACCCCACCCGTGAAAGGGGCATTTCCACCTCTGCATGTTGGGAACATAATTTTAATATATCTGTATGTCATTATATCCCCATGTCACCGGAATCATCCCTCCACACTGGATCATCTGGGAGCCTCAGCGTGATTCACAACAGCATTTCAAAGCCGTGCACCTGGCGAGCTGAACTTCGGGGAGAGTTCAGGAGTGAGTGCACCCTAACATTGCGCAGCCCTCGCAAGGGTCGCCCTTCAAATTCAAGGAAATCACTGAGCATTCAGGTGAGGGCACAGGTAAGTCGCTTTTCCCAGCTGGCTGACAAGGCAAGGACTACACTGTGGTTGGGGTGAGTTGGTGGAGGGCAAGGCAGCGCAGTCTGATGTTAGTACATAAGCACCATCGCGGGGTGGGAATAAGGGAAGCAGCCATGCATTAGGGAGCCCTTGTATGAAGTGACCATTCCTTCACAGCTGAGACATTTCAGGCGCAGCCACATTGATCTGCTTGGAGTCAGGCCTCTAGCTTATCTGCCCACTCAAGCAACGCAGAGGCATGAAAATGCCACCAAGTGTTCCTGAGCTTTTCACCCCTCGGGCACAGACTGCAAACTAATGAATGGTTTAGTGGACTGCAGAATAATTGGATGACTGGGCACGTTGTACAAACTCCTTGCTAAATCTGGCCATGGAGCAGTCACTAGTGGAGATGCTCACAGCCCCTTGCAATGTCATCATTCAGGTTTGGACCAGTCTCCCCAATGGTTCAAGCTAACAGTGCAGCCTTGCAGTGCAGGTTAGGAGAATGCCTGTGCCTAAGCTGAGAGCACAACATGCAGTCCAGCGGGCAAAGCTGCTGCCAATCAATTGGGTGGAGTGGGGTAAAGGTAGGTGGGGTTTCGGGCAGCTATGCAGCGCACTAATCTCTGGCCAACTGAGTAGTGGATAGCACTCTCTGGAATGCATTATGGGTCTTGAGACTTAACCAAGAGAGGTTCTTGGAACACCCTTGCTAACCCATGCATCTCTCTCTTTCATCCTGCAGGAGGAGTACATCAGGAGCAGGGAGCCTGATGATCTAGCTGTACGCTCCATGGTTTACAGGGAGCAGAGACAAAGGAGAAGAGAGCGACGGAGGCAACTGGCTGGACAGAGAGAGGAGCAGCACCCTCTGGAAGGAGGGGCGGCTGGGGCTCCTGCACATGTCGCTGAAGAGCCACAGTGAGCTTTGGTGGTCGGCACTTAGCTAGACCCAGCATCTATAGATGCCGCCTTTCATTCCTGCAGATGACCAAGAACCAGTGTCGCCAAAGACTGCGCATGTCTAGGGAACAGATCGATCATATCTGCCACTTGCTGCAGGATTTGTCACCGCGGGGACATGGGGGGCATCCACTGCCTGTGCTCGTGAAAGTGACTGCGGTGCTCAATTTTTATGCCAGTGGCTCCTTTGAGGGCTCCACAGGTGATCTCTGTGGGTTCTCATAAACCTCCACACACAAATACATCCATGAGGTCACGAATGCCATATTTGCGAACTCACACAACTTTGTTCATTTGGCCCAGGATCAAGAAAGCCAGAAAGCAAGAGTGCTAGGATTTGCACAGATCTCAGATTTCCCATAGGTGCAGAGTGCCATCGATTCCACTCCCATGGGGCCCAGATCTCCGTGGCAACAAGTGGTCAACTATGTCAACCACAAGGGCTTCCGCTCACTGAATGCTCAGCTGGTGTGTGACCACCACAAAAGCATTCTATAGACCTGCGACAATTCTCAGGGAGTGTCCACGACTCCTACATTCTCAGAAAGTCTCAGATCCCTGACGTCTTCCAGGATCCACACAGGCTGCAGGATTGGCTCCTCAGGGGCAAGGACTTCCTGCCGAGGATGTGACTGACCATGCCTGTGCAGTGGTCTCAGATTGCAGTAAAGAGAATTTACAACAAGGCTTCTGCTGCAATTCACCCTTTGGTGGAGTAAACCATTGGGATGTTGAAAATGAGGGTCCAGTGCCTGGACCGGTCTGGTGGAGCCCTGCAATACACTCCGCAGAGGGTGTCACACATCATCATCGTCTCCTGTGCCCTTTACAACCTGGCGCTGCAACAGGGGGAGGAGCTGGCTGAAGTGGAGATGGAGGAGCTGCATGTCTCCTCCGATGAGGAAGACATAGATGGAGGTGAGAGCAAGGAGGTCCTCGAAGGCGAGGATGTTGGCGATGAGCCCATCGCATTGGCCACATGAGGCAGGCGTGCTCAGGAGGCCCTCATGGCTGCTAGGTTTGTGGAGGATGATGACGATATGCAGTGAGGAGACACCATAGATCCTCACATTGCACCTGTGAATGTTTGACTCCTGTCTGGCTGATAGCAGTGCACATACCCTCCGTGATAAGGCTCCTGGCATGGATATGCAATGGTTGCCCTAATCATCTCTACATTTCAGGAGAATGATTACGACATGCAGTGGGGACACTCCATAGATCCTCGCATACCTTATGTGAATGTCTGACTCCTGTATGGCTCTGTTTTCAAAGCCCATGAGGATTTTGATTCCAGGCATTCCTCTACGATGCAGCCTCTCCCTTTTGTTGTGTGCCAGCTTGTCCTGCATGAATGGAGATGGAGAGAGTGTAAGCAGGATACCTGCCAGGCTAGATAACAAGGATGCCTGGCATGTGTGTGGTGAGTGGGGCCAGGATGAGATGAAGACAGGATCCACAGGTCAAATGAAGGTGTGTGTGAGAGGGTGAATGGTGATGTCCCTTGAACTGGCAGTGAATGAGATTCCTGTGGATGTGTGATGGGTTTGTGAGTGTGTGAGTTGAGAGAGATGAGAAGAATTACTTACCCTGGCAGAACGGAGATCATTCATCCTCTTTCAGCACTGAGTGGCTGTCCTCTTAAGCAGCGCTGACGCTGCACCGTCTCCCATGTCGAACTGGTGACCATGCTTGCTGGTCTTCACCAAGAGCGGGGGTAGAGGGCATCGCGGTGAGCCTCCACTGCATGCAGTAGGCACTCGAGGGAGGTGGCATTATATCTGGAGGCAGCATGTTTCCTCGCTTTGGCAGCCTCAGTTCCCAGCAGCTTCCTACCCCTTGACGAGTGCAGGGGTGACCTTGAAATCTGGCACCCGATTTACTGAAGGCCTGATGTGATGTTGGGGCAGGCAAATCACAGGCCTCCCGCCAGCGACCCGGCATATTTCCCGGGAATGAATTATTAGTGAGGCGGGAGATGCCTGAAATGGGGCCACTGCAGCCGGTGGGTGAAACGTCTTTTTCCACCCCAGCCCACCCCCCCACCCCCCTCCACCCCCCCACCCCACTACCGCACTTAGTGCAAATCTGGGACGATCCTGCCCATTAACTCTATTTCTCTCTCTGAAGACACTGCCAGAACTGCTGAATTTATCCAATACTTTCTGTTTTTTATAACTGCTGCCTAGTCTTAATAAATGAACCAACAACGTGTTTACTCAAACCCTTATGAGCGATTGGTGCCTTGTGTCTTGTCCAGTAAATAAGCTCAAGGTATTATATCATTATAATAACACAACCGAGGTTACAGAGATAGGGAGTGGAGAGGCAATGGGTTGTTGGAGGATGGAATGCTTTGCCACACAGAGTAAGTGAGACAGAGACCATTATATATTTTAAGAGAAAAGTGGGTAAGTATTAGAAGTAGATACCGAATGAAGTATTAGAAGATACAAAGTCATAGGAAACCATGGAGGGGTAGAGATTAGTTCTGGATCACTACAGGAAAAATCTGACACAGAGACAATGAACAAAATGGCCTCATCCAACTTATAAAAAATTATGCTTCGTGCAATAATATTGTAGTCATAGACTGAAGTTAGGGGCCTAGGGTATGTATTGGAGCCAAATAGCCACAAGATAACACCATTTAATATAGAATCATACTGCAAAAGAAGGAGGTCATTGGGTCCATTATGCTTGTGTCAGTTCTTTGAAAGAGCTATTTGATTGGTTATTGCCCTGCTCTTTCCCCATCACCTTTTTTTTTCCCTTTCACTTCCTTTATCCAATTCCTTTTTGAAATTTGCTATTGACTCTTCTTCCACCACACTTACAAGCAGTGTATTCCAGATCACAGTGGCCTGCTGCAAAAAAAACAGAATTCTCCTCATGTCTCCTTTAGATATTCAAAAGCCTTTACCTACTTAATTCCTTGAATTTAGAAAAATTTTGGACAGGTTTGTTTATCCTATAGGCAGCTGCCATTGGACAGTGGATGTGCTTCAAGGACATGACCCGTCACATTTGCAGCTTCTAAAGCATTGGTTTTCTCTCTTGCTCTCTAGCACATGTATGAAACACACGTATCCAAAAAGCCCCTAATGTGAGGATGATGCACAAAGATCAATTTTTCACAAGCTTATATTAATTGTAAGCCAAATTAATATTTAAATATACATTCTGACAACTTGCTCTTAAGTCGCAATGGTTAAGGTGATGGTTCCAAAAGATAAGGTGGTGCCTATCAATTAATTGATTTGAAGCATTATGATTTATATAATCATTTTGGGTCAATTGCTGAGCCTCTTTTATAACCTAAACTTGTTGTAAAATGGGCCTCTTACAGAAAACATGTTCACAATTTAAAGCCCTGAGGATATCTGGCCAATTTGAATATTTTATATCTGAGATTTTCGTTTTCTAAATATTCAGGTCACTGGAGTGCAAGAATTCAGCTCAGACTAGGTCACCAAGACAAATTATAGAGAAGGAAAGAATAAATATTAACACACTTGATAAATTATGAATATCTGCAGTTAGGTTCTTAGGCTAATCTACTTTACAGAAATCCAAATTTTGTAATTAGAAATATTCTACTTTTAGAATTTTTTAAAAAGTCATTCATGGGATGTGAGCATCACTGGCCAGGCCAGAATTTATTGCCCATCCCTAATTGCCCTTGAGAAGGTGGTAGTGTATTGTCTTCTTGAACCGCTGCAGTCCATGTGGTGCAGGTACACCTACAGTGCTGTTAGGGAGGGAGTTCCAGGATTTTGAGCCAGCGACAGTGAAGGAACGGCGATATGTTTCCAAGTCAGGGTGATGAGTGGCTTGGAGAGGAGCTTCCAGATGGTGGTGTTCCCATGTACCTGCTGCCCTTGTCCTTCAAGATGGTAGTGGATTTGGAAGGTACCGTATAAGGAGCCTAAAATGCAAAGCTGTTCTTACTTCTTTGGAGACATGAGCATATAATATAGGCTTGCACTCTCACTGTAATAGAGAGGGAGTGCTGCACTGTCCCAAGTGCTGACTTTTGGATGAGACATAAAACTGAGGCCCTTTATGTCCTCTCAGGTGAATGCAAATGATCACAGAGCTGTGGTGTTCTTCCATTATTCTGGTGAATATTTATCCCTTGAGCAACATGACTAAAACAGATCATCTGGAAACTTAACTTGTCAATGATTCTGAGCCCTTCATGTCCTCAGGTTGATTGACACATTCCTGACTTCATAGTGGCTCTGCTTCAAAGGTACTTCATTGGCCACAAAGTGCTTTGGGATGTCCTGAAGTCATAAAAGGTGCTATATAAATGCAAGTCTTTCTTTTCTCTACTTACTATTGATGATCCAGTCACATGGGGCAGAATTTTGCCCTCGGATGGCATGCGGGCCCCAACGGCTCGGCGGCAGGCGCATAGCTGACCCCCGCCACTGAAATGGGCCTCGCCACCATTTTAAGTGGGCGCGCCGATTAAGGCCCGCCCAGTGGCATCCCTCACTATGTGCTTCCTGTGAGAGGGAGGGAGGGAATCCCCAGCTGTCAAAGTGCGCTCTTTCACGCAAGTGCGCACTGCTCCCTGAGGCAAAGTCCTGTCTCAAGGAAAATACTGACAGTGGAAAAACTTTAAAAATAGAGACAATAAAAAATTATTAACATGTCCCCCTCATGTGACAACGTCACACGAGATGGGACATGTTAATAAGGAACACATAAACTTGATTAACTTTTTACAAACCGGACATGAAAACCTCATCCCGCCAGTGGATGAAGTTTCATCAATAATCAGAAGCCCGCTGGGGCTCCTGGCCTCTCCGCCAGCCTTAAGGTTGGACGGGCAGGTCTTTAATTACTTTAACTAGTCTGTCAATGGCATCAGTTGGCCATTGAGGGGTCGGCGGGCGGACAGCTGATTTTGCTGTCCGCCCGCCTGCCTAAAAATTTAAATGGACCGGGATGATGTCAGGGATTCCTCCCAACGTCATTCTGCGTCATGTTCCCCTCGGCGACCAGGCCCCGCCCCCAAATCACCAAGGGGAAAATCCTGGCCATGGACTTTTAATGACCAAGTCTTTGACCAGTTTAGCAGAACGCATTGTGAGTTAGCATTGAACCCAACCCAGTAAAATAAACATAGGCATGGGGCGATTTTTGTTTTTATACATAAAATATAATCTCAACATGATTTACCAAATAGCCCTTTTGCCACATTATTGCGCATGGGATAAAATAACGGCTCATTTACTCATTTACAGAATTGTAGGATTAATTGGATTAGAGTTTGCTTTGGCCTGCTTTAGAGCACAAAATGGTGTCAGTGTCTGTCAGGGGTGGGAGGACTGGGTCTGCCCTAAATTGAGTCTTGTCTTTCATTCCTGGTGAGTTGCAGGTTCCTGTCATACCCATAGAGGCAGCTTTGTTGGCATGAGTGCCTCCAAGTTGGGCAGGTTGTAGCCTCCAGTTAAGTCCAGCTGATTGAGAGAGTTGGGAGTTGGGTGGGGGTGGGGGTGGGCGTGGGGGGGGTGGGCGGGTGGCAGTGGTAGGGGGAAGGGAGGAAATAGGAGAAATTTGGTTGGCCTCATGTGGTCTGATAGTGGTTTCAGGTAGTTCTGCAAAGAGTGGGGAAGGGGGAAGTAGTTTGATATCTGAATGGTTTACTAGGACTGAAGAGGGCATTTAAGAGTCAATTACATTGCTACGGGGACTGAAGTCACTCCTAGGCTAAACCAGGGAATGATAATGGGTTTCCTTCCCCAAAGGATTTTCATGAACCAGTTGGGTTTTTACACTGTAAGAACTGTAAATTGTCCCTCATTTCAGTCCTAAAGGACCAAGCTCTTTTTCTGAACTATGACACCATTCCCTATCCAGGGAAATGTTTTCTCACCATCTACGCAATCGAACACCTTAAGAATTTTATATGTTTCAATTATCACCTCTCATTCTTTTAAGCTCCAGGAACAAAATAGGAAAAATCCAGGAAAAAAAAATTCTGCTCCTATGTCTTATGGTCTTATGGAATATCAGCCTATTCTACCCAATCTCTCCCCAAGAATTGACAGCTTCATGGTCACATTTACTGATAACAGCTTTTATATAGTCAAGTTTTTTATAAATGAATTCAAATTGCAAAGCTGAGATTATAAACTCATACTCTCTGGATTCCTAGCCCAGTAACATAACCCCACCTGCTATAGGGACCAGGAAATGGGGATAGTATAGAGACTGTACAATTCCTACAGCGGATCGGGGTACAACTGGCCAAGTTCACTGGGAGGAAAAGCAGAACAGGATTAGCATGAGTCAATAGCGTAGAAAGGATCCACTGAAATCTTGCAGGACACACTATAAAAGATGTCAGGGTTGACACGTGGATTCTCACAGAAGGTCACACAGAGCCAGTAGGAGGCTTTGGAAAACCCTGGTGAATCTGTGAATCATCATAAGAAAAGTAATGGAGCTACTGAATTAGTCTGGCGCTATGAAAGAGCAATGCTCGTGCTATTGATCTCTGTTGTTAACTGAGATCATCACATGATCTCATGAACATTGATAACAATCAGCCACTAGCGTGCAATATTTAGATAGGCTACAGTGTGAACTTGACTGGAAGATGGTCGCCTATCGTCAGACAGCTGTAATGCCTGATGACATAATGTTATCCTATTTATGACAGTCTTTGATTCAGTGACTTGTTGCGGCAAAATAGAAACTACAACACAATCTCAGGCCATTCAGCCCCCCTGATTGATACTGGTATTTATATTCTACACAACACTTCTCCCACTCTACTGTTCTCTTCCCAGGTACAAGCACACACACAGTCACAAAGACACCCACTCAGACACACACAGAAACAGATGCAGACACAAAGGCCCAGATCTTTCAGTCAACAGCGGAGTGGGTGTACCCATCGCTGACTGAGATTTAATCTGCCCGGTTACCATTTTATGCTGCAGCCTTTGCACCTTCCAACCCGGTTCTAGCAGGGATCCAGTGATGTGAATGTCAAGAGATCAAGTGACGAGCATAATTCCAGAGAAGCCACGGCCCCTCATTCCATCATGAACTGAAGACATGCATCTTAAGGTCTCTCTTCAGTCCATTGACTACACTGTTTTAATTGGACCTGTCACCTCCAACTTGGCACAGCCTCACCTCGCTCTACAGTGTACATCACCCTGATCCCCCAACAATGTCCACCCCTTCCCTCACTACCTGTAAGTGTTCACTCCCCTCTCACCCTCCCATCCCTCACCCCAAACAATGCTCATTCCCCTACACGCACTCCCCGACAATGCTTGACTCTCAAGACATTGACCTGATAGGAGCCAGGAATTCCGGAAGCTGGAGGAGGAGGGTGGGGGTGGGGGTGGGGGCGGTGGGTGTGGGTGGGTGGGGAGTGAGCACTGACCGGAGTTGGGGAATGCTGAGCATTGTCCGGTGGGGTGGGGGGAGGTGATGCTGGGCATTTTCAGGAAGAGGTTGAGCTGTATCGAGGTTTCCGTGGTGTTGGAGTGCTTTTACGCTCCAACTGATTAACTTCAATCTGCGCTCCTGAGCTGGCTTTGCACCTGCTTGGGAAAGCTTTAAATAAATCTGTGTAAAAATCAGGGTGAATATAGGGCGTAAGGTTATGGCCACCTCATCCCACAGTCATAGAGAATAGTGCAGCGATCAAAGTAAGGTGAACCTAGCAATCAGAACTTTAAACTCCCTGCGTAAGTACCATGCATGTGTGCCCATTAGGCCTTCCTCAGGATCCTGAGCTGCATCGGCAACTTGAGTTGAGCTGCTCACCACTCCCCATATTGGAAGATTCAAGCCAACGACACGCAGAAAGAAATTTCGTCACACATGGTGAAAGGACAAAATGATGTTAGGATAGTTGTAGAAAATGCCTACAATATCTAATTTTTTTTAAAGGTTGTTTTACTTTCTGCCATGAAGCTATTAATGTATATGATGTTATTGGAAGCTATATTTTTAAAATAGAGGTTTGGTCTGTGGATGTGCCTGTTTGTGTCTTAATTGGATTAAAGCCAGCTAGTCTGGGTGCTTTGATGTATAGTAGTTTTGAGATGTAAACAGAGGTAGAGATGAGTTTGCATTTTGTTGAACAGAGTGGGAGTGAAATCTTGCACCTAGCTAGGAGAGACCAAGCAATATGTTTATTATTACTAATAAAATTGGTACTATGAAAGGGGCTTTATTGTTAGAAGAGGTGGGGTTCTAAGGGCCTGATGATATAATAAAAATTTACATTCAATAAGAAGCACTGGGTATAACCTGCAAAGAGTTTATGTGTGAAAGGCAGAGGCATGTAACATCTAAGCAGCTGTAAACGTACAACCAAAGGAACCAAATTGAAAGGAACCTCATTTTTAATTTATAAGGTGAAAATGCTTTGCCTGGTGTCTGGTTAAATCTATTGGGTATTTTTGCCTTAGTGGAGATTCATTTGGGAATTTGTTAAAAGTTATGATAGTAGTAATTTTTAGCCATGTGTATGTGTTTAATTTATTATAAATTAATAAATGCCTCATTTGGTTTGATAGTAAAAACCTCTCGAGAACTGGTGGTCTTATTCCTGAATTTGGAGCTGCAACGCAAAACATACCAATTGAAAATATAAGTTCTGACAGTTGTTTAAGTTTCCCTCTGGGATTTTAAATGACTCAACCTTTAAAAACTGCTGTGTCATTACATTTCAGAAATGCAGTCTAATGATTAGCAATACTTTGAGACAAAAAAAACATTTAAGCTTAAATAAACGGTTCTGAAGTCATTGTCTCGATGATGGATTTGTCACCAAGAAATGGTTTAAGAAAGTCATCACATGAGAATGATGAACACAGAAAATGAAGGAAATTTTGGACTAAAAGGTTCTTCCACAAGAATGAGTTATGGATTTCCTGTTGTATTCACCACTGAGTACCTTTTGGTAAGCGACATGCCCACTGTGATGTCTCATTGTCTATTCTACTCACCTCAGATAGGTTAATGTCCTCCAATAATTTACAGTAAATTATTCACACCTGTCTGCATAGAGTTTATGGAGTTTGAGAGCATGCGTGGCAAAGAGCAAGCACTTTGCTGTGAAAAGTTGAACAAGAAACTAATTTGAATTGCTTTTTACTTCACCTTCAGAGTGTGAACATTGCTGGCAAGGCTAACATTTAGACCCCCTACCCCAAGTTGCTCTAAAAAGGTGCTGGGCATTTTTCTTGAACTACTGCAAGTAGTAGTTTGACACAACTATATAGTGTATAGGTCACTTCAGAGGTAATTAAGAGTCGCCAAGCTTATAGGAATGAAGCCATTCAGCCCTTCAAGTCCATTCTGCCACTGAATTAGATAGGCCTGGTCTGTATCTCAGGGCTGGATGTTCCCTGAAGGCTGAGGCAAAGGGGGGACCAGGGAAAATAGCAGGGACCCACGGCAGGATGGCTCTTCCATGTTGAGGCACCCTCTCGATCTCTGACCTGCCTCAACGGTGTCCACGGTTCCCAATGTGACTGTGAAGCTTCAGAGATGCCAGCCCTCTGACGCTCGTCCTTAATTAGATGGCAAGCTGGGAGGCAGACTATTAGGAGGCTGCCTTCAGGAAGAATGTTGAGCCATTCCCAATGCCAGCAAGTGTGGGCTCCGGCTACTCCCATTGCTCCCAATGTCAGGATCCTGAAACCCATGGCAAAGTTCTGCCCTTAATTCCAGTTACCCATATTGGCCTAGGGTAAGATGGTGACATAGTGGTAATGTTGCTGGGCTAGTAATCCAGAGCGTCAGGCTAATGATCTGAAGAATCGGTTTAAATCCCATCATGGCAGCTGGTGGAAATTAAATTCAGTTTATATATTCAATTTATAATTGAAAGCTGATCTCAGTAATGGTGACCATGCCCTTACAGAAGGAAATCTGCCATCCTTACCTGGTCTGGCTTACATGCAACTCCACACCCATAGCAACGTGGTTGACTTTAACTCCCCTCTGAAATGACCTCACAAGGTCAGTTCAAGGGTAATTAGGGATGGGCAACAAATGCTGGCCTTGCCAGCGATGCCCACATCCCATGAAAGATTTATTAAAATCCTTAATACCTTACCTAATAACAATCCATTAAGACCGCATTTCTGACACCGAGACGAGTGGCTTGAATCAGCAGACTTGCCTTGGTTTTAAGGGCCCTATATCATGCAACTTTTGCTCAGGGGGTCGGGGATGGGTGTGGTAGAGGAAGTGGGGAGGAGGAAGGAGGAAGGGTGGTGTGGGGAGGGGGCAGAATGTAATTGGATCTGCTAACTGCCAACCTCGGGAGCAAACCCTAGGTGGCGACAGGGATGGGTGAGTGCAAAGGAGGGTTGGTTAGAAGGGCCACCTCGATTCCCTGGGAATTTGTCTCAGTTGTAATAATAGCAGTTAGGCCCTCCAGCACTCACCCCTCATACCTCCTCTTCCACTCCCCGTGGCCCCTCATACCCTCCATGCAAACTTAATGCCAATGTAGGGCCCCAGCTATTCCCCATGGCCCCTCATACTCTACATGCCAACTCATGCCCCTTCCAAGCCCATTCACCCAGTATGCACTATCTACAGAACCAATGATAGATAATTGATTTATTGACAAATCATCATGATGGCCAGAGTCAAAATGTGATGAGGATCCTATTAAAACAGGTAATCATAATTCATAACATAGTTATAGACAATCATTAAAATAAAAATAAAGTGTAAAATAATAAAACTAATGCACGATTGCTGGGAAGTTGTTGCCGTAGTGATAATGTCACTGGACTAGTAATCCAGGGCCTCAGGCCTGGGGATATAGGTTCAAACCCCACCGTGGCAGCTGGTGGAACTTAAATTCATTTTATAAATCTGGAATTGAAAGCTAATCTCACTAATGGTGACCATGAAACCATTGTCAATTGCCATTAAAACCCATCTGGTTCACTAATGTCCTTTAGTGAAGGAAATCTGATGCCATTACCTGGTCTGGCCTAATGTGACTCCAGACCCACAGCAGTACAGTTGACTCTCAACTGCCCTCTGAAATGGTGTGGCAAACCATTCAGTTCAAGGGCAGTTAGGGATGGGAAACAAAAGCTGGCCATGCCAGTGACATCCATATCCCACAAAAGAATAAATTGAAAACAAATCATGATTAATTCAGTATAAAAATAATTGCAATACATTGTGAAACGGAGGTCTTCTTAATTTATAGAATAAAAATTAAAGATCTACTGCATTCTGCATCATTCATATATCCTTAGGTTAAGTTCATTAAATTCTCAATCATTTACATGCTATTTATGAGTTTTATAAAGTAGGAGATTGGGCTGTCTCATAGTCTATTCATCCTATATCTTATTTGCAGAATGATGTCTCTTCTTAATTCCATTGAATATTTATGTTTTTTCAACATTTACTGGACCATACAATAACAATGGCAAGTGTAAAACTGCTAAAAAAGAACACCCATTCAGAAATGTATCTTAAAAACCTGCCGCTCCTACAACCATACAGAAATATGAATTAGACAGACAGTTATTAGATATGTAACAGAGGATTCAAACATTTAACACCTTTTAATCCTGCCTGACTAAACATTGAGGCATTGACATAGGATAGCACAGAAATAACTTATTATAACCACTTAAAGATGTCAATCAACCAAAGTCAACAATTTAATTAACTTGTCAAATCAGAATTCCTGCTGAGTTCATGCTTTTATTGGATCCCAGCCAAGTATGCCCTTGGACATATGGCAAGGCCCTGGAAAGAAATCGTTCAAATCCAGCTTCACTGGACAGGACATGTCGTTTGTATCCCTAACACCAGACTCCCGAAGTAACTGCTCTACTCAAAAAGTCGGTTGTGGCAGGAGACTCTGAGGATGAACAGCAGAAATGCTTTAGGGATGTCCTCAAAGCAACTCCGCAGAGGACAGCTCATGGGAGTCCCTGGCTCTTGGCTGACCAAAATGGAGAAGGCTCCTTTGGGAAGGCACCAAACAAACCATGCAACTTTGCCAGGAATGTGCAGAAGGTGTTGGAGGAAATGAACAAAGCTTCAAACAACTCATCTCCCCACCGTTCAGGTGGCAGAGGCTGCACGTTGGGCGTGGGACCTATCAGCCATCTCAGAATCCATTGGACCTGAGGGACTGCCTGTAAAGAAGAATTAACAGAGTACAGAGTAAGCCTGTCTGGTAAAAACACTGAATAAGTTGCATTTTAATTAGATTCGCTATTATCTTTCCTTACTTGATGGAACTAATTTACATGTTTTTGTTTATTAACGATATGTAAATGAGCAAAGATGGAATGTCGTAACGTGAGCAACATAAGCAGCGGAGCTGACACTTTCCTTTATTTGCGCTGCATAAAGCATTACATTTTTGGGGGGGGGGGGGTGGGAGTGCAGGGGGGATGTGAGATGGTGGTTGTAGAACTGTCAAATACAATCATGGTGATTCACTGCTCTAATTCAAGAACATATCTGCTACTGTATGAATCTTTTTAAATATAACAAACAAAAACAATTCATAAAGCTTGTCAATGAAGGACAAAGCTCTCTCAAGACAAATCTCCTTGTGACCTCCTATAGTTCTTTGAGCATAGTTTTGCCGGCACAATCATTGATTCATTCAATTACTGTAATTAAGTCAAGGAAAATGCTACACTTCCAATTGACTTGGTGATTATAAGTATCAATGTTGTCAATCTAGAAGAATAAAATATTCATACATCATTTACAAAGCTACCAAACATTCACATTTCAGTCATCGTTCAACTTTGAAGCAATCTGTAAAATCTTTTAAAGCCTCAATTTAGTCTGTAAATTAGTATTTTGAAGCCAGCAGAAGCATTTGCTGCTTCAACAATTCAATTTTATTTCACTTTAATGTGAAATATTTATGTTCTATAAAGGCAGCCCATTTACTTACAACTGTGTTTGTCCCACTGTCAACTACTGTACAATACATGCAATGCTTGAAATCACAGCTATGGAGCTACAAAGTAACAGAACCAGTCACTGACAGACGATGTTAGCCCACTAAAATGTACTTGATTTCCCGGCCGTGCAGTTGAAGTAATTTCTAAAGTCCGTGCATGGGAGCCTGTGTTGCCATTGGGAGGTCTTCAGTTGATTTATTGCACTCTTCTTCATGGCTCATGAGACGGTTACTCTTACCGTTGTTAATTGTGAATGCCCCTATGCCTTGACCCCATTAAATCCCTCAGTTGACATCTCAGGTTAAGCTAGAAAATGTGGAACGTCAGGATGGTCAGTGATGACATCAGTGTACACGCCCATATCAGCTTTATTTATCAAGACTGACTTCCTGTACCTCCATTACAATGCCCATTCCCATCCTCACCACGCCTCTCCATGACAATCTGGCAGATGGAGCATAATGTGGGAAAATATGAACTTGTCCACTTTGTCAGGAAGAATAGAAAACCAGCTTATCATCGATTGTTGTAAAAACCCATCTGGTTCACAAATGTCCTTTAGGGAAGGAAATCTGCCCTCCTTACTCGGTTTGACATACATGTGCTTCCAGACCCACAGGTTGCCTCTTAACTGCCCTCTGAAATGGCCCAGCAAGCCATTCAGTTCAAGGGCAGTTAGGGGTGGGCAACAAAAGCTGGTCTTGCCAGCGATCCTTACATTCCATGAAAGAATAAAAAAGAATGATCTAAATGGAGAGACATTACAAAACTCTGATTTACAAAGGGATCTGGGTGTCCTGGTACATGAATCACAAAAAGTTAGTGTGCAGGTACAGCAAATGATTAGGAAGGCAAATAGAATGTTATTTATTGCAAGGGGAATGGAATATAAAAGTAGGGATGTTTTGCTACAGTTGTACATTTGGTGAGACCACGTCTGAAGCACTGTGCACAGTTTTGGTCTCCTTATTTAAGAAAGGACACAACTGTATCAAAAGTAACTCAGAGAAGCTTCACTCAACTGATTCCTGGGATGAGGGGCTTATCCTATGATCGGGAAAGGTTGGACAGGGTGAGCCTATATCCATTGGAATTTCAAAGAATGAGGGGTGATCTTATTGAAACATCTAAGTTTTTGAGGGGACTTGACATGATTGATGTTGAGAGGATGTTTCCTTTTGTTGGAGCAAGGTTTAAAAATAAGGGGTCTCCCATTTAAGATGGAGATGAGGAGAATTTTTTGCTCTCAAAGGGTCTTCAGTCTATGGAATTTTCTTAACCAGAGGCAGGGCCATTGAATATTTTATACACCGAGGTGGATAGATTCTTGAGTAACTAGGGAAACAAGGGGTATTAGGATTAGGCCGGAATCATTGAGGTGACAATCAGATCATCCAAGCTCCTGTTGTATGGCAGAGCAGGGTCAAGGGATCAAATGGCCTACTCCTGCTCCTAAGTTGTATGTTCATATGGATGTTCAAATGACATATAATTGTAGCATGCTTGAGAGGAACAGCTGGCTTTCCATCACTGGGATTTTCTTTTTGTCATGTCTGGGTGTGTTGTATACTTACGGATAGCGAATGAT
The DNA here is from genome assembly GCF_017639515.1 of Carcharodon carcharias. NCBI lineage: Eukaryota > Metazoa > Chordata > Chondrichthyes > Lamniformes > Lamnidae > Carcharodon > Carcharodon carcharias. The sequence goes on along the minus strand of NC_054475.1, from coordinate 163,304,238 downwards.
TGCCACAATTAGTCAACAACTCCATTACCCATTCCACCTACCAAGATGAGAGCAGGTGAACTAGATGTTCCGAGGTCTTTCTTCATCTAGCAATTCCCGCGTTCCTTGGACCAACAAAACTCTATGCCGTGGATTCACCTCTTCAAGGCTCACTGTCCTTTGGACCTTGTACAGATTCTTGCTTATGAGAAAGCATAATTTTCCTGCAAATAGTTGCCATTTGCCATTATAGCAGTCTTCTGTCTTCCTTATTTTACCTCAAGATGTTCCAACACAACTTTACATTGATACAGATTCAGAAATAGCCACTGCCCCCTTAGCTTCAGTGCCTCTCTTTCTGCTGCTCTTTGCAAACCCAGCATGCGCCAATCAGAGCTCAGCCATGATTTAATTGACAGGCTCAAGGTGCTCAACGACCTCCTTCCTATGCTCCTATATTGCATTTAGTTCCGCAACTCCTTCCTTTCCCCATATATTTTCCCACTTCCTTTCTGACCTTCAAAACAGTAGTGATCTATCTTTCATTTTGAAAATTGTCCCTTGCATCCCATTGTTCCGTCCAGCTATTTGTTCATTTCTAATATATTCTTCCACTCTCATGGCCTTTAATGTACTCTCCCACCACTCAACCCAACTACAATCCAGCCCACATGAAGGGGATTGCCCTGGTGAAAGTCATGTATGATGTCCCATGTGACTGATTAATGTCATCATCCCTTTTGACCATTCAATATGAATCAATAATATTAATTTATTCAATCTCTGTCATCGTCTCTCCTTTTCACATTTCCATCCCTCCCTGTCCTAACATAGTGAACACAAGTTCTGTAAGTACATCTCCTCCTATGCTTCATGGTCATCTACCGTGTGGTCTAAGGTTCCTTGGAGACAGTCATCTGTAAGCGTGTGGACAATTTCCAAATGTACGCGGGAAAAAAGCCCTTCTTTCCCTCTCCATCGCTATCTACAACACCACTACTGTTGCTGCACTTTCCAACATTACATTAAAAATAAGGTAAACCTTCCACCAGTTAACCCTGGCAAGACTGAAACCATAGAGTTTAATTTTTGACAGACACTTTGGACCTGCATTCCATTCCACATTTCTGGCTCTGTACTTACATAATATACAGCCTTAGTGGCCAGCTCAATCTTAAACTGAGCTTCAAATCCCACATCTAGTCCATTCCTGGGTCTTTCTTCCTCATTTCTGCAATAACAACTCTCTATTCTCCACCTTACTCCTAGCCCTGCTAAGTCATTGATATCTCCAAGGCTTTCTTAGCTGTACTCCTGATTTCCAATCTATACAAATTCTAATTCACCCAGAACCCTTCTGCTTATCCAGAACTTATTTGGAATCATGTCGAGTCTACAGCACAGAAACAGACAATACACCCCAAGTTTATGACAGTGTTAATATTCCACATGAACATCCTCCCACCCATCTTCATCTAAACCATTCAGCATATCCTTCCTTTTCTTTCTCACTCAAAAGCATTGTGCTAATTGCCTCCCTCAACTTTGTCTCTCTAGCAATCCCTCAAGGCGAGGAGGACACTTGCCACGGAGTTTGTGGCAAGAATCTACACAGGGAAGCTTTTAACATGTGGGAGCTATTGTACTGCAGCTACCACATGGCTAATCAGGAAACTCTCCTGTTCTTACTTACTGCAACGACTCCTAGGCCAGGGCTTTCCAGATGGTGGAGTTTCCCTTCCCTTCCCAGTGGCAAACAAATTGTCACCGACACTGGCTGTCCCATGGTCAGTTAATGCTCCAACGAACGTTACTTGGCTGGAAGGGGAACTTACACCCCTCACTTGGGAAGAAGTCCTGCCTCACTAAGCTGCTGGCCGATCTGATTGGCCGGCAGCTCTCCAGTCCGAGCAGTGCCCAGAGGCTCGAACTTCAAGCAGCTCCCAGAGCCTGAGTCCCGGAAACCAGGACCAGGTCAGCTTTGGGCGTCTCAGGGTAGGGAGGGGAAGTGGAGTGCCAGGAGGGTGGGCACCGGACGGATTAGGGGTGGGCAGATAGGGATGTTAGTGGAGACGAAGCACCCGCAGGGGCCATGCCTTTTGCTGGGGACGCCCGATGTCTTTTGGAGGCTGCTGATGGAGGCACCTCCCTCCCCTTCCCACCTGAGGGAGGAGCAGGGTCACTTTTCAGGCTCAACCCCTGCCCCTGAACTCTTCTCGCCAGCCTGAAAATTTAGGCCGGTTGGTAAAGGGCCCTTAAGTAGTCATTAATTGGCCACGTAAAGACGTCAACTGGAGCCAGGTTTGGGGGGTGGTGTGGGGTTTGGAGGTGGAACTCGGCCTAGGCCTCACCTGTCCCACCCTATGATTGTGGAGAATTCATGGTGGCATAGCTAGTTCACTACAGTTGAGTTGTTGCAGCTTTCTTTGGTGTCATCGACTGGTCGTGTTTTGCCTCGTTGCTAGTTGTTCTGTTTTACTCTGGGGGTTGCTTTGCTCACAAACTGGTTGCACGTTTATCTGTTGGCAGGTGAGTTGATTACAATGTATGACAGACACAGAGACCAATATGAAATGAAGCACATACTATTTATTTACACAGACAACATGATGTGTGTTTCCCCAACCAGACCCAAGTCTAAACTAACATTAACACGGTAGCCTGCGCTGCACAACTATTGGGTCCTACAGTCATGTGGTCGATCTGCACACATTCTCTTAAAGTTGTATTACACCTCAGATTACCACATCCCTCTCCTTTTACTTGAAAGTACATTTTACAACATATTAACTATTGACCAAAATGAACTATTTACAAATTCAGTCTCTCAGGAGGTTTTTTCAAACGTGTCAGCCATCATAGTTCTACGACTTTGGATGGTTTATCCAAGGCCTCCCTCTCAGGAGTCATCTGTCCACTAGTCTCCCCAGTAGGGATCTGTAAGTTTGCTTCTTCAGCTCTCTCAGACCCAATAGGTCCTACAGGTACTTCCAAAGCAAGAAGAGTACCTTCTACCTATGGTGTAGACTCCAACAGGAATGTTAGGTGCACCTTTTCTTGTGGATCTGTTTCCCTTTTCCTGAGGTGACCTACATGTCTCCTGATTATCCGACCTTCAAGCAGTCACGGAAGGTAAGCATGCAGGTGCAGCAGGTGGTAAAGAAAGCAAATGGTATGTTGGCCTTCATAGCCAGAGGATTCGAGTAGAGGAACAGGGATATCTTGTTGCAATTGTACAGGGCCTTGGTGAGACCACACCTGGAATACTGTGTGCAGTTTTGGTCTCCTTATCTAAGGAAAGATGTAGTTGCTATAGAGGAAGTGCAGTGAAGGTTTACCCAACTGATTCCTGGGATGGTGGGACTGATATATCAGGAGAGATTGAGTTGATTGGGATTATATTCACTGGAGTTCAGAAGAATGAGGGGGGATCTCATAGAAACCTATAAAATTCTAACAGGACTAGACAGGGTAGATGCAGGAAGGATATTCCCAATGGTGGGAGAGTCAGAACCAGAGGTCACAGTCTGAGGATATGGAGTAGAACATTTAGGACTGAGATGAGGAGAAATGTCTTCACCCAGAGAATGATGAGCCTATGGAATTCGTCACCACAGAAGGTAGTTGAGATCAAAACATTGTATGCTTTCAAGAAAGAGTTAGATATAGCTCTTGGGGCGAAAAGGATCAAAGGGTATGGGGAGAAAGCGGGAGCAGGCTATTGAGTTGGATGATCAGCCATGATCATAATGAATGGTGGAGCAGGCTCAAAGGGCTGAATGGCCTACTCCTGCTCCTAGTTTCTATGTTTCTATGTTTCTATGATATATGGTAGGACAGGGGTCCTGTCACTGCCATGGGTCTGGTTCACTCGATAGCCATTTCAGCCCATCTCCAAAGTTCTTTGCAAAAACTGCTTTTCCTACAGTGAAGTCACTTTCACGACTGCTGTAACTGTTTTCATTTTTCCAGGCCTCCTGACTTCTCTCTACCCTCCCCCCTAAATTTAGCCTTATGAGGCTTAACCTTATCCTGAGACATCTCTTCATTAATAACTATATGGGGCGATACTGGTGGTCGTATGTGCCGTAGTCCTATAGCTGAGCAGGAAACATGATAACTTTGTTGCTAGAAAGTTCCCTTCTCGTTTTTTTTCATTCCGGCCTTGAAGGTCTGGACTGGCCTCTTGGCCAACCCATTGGATGCGGGGTGGTACGGCGAGGTCTTGGCATGTGTTATGCCATTAAGACTTGCAAATATTTGGAATTCCCCACCAATGAAAGCCGTTCCATTATCAGACACTATTATGTCTGGCATGCCATGTATCGCAAAACTCTGACGCAACCTGTCTATGGCAGTGGCCGGTATGGGTGATCTCACCTCATATGAATCCATCCATTTGGAGTGGAAGTCGATAAGTAACAGGAATATTGTGCCCAAAAAAGGCCCAATGTAGTCAACTTGGAGGTGGACCCATGGTCTTCCTGGCCATTCTCAAGTCTGCAGTGGAGCAGAAGGAGCCAATTTCTGAACCCGTTGGCACTGTATGCAGCTCTTGACCATGTTTTCAATTCTTGTGCCCACCCCAGTGGCCACCATATGTAGCGGTGTGCCGACATTTTTGTTCTAGAAATGCCAGGGTGAGTGCCACGCAATTCTATCAACAATGGTCGTCTTCCTCTGGGAGGCGCAATGACTCTTGTTCTCCACAGAAAGGTGCCATCCTGGAGGTGAGTTTGTATATCCTGTTAAAGTAGATCTTCATTTTATCTGACTTTGTCTCATTGGACCATCCCTGCAAGACTTGTTCCCTGATGTGAGACAAAACAGGATCGCAGTCTGTCCATTCTCTGATCTGTTTGGCATTCACTGGTGAGGAATTCAGAATGTTTAGTAACGATATAAGCTCTTAAGGGTTGTGGACGTTCACTTGCTGTCCTTTAGAGGTAATTGACTCAGCGCATCAGCATTTGCAAGTTGGCTTCCCGGCTGGCAGATAAACGTATATTCATAAGCAGCTAGAATCATTACCCACCTTTGGAAGTGTGCCAAGGCAACTGAGGCTTTACCTTCCCCGAACAAGCCTAGTTGTGATCGGATACAATGGGGATGTGGCGACCATGGATATATTGGTGAAATTTCTTAACACCAGGTTAAGAATAGATAAGCCTTCTTTCTCTATTTGTGAGTATCTTCATTCTGCCACACTGAGTATTCTTGATTTGTAGCCAATGGGCTGTTTGGAGCCATCCACCATCTGGTGAGAGAGTATTGCCCCTACTCTGCAAGGGGATGCATCTTAGGTGAAAATCAATTCTTTCTTGGGTCAAAATGTATCAACAGGGCCATTGAATGTGGTAACTGCTTTATTGCTGTAAAAGCCTGTTGTTGTGGGGCTTGCCAAGTCCACCTGTTCTTTTCCTTGAGTAACACGTATAATGAACCCAGTACCGTTGACAAATTTGGGAGAAAGTGATTGTGGTAATTAACCATTTCCAAGAAGGACTTGAGTTCTGTGGCATTTTTTGGGGCTGGCGCCTCATGAATAGCTCTCATCTTGTCTTTTACTGGGTGAAGGCTGTGCGAGTCACCCCTATGACCCAAGTAAGTTACTTCTTTAGCTTGGAAGGTACATTTTTCCCTTTTCAAGTGTACTCCGGTTTGTGAGAAACACTTTAGTACCTCTTCCAAGTTAGCCCAGTGTTCTTCAACAGTTAGTCCTGTTACTAGGACATCATCGAGAGAAACCACCACATGGGGTATAACCTTGGAGTAACTTTTCCATAGTCCATTGGAAAATGACTCAGGCCAATGAAACTCTGAGGGGTAACCTGGTGCATTGGTATAACCCCCTATGTGTGTTGATAGTCACCAAACCCCGAGAGGCTTTTTCTAGCTCGACTTGCTGGTAAGCGTGGTTTATGTTGAGGTTCATATATGTGGTTCCCCCTGCAAGTTTGGAGTACAATTCGTGCAATTTTGGTATAGGGTGGCTGTCAAGCCTGGCCACTTTGTTAACGGTCAACTTATAGTTCCCACACATTCGCACACTCTGGTCAGGCTTCAGTGCTGGAACTATGGGCGCTGTCCATTTGGAAAACTGTACAGGCTGTTAGACTCCCAACCATTCCAGCCTGTTCAATTCCTTTTCCCGTAATGCACAGGGCACTGGCCTTGCCTTCAAATATCGGTGGGGTTGCTCCAGGATCCACGTGGATTTTGTTTTGGATTTCCAGCATCCGCAGTTTTTTTGTTTTTATCCACGTGGATTTAGTTTGCTGAATCATCCTGAACTCTGCCCTGATCACAGAGGCATTTTTCTGTAATAATTCCTGCAGATCTTTAATTCTGAGTTGATAAAGTCTCAGTCCCGCCAACTTTATTTCCTTGAGCCAGTTCCAACCAAGTAGAGTTGGACCCTCCCCTATTACCACTATCAGGGGTAGGTTAGCAGACTGCCTTCCATATTGTACTGGAACCTTGCATATACTTTTTATTTGTATGTTTTTGGCAGTATATGTCTCTAGTCCGGCGTCTGCGTTTTCCGGCTTTAGTGAATGGCGTCCTCCATCCAGAGGACGACGGAAGGAAGACAGAGAGGATGATGGGAGGGGGACGGGAAGGGGAACGGAGGGTGTCAGGAGGGGGACGGGAGGGGGACAGCAGGTTCCCCTATGACTGTCGTGGATGTGCCTGTATCCACCTCCATTCGAATAGTTTTTCTGTTGGTTTCTTCTGTCACATAGATTGGCTGTTTTACCCATGTTTAAGTTGTGTTGCAAGTAAATACCTGACTGTTTCTTCTGGCTCCTCCATTGTATAAATTTCATGGCTTCCGCCTCTTTGTCTGAAATTTTGCCACAATCTTTCTTGACAACGCACTCGGTTCTTTTAAATGGTCATTCGTTTGTAGGATGTCCAGTTCCAATTCTGCTATTATTATCGTGGTTTTATCTGTTAAGCCAATGCTTTTTGCTGGTCTGTTAATGGCGGCTGTTTCTCACCTTTCCACAGAGCCCGCGGAACTTCAACCCCATTTCTAGCTGGTGCCTTCCTGCCATTTTGTGCTCCCTTGATTTCTTCTGAATCTCTGATTACGCTTTCCATTGCGAGTGCCAACTCCAGGGCTGAAGTCTAAATTTGTTTCTGACAACAATCTTTTTTGAATGGTTTCTTCGTTAATCCCACACACTAATCGATCTCTTGAGATGTCATCGATCAATGTCCGGAACTCACAGTGCTCTGTCAGTTGTTTTAAGGCAGCTACATAGCAAATGGCTATCTCGCCGGGGGCACAACACCCGAACTGAATTTGAAGCGCTGCGCTGTTACCAAGAGTTTGGGATGAAAGTGGCTTTTCACTAGGTTCACCAACTCACCAAAGCTCTTGGAATCTGGGGCATTGGGTGCCGTTACACTACGAATAAGGCCGTATGTTTTACTGCCACATGTCAAAAGAGGATCCCCCGTCTCTTCTCTTCCCCCAATATGTCATTGGCCAAAAAGAAAAATGCGAGGCGCTCAATATAATGTAGCCAGTCACCTGTGGTCTGATCAAATGATTCGATGTGGCCAAATTGTGGCATACTGGCGGGCGATAACTTTGATGGCTATAGGGAGGGGTTACAGTTGTACTGTACTTACAATCGACTGGCAAGGCACAGCTGATTCACTTCAGTTGAGTTTTCATGGTTTTCCTTGGTGTTGTCAACTGGTCGTGTTTTGCCTCATCGCTAGTTGTTATGTTTTACTATGAGGTCGCTTTGCTCATGAACCAGTTTCATGCTTATCTGTTGGCGTGTGAGTCGATTACAATATACTGCAGATGCAGGAACCAATCTGAAATAAAGCACATGCTATTTATTTGCATAGACAACAGAGCACAAATGTGGTAAAGTGGAGTGCTATGTACTTTTAAGAGAATGTAATTAGCTGACCATGTGACTGTATTGGCCAATCGCTACACAGCGCGTGCTTCTTGGGTAAATGTAAGTCTAGAGCTGGAGGTGATAGAAGCACACATGATGTTAGTGCTCTGTTCTTAATTCTAATAAACTACCAGTGTTTGTTCAGTTAATCAGTCTCTCTGCCTATACTGTTTCGAGTACCAACTAATGTGTTAATATAAAGGGTGCAGATAGTGTTTGCCAGAGAAAGCGAACCTGATAGCCAAAAACATAAAACTGGTGATGAGGATAAACCGGATCAATTGACGACAATCAAGAAAGCCGCGGTAAGCCAGCTACGTTACTTCGCCACTGCCTTGAAAGCTGTTTGAAGGCGGAGTCTCCTGAGTCAGAGTGTGCCGCAGTTTGGGCATCTTGAACCATTTGACGCTGTTTCCGATGACCGGTCTCATTATGTCGAACGCCTAGCTTTCTTCTTCGCCGCTAATGTCATCACAGGGGAGGACAAGGAGAGGGTGATTCTTTTGCCCACAGGTGGGAGCAAAATGTATGGGCTGATCCACAGCCTCACGTCACCTAACACCTCCGATCCAAAGACTTTCGATGGGTTAGTAAATATTGTTAAAAAACCACCTGAAGTTAAAGCACTCATTCACTATGCAGTGTTTTAAGTTCAATTCGAGAAGTAGGCTTCCAGGACAAACAATCGCTGGCTATGTAGCTACTTTAAAGGAATTAACGGAATATTGTGAGTTTGGAACTTCAATTAATGACATGTTGAGAGACAGACTGATATGTGGAATTGGGGACAATGCTACTTGAAAGCGATTGCTGTCTGAAACTAATCTAGACTTCAGTAAGGCTTTAGAATTGGCAACAGCCATGGAGAGGCTGTTAGAGACTCGGAGGTGCCATCCATCTTGTAGGGTGGGAAGGGCTGGTAACAAAAGGTGTGAAAATGTCAGACTCTGCAGAAAGGCAGGGAATGCCCACTATGTACAGACCATTGAAGAACAACAGGACTACAGTGAAAACCCATGACATTAATGAGAGAAATGCACCCAGGCAGTCTGCAGGTGATCGACAGTTCAGAAATATCAAATGCTTTTTCTCCCACCGCAATGGTCACATAATGCAGCAGCGTCAAGATCGGCTGAGACAGCATTTTAAAAACAAAGGTAGAAACCTAGAAATCTGTCTCGTTGAAGAACCAGACGAAGCAGAATCTGACACCTATTCAACATACAACCTGAAAGTGGGTAGAACTGAGCCAATCCAGGTAGTTATGAGTGTCAATGAACAGCCCTTCAAGATGGAAGTCGATACTGGGCATCAATGTCTGTCATAGGAGAACATACATTCAACCGTTGAATAAAGAAGTCTGTCCTTTAAGTTTGGAAGAATTGGACACTAAATTAAAAACATATATGGGTGAAGAAATAAGAGTGAAAAAGATATGTCAAGGCCTTGTGCAGTATGAGGATCAGTCTGCAAATTTACCCCTTATAGTAATAGTTGGGGCGGGCCCCAGTTTAATTGGTCACAACTGGCTCAAAAAGATTAAATTGCAGTGGGCCAAGATTTCTCAAATCTGAACGAGAAACTTACAGGAACTGTTACAAAAGTATGCTTCCATTTTCAGTGACGAGCTAGGAAGAATTCATGGGCTACAAGCCAAAATCCACGTAGACACAAACGCACCCCCCAGATTTATCAGAGCCAGACCAGCCCCTAATGCTCTATGGGACAAGGTTAAGACCGAGATAAACAGGCTGGAAAAGTTGGGTATCTTACAACCGGTGCAATTTTCTGAGTGGGCGGCACCCATAGTACCCATACTGAAGCCAGACCAAAGTGTTTGCTTTTGCGGTGACTATCAGAGTGGCCAAACTTGTTCGACACCCGATACCGAAGATTGGCAAATTATATATTGAAATTGGCAGGGGGCATCACATATTCAAAACTCGACATAAGCCATGTCTACCAGCAGGTAGAGTTGGAAGAAGGCTCTGGGGAATTTGTGACCATCAATGCATATTGAGGATTGTACCAATATACTCGACTACCCTTTGAGTTCTCATCGGTGTGTGCTAAGGAAAGATGTAAGCGCATTAGAAGCAATTCAGAGAAGGTTTACTACATAATGCCAGGAATGGGCAGATTGGCTTATGAGGAACCGGCAGCAGAATTTTGAATGACCTTAAGTTTACAGAGGATAGAATGTGGGAAACCAGCCAGCAGTGCATTGGGATAGTCAGGTCTTCTGGTAACAAATGCATGGATGAGAGTTTCAGCAGCAGATGAGCTTTGACAGGGGTGAAGTTGACCAGAGGTGGAAATAGGCAGACTTAGTGGTGGTATGAGTATTAGGTCGGAAGATCATCCAAGGACCAAATATGACACCAACAGGCTGGTTTAATCTCAATACTCTTGCCAGGGTGAGAAATGAAGTTGGTACTTAGGATTTTGGAGTGGGGACCAAAATCAAAGGGCTGAATTTTACGTGCCCCTGGAGGATGTGGTTTGGTGGGCACCCATCCCACCACCTTCCTGTCACCCCCGAGCTCACTCCCATAATACACAGTGGGGGGGGGGGGGGGGGAGTTGCGGGGTGGGGGGTGCGCGAGGTGGTGGGGTGGGTGAGCAGGTGCTGAAATGGGCCATATATAAATGAATACTCAAGGGTCAATTAGGTTTCTAACCAAGTCAATTAACTCTGATAATGCGCTGCCCATGTTATAAAACGTTTGGTGTGGGCAGCCAGGTGGGAGCAAACAGCCCAATTTTTTTCACCTACATGTTTAAAGGGCAGGAAGGAAGGGGAGGATCACTCTTTAGGGGCTGCCCTTTTCCGGTCATGGGGTGCCCAAGGGGTGTGGGTGCCCACACACAACCACCCCCCCCCCATTCCTTCCGCTCCCTCCCTTAAACTCACCACCTTGACCCTCCCCCTCTCCCTAACCTACCCAAATCCTCCCGGCCCAAGATCCCAGGCTTACCTGTTCTTACCTGCTTTGTCAACGGTCACTGGCACCTTCCTGGCGCTGTCGGGACTTATGAAGCTGCCGACCAACCCGATTGGCTGACAGCTTCAAAGGGTGGGACTTCCTCCTCAATGAGGGGCGGAGGTCCCACTTGGTCCTTGTTAATCAGACCCGCAGCGCTTTATGGCTGTGGGATGGAGCAGGTCGGCTAAGAGCATGTTGGCTCCATGCCACCGTTGTTTCTGGAGGGCATGCCATCTGCCCTCCCCATACCCCCCTCCCCCCCACCCCCCACCACCCCCCCCACCCCACCCAACCAATATAATTCTGCCCAATGGCTTCAGTACCCCCAATATTTAATTGAAGTAAACTTCTGCTCATTCAATACTGGATGTTGGATATGCTGTCTGATAACTTAGCCACAGTGGAGGGATCGGGAGAGAAGGTGGGGAGGTTGAGCTGGGTTTCGTCGGTGTACGTATGAAAACTAATGCCGTACCTTCGGATGATGTCACCAAAAAGCAGGATGTAGGTTAGAAATAGGAGAGGGACACAGATAAATCTTTGGGGACACCAAGATTTCTGAGGAGAACCTCAGCTTCTCCAACCTAACCATTTGACTAAAATCCCTCAAGCTTAGAATCATTCTGGCGAATCTCCTCTGCACTGTCTCAAGGATCCTCATATCCTTCTAAATCTATGTATTTTTTTCCCAATTGTAGCCATTGCAAAATATCAGCCTCTTCTTCTTTTGTTGGGTGGCATATGTTTCAAATTAGATGACTTCTTTGGGGTATAGTTGATCTGCCAATTTTTACTGGATGCTAATAACTTCTCATAAAGTTGTTATTATTGTCACAAATTACTAATAGTGCAGGTTAACCCAAGGTGTAATAAACTCACCACAACATCTGCTTGATCATAAAACATTACAAGATGCAACCATTTGTGTTCCACACAGCCCTGCTATCAGATTTGTCACAGGACAGGGCTGGAATTCTATTAAGAAACAGGAGATTGAAATCAATAGCAATTCCACAAGTTTGTACATGCTGCAGGACAGAGAGTTTGTAATCCCCACTAATCTCTCACTGCCAGAGGTGGAATTGTGGCAACTTTCGTCACTCCATCAAGTTAGGTTTGCTTTTTAGTGACAGACTTGGTGAGTTTAGAAAGGAAATCACATGAAATAGACAACCGAGATTCTGCCTAATTTTATGGTTGACATTTGGGTTTATGTGGATTTCACTTGAACCAGCTCCACCATTTGAGAGATGGTGGTATAGTGGTAATATTACCAGACTAGTAATCCAACAGGCCCAGGATAATCTGGGATATGGTTTCAAAACCCACCATGAAACCTTTGGAATTTAAATTCAAATAAAAAATCTGGAACATAAAGCTAGCTTTAGTAATGGTGACCATGGAAACAAACATTGATTGTCATGAAAACCCATCTGGTTCACTCAAGCCCCTTTGGGAAAGGAAATCTGCTGTCCTTACCTGGTCTGGCCTACTTATAACTCCAGACTCACAGCAATGTGGTTGATTCTTAACTGCCCTCTGAAATGGCTGGGCAGGCCCACTCAGTTCAAAGACGGTTAGGGATGGGCAACAAATGCTGGCCTTGCAAATGACACCCACATTGAAAAAAACAAAATAATAGCCATTAATCAAGAAAGTGACAAGCCATGAGGGAGTTACACAAAGCCCTTTCCGTTGGCTTATTTATCGCTCACACTCGTTATTAGTTATGAGAAAAGAATTGTCACCGGAGTGGGGGAATTTTGAAGGCACATTTCTACAGCAACAGTGTCAGCTATCTCCAAACTTTGTCATGATGGCTACATGGAATGACATGGATGAATACTGTGATGACTATCTAGTTCATGATTCATAGTAATACTTTAGAGGTAATGTTTAGCTCTGGGAATATTAAAGTTTAACTGTAGAAAATAAGATGAAAGCAGCTTGGAGTCTATTACATTTAAAAGGTTGGGGTCATGTTGGCTTAGGTAGTTAAGAGCCAAACATGTAAGACCCTAAAAGCTAACTTAGCTGGAGAGCTGGAGACATGATGTCTACACTGCTTGCCAAGAATTACAGTCCAGAGATATGTTTGTTTTAGTGGTTGGAGCTAAATTAGTTTAATTTTAATAGTGATTTTGAAAGGCTATGTCATCATGGAGATGGGTGGAGCTTATAAGGTTCTCTGGTGTTAGGAAATAGAAGCATTTTAAGTAAGTTATATTTGTATCTGTTGGTGTTAGGAATGAGTCTTAGCTTTAATGTTTAAGTTTGATTTGTATTTCTGTGCTTGTGTGTTAGGAAAAAATCAAACTGAGTTTTAGTTTCACTTTACAAGGTGCCTGCATTTCTAATGAGAGTTATACAATGATTGCAACTAAGGTATACAAGCAAGAGTAGAGACACTGGGCTGTTGCCTAGCAACAAGGGCCCTGAGAGACAGGTCCCTCCCACAGACACAGACAGAAAAATTAAAGAAACAGCAGTTTTGAGTTCATTTGTAGCCAGGACTCCAGAGAGACTGGACACGAGGAGAGGGAACTGCAGAGTGAGACCAGGTTTCCCAAAAGAACCAAAAGGTCCCAAGGCCAAAGGAGTGAGACAGAAAAAGAAGAAAGTCCCAAGCAGACCTTCTAGTCAAAGGCAGGATAGGAACCAGGAAAAGGTATTGTTTAGTGAAGTTAAGAGTGAGGGGCAGAGAGAAAGCCTCCAAGCTTCAGATTTAAAGAGACAAAAGCTGCAGAAATCAGATTTAAAGTGAGAACAGCTTGCAAAAGGCAAGACAGTCCAAAGAGACAGCTGAGGGCTGTAACAGCTTGCTAAGGGCATGTGAAGCAGTGGTGTACTGTTGATGGCTGAGTCAGCAAGAGAGAGTGCATGGAAGACAACTTGAATATATGTGGTGACCCGTCAGAGAGGAACATTAGCAGGAGAGTTTGAAACCCCTGAGGTGAACCCTTGCAGAAGGCGTTTGAGAGAAAGCATCAGTTTGCGAGGGGATTCCAAAGCGAGTCCTCAGAAAGTGGAGATTGAAAACCCTCGTGTGAAAGAGTGCAATTAGATTGGTTGGTAAGTGTCTGGGGGGAACTGAAGATGGATCCATAGCATCTGGTTGAGGTGGCATCTGTCACTTGGGCCTGAACTTTTCCCTCATTGTGCCTGCACGATTGGCGGGCCCGGGAGTGGTTGGGAAACAGGCCCCCTACCGCGATCAGCCCCCTACAGCAATTTCACGCTAGCTGGCCAATTAACGGCCAGCCAGCGTGAAACACGCACTGAAAAGCTCAGCACTGCCGGGGTAGAGGCAGGAGGAGGGCGGGCGCCCATGTCAGTGCAGGCATGGGTGAGTGATTTGAGAGACCTCCCCGAAGGCAGACATATGCCTCAGGAAGCTGCAGACCCGCAAATAATAAAATAAAGCACCTGTAAAAAATAATGTCCATGCATCACAATCAAGCGCTTGAAAGCATACCTCATAAAAATGTTGTCCGCAGATATTTCATTTTATTTCATTTCCTAACAGCGATTTCATCCCATTTTGAGGCTTCGTCAACAGTGTAAAAGCCGTCTGGCCAATTCACCGGCCCGCCTGTTGTAATGTTGGACGGGCCACAAGAAATTGCAGACAATTGTGCTGTTAATAGGCTTAATGGTTGGTGGGCGCAATTCCGACCTCCGTGCACGCCCTCCGAGTGAAATATCATGTGAGTGCATGATGAAATCAGGACGCTCACCCAACATCATCTCGCATGATTTTACGCCTGATCTAATCAGCTACTTGCCAGTCTGTGGAACGTAAAATTCTGCCCTTGGTTTCAGAGTGTGGTGTATCTGAACATAGGGTGCATCTGAACAATGGTTACATGGATTGCATATTTATTGTGAACATTAGAGTATGAGATAGTTTTTTTGTAACTTGTGTTATCCTTGCAAATCTTTATATATCTGTAAAGGTATAGTTGTGGGTGAAGGAGTGCTGTAATATAGTTCATCTCTTCTAGTTAAATAAATGTTTTATTCTTTTGTTAAAAGTTCATTAGCTGATTCCTGTGACTCTGTTCAGTAGCCCCTCTCCATGTATCTAAACAAACAAATAAAAGTTAGGATCTATCAAGTTGGGTTCTATTCTGGGATCAGGCTTGTTCAGTGATAACCTCAGCTGGGGTTTATAACACCAGTTTCAGTTAATCTGAGTATTTTCTGAGGGAGTGAGTGTTCTGCAGCAAGGGAAGAGGCTCAATACTGAAAAGGTGTTGCTGTTAGCAGGCTCCAGACTTCTAGGGCCCAGAAAAGTCCTGCAAGCTGTTCAGTGCAGTTAGGGCTCAGGAGAAGCCCTGGAGAGCTGAGAAGGGGGTGGAAGGTTACTGGTCCTGTACTGGAGATAGTTGGCACTCAGAGAAGCTCTGGGAGCCATTTATAGCTCAGTGCAGCCAGGATACTGGAGTTCGGAGAAACTCAGGGGCATTGCCATTGTAGTGAAGTGTGCAGTCTGTGAAAGTGTTGGAAATGTGCCAGTTATTAGAGATGACAAGTGAGGAATCATTGAGGCAGTTTGAGTTAGAGCAGCTTTTTTGGGAATTAAGAGGCTAGATCTTTGAAAGTGAAGAGTTGAAATACCTCATTTGGAGACAGAGTTTTAATGAGATTTTGTGACTCAAGGTGGTAACTGATGTCTGGATGGGTTGCTGAGAAATTTGAGGGATCTGTTTCAGTTGCATTTACCATTTAATGTGCAGCATGTTATGTCTGACCACAGTTTTCCTGTTAGTTCATATTTACCTCGTGTTAATTCTGAATGCTAGACATAGAATGTAAGATAGATATTGTAGATTGTTTTACTTTCCTGACTTGATATCGTAAAGTTTAATTTGTTTGTTTAAAACAATGGAATCTTGTGCCTTTATTCTCCTAGCGGGTAACCACGATTTCAAACTATCTACTTTAAACAAAAACTGATCGCAACATAAATTGGGGCCCTTGTGGAACCTAGAATCCACAGATAGATCTGGGTGCTGGGACTTGCGGAGGTTGAGGCTGATGAGATTTTCATGGCGAATTTTGCTATACTAATCGAGAAGCAGGGTGGCTTTGTTAGTTGTTTAATCAAAGTTAGGTTAATTGCAATAGCAGAGGAGTTAAAATTAGAGTTAAAAGCAAGGGTTAAGAAAGCAGACATAGTTGAAATAATAGGCAAATGGAATTGGAAGAAAAGCCTGACACAGGTACAAGACAGCTTGAGTTAGCTAGAATTCACTTGCAGATGAAGCAGTTTGATCTTGAAAAAGAAATGAAGAAGCTTGAGCTTGCTATAAAAAAAAGGAAAAGGAAAGGGAAATATGTGAGCTTAAGCTTGAACTCCAGGGAGAGAAGTCAACAAGGGAGGAAAGAGATAAGGAAAGAGACAGAGAGCTTCAAGGGGAGAAGGAAATCAGACAGTATGAACTGGCTAAAGAAAAGCATAGGTTACGGGGCGAAAGTGGGTCTAGTAGTTCGGATGATGAGTGGAGTCTCACTCCGAGCTTTGATATAATGAAGAATCTTCGCTTCGTGCCTGCATTCACTGAGGGTGGAATTGAAAGGTATTTTATCTTGTTTAAAAAGGTGGCTACAAAGCTAATATGACCAAAGGACACATGGGCTCTCATGTCGTAGACCATTTTGGTCCGGAATCTTATGGATGTATATCCTAGCCTTTTGGCAGAATAATCCTCATATTATGAGACACTTAAAACTGCGATACTTAATGCTTATGAGCTGTTTCCCAAAGCATATCTGTTGTAATTTCAGACTTTAAAGAAAATAAATGAATGAAATATTCATGGAATTTTCGAGGGAGAAAGAAATGTTGTGGAACCAATAGGTTTTGGGCACTCAGACTTGAACAGAATTTTGAGAATGTGAGAAAGCTAATGATAATGGAAGAATTTCAAAGCAACGTCACAATGGCTATCAGGTCATACCTGGAAGGCCACAAGGATTATAATACAAGGAAAGTGGCATTTCTGACAGACGGGTATGATTTATCACATAAGCAGTTAGGGGACCAGTAGATCTCCACTGTAAACCCAGAGGGAAGATGGAGGAATAGAAAAGAGTTTGGCTTTAGGCAGAAGGCTGGAACTATTCCAGTCAATGACAAATAGACCACAAAGGATGAAAGTGATGTTAAGTAACTAGTATGCTTTTATTTTCATAAGATAGGGCATATAAAAGCAAATTGTTGGAAGCACAAGGGTAAAGCAGTGGCAATAATAGGGATGATAAGGAGTCTTCTGAAAAGATTGGACCAGGAAAGGAAATGATGTTAAATCAGTGGCATGGGTACAAATGACAGGAACTTCTACAGAGAAAGGCGCACCAGAAAGTGAAGATTATAATAAACCAATTGTATGTAATGTTGGGAATGGATAGGGATATAAAGGATTATAAAGAGTTTATATTTGTAGGGGAAGTCACTCCATTCTTGTTCAAGAAAGAGCATAGAAAGATTGTTATCCTGAGAGATACTGGTTTGCTGAGAGACTACTGTTAGCAAATGATTTGGACCTTTTTTCAGAACGCTTGCTGAATCAGAATGAATTAATACAGGGTATTGATGGGAAAGGTTCGCCATACCCATCACATAAAGTAAAATTAAATTGTGCTTCAATGGAGGGGCCTAGTGTAGTTGAAATTGTTCCTAAATTACCTATTTTAAATGTAGATTTTATATTGGGGAATGTAGATTGGGAAATGCTGTTTTTCCACAATTCAGGAATGGTTCCTGTGGGTAAAAACGCATCAATTATCTCTAATCCAGTTGAAAAAAACAAACTGATGCAAGAAAAGATACTGATGGAATAATTCTATTAAGGGACAGAACAGAGAGAGCAAAAAAATCTGCCCAAGTTCCGAGTCAAAATTCGTCACAGAAAGCACTGAGACCTCAGAGCTAACATTGAATTAAATGGTCCTGTCAGTGCTGAGATAGCACAAGAATTAACCATGCCTGTCAGTGTTGAGATACAGGATCCAGCTGGAAAAAGTCAGGCAACTGGGCTGAGTTCAAAAGACCAGTTACTATCTCTAAATGATTAGAATGAAGTAATTTGTGAATTGTGTCGAAGACGCAAAGCCTGGGAAGAAAATTCAAGATCCAGAATGAGGAGACTGTTGATATTGCTTGGAAAGAATTAAATAAAGTTTGATTTGAATGGGATCAGAGGAAACTGAAAGGTTAGAAAGTGTTTAAAGATCAGACCGAACATCAATATCAAACCTTTCTGCTTGAGCGTAAGAAACATCTGAATAATATTTGTAAGGTGGCGAAGGAAAATTTTGATCAAAGTCACTCCCTAAAACCCTCTCCACCTCTCTCCGCTTGCAAGATGTTATTTAAACCTATCTCTTTGGCCAAGATTTTGGTCACTGGCCCTTATATTTCCTTATGTGGCTTACAGTCAAATATTGTTTGAAACTCATTTCTGTGGAGTGCCTTGTGACAATTTACTACTTTAAAGGCGCTATATAATTGCAATTTGTTGTTATACTGAATTTACACTCCAGGCATAGCAAGAGCTACACACTTAATTAACATTCTCATCATACAAGTGCCAGTCAGTGACCATTTCAAACAAGAGAGAATCTATCTATCACCCCTTGATATTCAGAAGCATTATCATTGCTGAATTTCCCACCATCAACATCCTGGGAGTTACCACTGAGCAAAAATTGAACTGGACCAGCGATATAAACACTGTGCTTATAATATCAGATTAGAGATGGAGAATTCTGCAGTGAGCAACTTGCCTCCTGGTTCCCCAAAGCCTGTCCACAGTCTACAAGAAATAAGTTAAAAATGTGATGGAATACTCTCAACTTGCCTGGATGAGTTCAACTCCAATATCACTCAAGAAGCTCAACATCACCCAGGACAGCCCAACTCATCAGCATCCCATCTATCACCTTTAAACATTTACTCCCCCCATCACTGATGCATGGTGGCAGCGGTATGTACCATATTCAAGATGCACTGCAGCAACTCACCAATGCTCCTTCACCAACACCTTCCACATCTGCAGCCTCTACCACCTAGAAGGACAAGGAATGCAGATACATGAGAACATCACCACCTGCAAGTTCCCCTCCGAGACATACACCATCTAAGCTTGGAACTATATTGCCATTCCTTCAATTTTGCTGGGTCAAAATCCTGGAACTTCCTCCCTAACGGCATTTTGAGCGTGGTTACACTACATGACTGCAGTGGTTCAAGAAAGTAGCTCACCACTACCTTCTTAAGTGAATAAATGCTGGCCTTGCAAGCGATCCTCACATCCCATGAATGAATACTAAAATAAATTGGAGGAGCATAAAGATTTTGGATTGTTGTAGGGCTGGAAGGGTTCTGAAAGTTAGGAATGACAGGATCCTGGAGGGATTTGAAAAACTAGACGGCAATATGATCTTCACATTCTCAGAATGCTATTGGAATTGATTGTAAAATAGAGTAATAGTGAGATGTGTCTATGTGTCTATATGTGTCTGTGTATGTGTGTGAGATTTAATTGAATTAGTCTGGGTTCTTTGAGCTAAGAAGAGAGGTTAGGTTTGAAATGTTAATTAGATAAACATGGGGAAGTTTAGAAATATAGATGTTAAGGGAACATATGCATTCTGAAATAAACCAGACTAGAATGTTTTCAAAGGAGGGGTGAAATGTGTCTCCTAGACAGGTGAAGTTTAGAAACAGTGTGTTTATTTTTCTCAAAGATTACTTGTAAGACTTGGTGCTATGAGAGGGTTTTATTATCTGGGAAATAAAGTCCGAAGGCATAGTCAAACAATGGCTATTTGTATTCAAAAGGGAAAATATGTATAAAGGAGCAAAGGCTGTGTATAAGGGTAGGCATCTTTAAGACCTTACAAGTGTGTGAAAAACCTTCAGCATCTATGCTTCAAGCTGTTGTCTTCAAAGGGCTGAAGTTAAGAAAACTCACTTTGAATTAAACTTGTTCAGGATATCATGTTTCTTTGCTTGGGTCTTTTAAAATCTATGTGTCTTACTGTTGCCTTAGCGAAAGTATAACTGGGAGTTAGATTGAGTAAGGGATTTAGGAGTTATAATAGTAATAATTTATAGATCTATGTATGTTTTTAAAATCATTTCTCTTATGTTTCATCTAGTTTTATAAAAATCTATAAAATTTGGTTGTCTTACTACTGCTGAATTCAAGGCACACATCTCAAAATTTATAAAAATTGAAAATTAGTTGTGACAGTTGCTTCAAGTTTCTCTCTGGGATTTGAACAGCTCAGGATTTACCACTGGCCGTGTCATAACAAGTGCATAAAAAAATCTTATTGAGCTAGTAACACTGAAAAATCCAACAACAGTTGTTGTTCAGTTCAGATTTATTTAAGACAGATGTGGTATGATGTTCGGTGTCTAGTTGCAGTGAGTAAGAAAAACATTTATTTATTAATTTTCCAGGCAACAATTGAAAAATAAAAGTTATTTCACCATCACTGGGTGGAACACTTACAAATTCCATTCCAAATTCTTTCAGCAATGATTCATGTTCTTCTCCCACTTCCTCACTCGGGTGTTTTCTTTTGAAATCTCTTACTGACGATCAGAAACGCAACAGGAGATTTATCCAGACTAAATCAAAGATCTTGCATAGAACTCGTTCATTACACCTACTTATATGAGAATTTCTACATCACGCTTCGAAAATTATTACAAAGAGAATAAGGTACCCAAAAATAGATGAAGCCAATAATTTGGAAAGGGTGCAGAAGAGATTTACTACAACAATACCAAAGATGGGACACTTCTGTTATGTGGGGAGACTGGAGTAGCTTTGTTCTCCTTAAAGCAGAGGAGGTCAAGGGGAGATTTGATAGAGGCGTTCAAAATTATGATGGGTTTTGCTAGAGAAATGAGGGAGAAACTGGCTCCACTGACAGGAGGGTCGGTTATCAGAGAACAAAGGTTTATGATGATTAGCAAAAAGAAGAGGCGAAATTGAGAAGTTTTTATGCAATCAGTTGTCATGAGCTTGGCAGTGCTGTCTGAATGCATGATGGAAACATATTCACTAGTAACTTTCAAAGGGTAATTAATACAGATTTGAGAAGAAAAGGATTGCAGGGCTATGGGGAAACAGTAGGAAAAGGGACTAATTGGGTCATTCATTCGAAGAGCCAGCACAGGCACGATGAACTGAATGGCCTCCTTCTACATTCTATGATTTGCAACGTACAGGGAATTACCACCAGCCGGACAAAATACACAAGTATTAAAATTCCAGAGGAAGCAAAACATATTTCTCGAGTCTTGATCTATAGTCTTACTATTGCAATCATACTTAATACAATAAAACAAAGCACCCTGGCCTCAGCTTTGTGCTCTATATTTGTAATCAAGATCCAATCTGCAAACTCTTGTCTTAACAGAGTAATTAAACTTTGACTTTGCCCTATAATTACATGACAGCAATTATAATTTGCAATCTTAAAGGGATGTAGCTTCACCTTTGCAGCATATGGGGTTTGTATTGGTATGTAACTAAATACTTTGAATATTGTTTGGATCACACAATAATATTGCGTGTTGCACTTTAAGTGTGCCTATCGCACAGGAAGTTACCCTTCATTGTTTCCTGACCATCCTCTGTTTAGCAAAGAGCTTGAATATCTATCTATCTATATATATTTATATAGCACCCATGACAACCACAGGATACCCCAAAGTAATTTACAACCAGTTAATGACTTTTTGAAGTTCAGTGACTATTGTAGGAAAATACGGCCAATATGTTGCACAGCAAGATTCCACAAACAGCCCTGAGATAAATAGCCAGCTAATCGGTTTTCATGCAGTTAGTTGACAGATGGATATTGGCCAGGGAACTGGGGAAAAGTTCACTGCTCTTTCTCAAGCAGTGACATGAGAACTTTTAAATACAGCCACCTGAAAGGGCAGTCAGGGCCTCAGCTTCATGTCATTTCCAACCAATGGCATTTCTGACACTGCAGCACTTCCTCACTTAAACATCAACCCTAGATTATGCTTTTAAGTCTCTGAAGAGGGATTTGAACCTATAACCTTCTGACTCAGAGATGAGTATGCCACCAACTGAGCCACAACTGACAATTGCTAAGGTAATTATTTCAACAAGTCTCACAATACTGTGCTCAAATTGATTGCTGTGCCCCTATGCTACAGCAGTGACTGCTCTCCAAAAGTACTTAATTTGCTGTAAATGTACTTTAGGACATCCTGGGTTTCTGCAAGTGGTGGTGATCTGCCCAAGGATAGGTCCTTGTCTTCTTGCTATAATGATATAAAGGCAACAATCACTCATAAGAGATTGGGTAAAAACATTGTGGCTTCATTCATTGAGGTTAGGCACACAAGAACATTCGTATAAAGGTAGAAAGCTTAAAGACATCAGCAGCAGAGCTGTGTGTGCTGTGTTCTGCTCACAGGTCAAAGTGAAATTGAGGCTGAATCATATGAAACACTTCTCTTCCAGTGATAGCATGCTGCAATCCTTTAAAGGCATATTTCAACATCCCCCTTTCTTTTAAAATATTCTGTCCTTCCTTCCAAAGATATATAACTATTGATACATGTTCATGTTTAGTTGTCATTACATAAGTGTATAAAACAGATGAATCTATGAGTCTCTAAAGCATAGAGGTAATCTGCTGGTATGTCCAGATCTTGCAACAGTAACCTCGTCTGGAGATTTCTTTAATGGCTCACAGTGATCTTTGTGATTGTCATTCTTGGATGTTGTTCCTGGTTGCATTTGGGATTTTGTTCTAGAAATCATAGGACTGTAAGGTAGTTGAGAAGCTGGAATGGATCTTATGCGTCCTGGGTTATGCCTCACTGTTGAGCTTTTGTGTGTAATGACTTCCTAGGACCTTGCTTCGGAACAAGTCCTTGTCACCTCTGCTGGTTGCGACAAACTTTCTGTGGGATCTTGGATGTGAACTTGTTGTCCCAACTGTGAACTTGGAAATTCTGTATCCACATTTTTATCATTCATGTTGATCATTTTTCACTTGCAGTTTTAAAAGTTGCTCTCGAGTTAATGAGAAAGTTGAATGGGCAAGAATAGGCAAACTGGTACACAGTGGTCTGACAAACATGAGCTCTGCCAGTGATGGAACTTAAAGGTGTTGCTCTTAGGTGCAACACTGCAATGTGTACATCTTACTTGTTTTGCCTACATGTGAGAACTAGGGATTTCACTGCCTAAATTATTCATTCAGCTTGGCCATTAAATCTAGGATAATGGTGAGAAGAAGTAGAGTGATCAATATTCCATTTCTCTCACACATCCAGAAAGGGCTTACCAATAAATTGTCAACTGTTATCCACAATGACCTCCCTGGGCACATCAAATAAACTGAAAATAGTACTTAGAATGTGAGACACAGTTGTGCTTGACATATTGTGCAATTGTAGAATTATGGGATACTTGGTAAAGTAGTCAATGATGACGATAAAGTCAGTGCCATGGACATGGTAGAGGTCGGATATGATTTGGACTAACGCTGGGTAGAAGCTTCATGTAGGATCAGTGGTTCTTTGTGCTAACTTAGCATATGGTCTTGACATGCCTCGCACTTATAGATGATGACTTCAATGTAATTGTTTATACCCAGCCAATAGGCTGCCTCTGTTGCAAGTTTGTCATCTGATCTAATCCCATGTGTGAGTGATGAAGTTGTTTAAAAATATCAGGTCGCAAAGATCCCGGTATGATGACCTACCTACCTTTAAAAATGACTCTTCAAGGGATGACTAGCTCATCTCAGTAAGACCAAAATGGTCTCACATATTCACGTGAACATGCTGAATTGAATCGGCCCATCCTTCAATTGTGGTTTTCCGCTGTTTCTGTAGTGTAGACTCTTTCACCATTTCACCTTGTAGGTGCTGGCACTTGTGTTGTGCAAAATGTGCCAGATCAATTGACGGACTTGCATTCTTCTGCAAGAATAATGTTTCAGCTCCCTTGAAACTGCCAATTTTGTTGAAATATCCTGACGATTTCATTGGTAGGTCATGAACTGAGGTGATCGGGATAGTTTCTGAGGTTCATGTGCCCTATGAGGTCTGACTGATTCCATGTATTATCACTAATGTGAGGTCACAGCATGCCGGTAGACCTGCAATCGCTGGGCCTTTAGTCTCCGATGCCCAGGAGGCTTGATTGTACTTGCACTTCAGGATCCTGCACAATTAGTGAACCATTGTACGCCAAAAGTTGCACAGGAGTAGATTTTGCCATGCCCTTCCATGCCTGTAGATGCATGTCTTTTAGAATCTCCAAAGGTAGTATGTTGGCACTAGTCCCTGTGTCAACCTTGGCCAATAATGAATATTTACCAACTTTCTTCGATAATTTAAATCTTGGCAAACACCTTGGATGGTGAGATGGCATCTACATTTTCCATGAGATTAACTGTGTCAAACACGTGTTCACCGATTGTTGCCTCGTTGTGCACATCATCATCAGTTTCTGGTTTGTCAATCACCTTATGTAAAGGTTTCTGATGGGATATCGGATAGTCATTCTTATTGCTTGAAGGTACCCATTGTGTATGGTCTGTTTGGATCAGTGCACAGCTCTTTGTAGCTGCATCAGTCTTTGCTCTAGTACACTGCTGCTGCCAATGGCTCTTTCTGCCACATGTTTTGCAGAATTGGAAAGCTGGGAATTTCCTTGGTACTTGCAGAAGGCCACACCTTCCATATGTCTTACTAGGCTTAAGTGTACTAGTTAGTGCATCAACAATTGGGGTTCTACTTAGGACCTGTAAGCTTCATCGACCTGCAAAGATCGCTGCAGGTCTTGAGTGGTTCTTCGATGCCTACATGCTTTGGGCTTGTTTAGCAGATCATTCTGGAATTTTTCCATGGGAGTGAATGCAATCGCCAACTCAACAATTCTGTCTGCTAGCTCTGTGTTTGAAAAATCACAGTATGTACCTATTTCCCTGTATCTGCTGATGAAGTGGTCTATGGATTCTGTAGGCAAGAAACCATGCATGGGATTTTCCAGCCCCCCACTTAGTGGGACTGAAAGTACCCACTGAAAGTTGATGGGCATTTTGCTGGTTCTCCAAATTTTCCATCCCACCCATGACTGGACCCGCCACAGGTGAGATCGGAAAGTCTTAGCCTATAGCTCTGTACACTATTTAACTATTTTGAATTTGAATAGTAGGTCAGCTGTATACTAATTCAAACTGGGGAATTTTGTGGACATTCTGAAAATATCCCTTTGACCTTCCTCCTTATTTTATTCAATTTGTTCTTCATGAGCTCCCAAAGCCACCAATTATAATCGCAACCTTCTCTGGCTCGAATTTATGTTTGTTTTTTTTTGCTTTATCTGACTCTCCCTTGCTCGCTATGGATGCAGCCCTCGCTCTGATTACTCGCCTATCCTGGCTGAGCCAACCCAGCGCTGGTCATCTCGACACGCTGTCTGACTCACAGAACCTACAGGCCATGCGCTGCAATCTACCATGAGGGATCCGTCTGCATATCAGCTCTTTATTTGAGCACTATTTCACTGTGTCTTCCATGCTTTTCTGCACAGTCACCACGCTGCAAATTCAACACTCTCCAACGCTACGAACTCATTGCAGTCTGACCAAAACGTCAAGGATTGCCTCATGCCATGTAGCACAATCTAAGGCTGCTCACCATGTTGTACCTGTACTTAACCTTCCTGCCACGCTGTTTGACCACCATGTCATGTTATTATAATGATAAAAACGCACCAATCAGGTGGTAAACACATTGCTTCATTAATTGAGACTAGGCACAAAAAATCTTTTATACAAATGTAGAAAGCTTGACAACATGATCAGCAGAGCTGTGTGTGCTGTGTTCTGCCCACAGGCCAAAGT
The DNA here is from genome assembly GCF_017639515.1 of Carcharodon carcharias. Taxonomy (NCBI): domain Eukaryota; kingdom Metazoa; phylum Chordata; class Chondrichthyes; order Lamniformes; family Lamnidae; genus Carcharodon; species Carcharodon carcharias. Next base: position 163,278,416 of record NC_054475.1, on the reverse strand, counting down.
GAAACTGAGACTGGATCACAGGAAACACTTCCCTTCCAGTGATGGCATGCTGCGATCCCTTAAAGGCATATTACAACAATCCTCTGCTCATTTCTCCAAGCCCCCGTAGTCTAGCACTTTTCAGTTGCTTGTAAGAGCCTTCCATTTTCAATTTCAATGACCAATGATCAATATGAATAGGAAAAAGAATGCATGAGGTGGTTTCCTGTTGCCTTCCACATGTGTGCTTAAAGAAAACACAAGCCCTCTTCCCGAAGGATGCTCCACCTGTAATCAGCTGTTGTCCCTCGAGGTTCCAACTCTTCTGTCGTGACCACTGAAAGGTCACTGGTTGCACCGTGGCCATGGGTCGCATCTCTGCTTGTGGGACCCATACCTGAGCCTGGGGAACTCACAAATGGGCAGGGACGACAACCCTCCAAGGTTGTGGATAATGCTGCGACTTTAGAGGCATTATATAACTGCAAGTTCTACTTTCTTTCAGTCGTGCATAGTTTGCTTTCCATCACCATGGTGATTTTTACTGATGGAAAATAACTGACAAAATTGTCAGTTCTCCTCTATCATTCATAGACTTGCATTTATACTGCAGCTCATTATTTCTCTAAGAAAGCTCTCCAAGCCCAGAATTCAAATAATGTTGGGAATGCAGTTTTGCCAGATGATGTGACTGATGATTCAGAATGTCACAGGACTTGTTTTAAACTTAAAAGCTATCCTCCTTCATAGCAAATAAAGCCAGGGTCTTGCACCAATTGCTGTTGTACTGTAGCCAATGCCCATTGAACTTTGCGCTGGGCAGTCACCTCTCGCAGGCGATTTCCGATCGTGGATGAGCTGAGAGGCCTGATCCTTAATTACCAAGAAATGCAAAGAGAATCGGTAACTCAGAGCAGCTACCTCCGCATTAATATGAAAGCAGGCTCAGTTTGAGTGCAGAGAAGCTTCCCCACCCCCCCCCCCATCTTTGTGCTATGTGATGGACTCAGCACGCTGCTTTGAACCATGCTTATGTTTTCCAGGTGAAAGTACACCTATGCTGACTTGCAAATGAACATCGACTGTCTAGGACTTCCCAATATTAGAAGCTCTGTAAAAATGGTAAGCGTGCATTTCATTGCACAAAGTCAACTGGGTTTAGTGGGTCGCACTGTGACCTCTGAATCCATAGGCCGTGAATTTCGGAAGCTTGAGCGCTGGGCCGAGACTGATGCTCCCACTGCTGTACTGAGGCCGAATGGATGGAAGAGCTGTCTTTTAGATGAGACGTTAAACTGTTTACTCTCTCACGTGAGTGTAAAGGACCCCGCGGCAGGGAAGTTCTCATTTTCCTTGGTATATTTTAATGACTTGGACCTGGGTATGCAGGGCAAAGTTTCAAAACGGTGGTGTGGGCTGATATCTACTGCAGGGAGGCGCACTCCCCTCACATGGGGCAGGACTTTTCTCACATCGAGCGGGCACGGCGGACGGGCACAGGGGCATTCACGAAGCCGACTGCCCCCCGCGATCGGGCCTTGACGAGGATTTCACGCCGGCTGGACAATTAACGGCCGGCCAGAGTGAATCATGCGCTGCGGCGCTCAGCACTGCCGGGGGTTTTGGGGTGGGGGGGGGTAGTGGGGTTGGGGGGGAGGCAGGAGTGTGAGTGCTGATGCTCGTGCATGCCGGGGGTGGGGGGGGGGTTGCTGTGCGCGCAGTAAAAGCTCCCTGAGGCACAGAGCTGCCTCAGGGAGCTGAAGATTTTTATCAATATAAATAAAGAATTTTAAAATAATAGAAACGTCCCCTCGTGCGTGTAAAACGTGAGTGCTAAAAGTTATTATTTTTTTTTAAATCACTGGACGAATCTCACCCATGGATGAGGTTTCGCCAAAAATGCAAAGGCTGCTCGGCCTCTTTGCTGTCCACCAACCAAATGCTTGGACGGGATTAGCGAAAAAGTCAATTCGCCCCTTCAGGAACCTCAATAGGCCGTTTAATTGTCAGCGGGCGTGCTGCCGGCCCCAGCGGGCGTCCGCCAGCCGAAATATCGCGCGGTAATGCTCGCCGATGTCATCTTGTGTCGTTTCACGCTCCTTCAGGTCGTCCGTGCGCCTGCCCGGCGAGCGCAATATTCTGCCTCGGAGCTGCAGTGCCTGTGAGGCCACTGGCAACGAATGTGATGCAGATGCAGATCTAAACGAGACAGAAAATAACCTCACCCTGTTCTTGCTCCCTCTCACTTGATGCTCCCTCAGACTCACCACAGCCGCACGTTCCCTCGTTGTCCACCCCTCGCTGCCAACCTCACTGCTTTTCCACCTGACACCGGCCTCTGGCCACCCCTCTCCCAAGCCCTTGCTGCCCCCTCTGCCCAGCCCTCCGTTCGCCCACACCGCTCCTGACCCTTTCCCCCACCCCCCCCCACCCCACTTTGCCAATATCCTGCCCCTGACCCCTCTCAGCCTTCCTCCCAGCCCCTCTTCCGAGCCCTTGCTCACATCGGCCGGAGTGGCGGAGGGCCGGGAAAGGGGCACTGAGGGGGTCAGGTGGGGACAGGGAACAGAGGCACCAAGTGGGATGGCTGTCGAGTTGGGAGGGAGGCATCAGATGGGGGTAGCAAGCAGACGGGGCCCACAACAATGACATCACCGGTGCAAAGACCGTGCAAGCACCGGCGCACAGAGCGGGTACCCAGTGGGCATGTGGCAAGTTGCAGTGTTTCAAATTTTGCAGACGTCACAAAACTTATTGTGAAATGTGAGGAGGATGGTGAAAGACTGCAAGATGACGTGAAACAGGCCAGTGGAATGGGCGGACAGGCGGAAGCTGTAAGGGAACTCGGTCCTGAACGGACCAGACTTTTCTAATAATTGGCCGGCAGCTCGAGCAGTCACAGCAGTGCCGGAGCTCAGCAGTGGGCTTTGCTGGGACCCCCGTGGAGATCCCCAGGAAGAAGGTCATGGTGACCGGAGACAGTTAAGTCCCGGGCTTTTTAGGACGGGTAGGGATTGGAGAGTCGAGGGAGGTCGGAGAGGGGATGGGGGGTGGCCAGGTTTTGGAGGACAAGCAGCGAGTGGACGACATCTTGGGACAGTTGCTCCCGCTGTATGCAAGGCACCCTCCTGATTGAGCCAACCCCTTCCTCCTCGCCTTTTCAAAGAAGCCCTTTCTGAAATGGCCTTTGCACTCTGGCCCAGCTTTTTATGACAGCGGAGGTGGGTTGAGGCCCTTAATTGCCACTTAAGTGCCGAGTTAACAGCCTCAATAGCCCTAAGGGCCTGCAGCCTAGTGGGCGGCTTACCCACCCTCTGTATTATGGGGAACAGGTCAAGGGTGGCTGGGAAGGAGAGAGGCTGGGCATCCAACATATTTTAGGTGCCCTTAACTGAAAACATGTCCGGCAGGGGTCCATATATACAAGCACATTGAGCATGTAAACAAGGAAGTTATGATGAGCCTTTATAAAATCCTTGTTCAACTACAACTCAGGTATTGATGTGAATTTTCATGGAATCGAGGAGGCCCCGTGAAGGGTTGAAAATGGCAGGCGGAACCTGGGTCTGGAAATCCCGCTCCCATTCTCAGCGTATCCGATATTGACAGCGGTGGGGAAGGGGGTGGGGCGTAAATCACATATGAAGTAGTTATGGATCACCCGGACCATTTAAAGAGCTAGGGCAGACAGGTAGTCATGATTTTCACCCTCAAAACCCCCAGAACCGGAGGTGTGTGTTATATGACTTGGTGCTGGAGATGTGAACAGATCTGAAGGACACGTGTAAAGGATTCTGAGCTTTAGAAAGAGCTGTGGCAAACAGCAGCTGCAAAGCTGAACTTCCTTCTGTGACAGAGGCTGGTGTCTGCTGTGGTAAAGTGGAGTGCTATGTACCTTTAAGAGAGGCGTCACATGACTGTATTGACCAATCGTGACACAGCGTGGGCTACTTTGGTAACTGTAGGTCTAGAGCTGTAGGTGATTGAAGAAGCACACAGTGTGTTAGTGGCTCTGTTCTTAGTTCCAATGAACCACCAGTGTTTGTTCAGGTAATCGGTCTCTCTGCCTATATTGTTTCAAGCACCAACAAATGTGTTAATATCAAGGGTGCAGCTCGCATTCGCTGGACAAAGCGAACCTGATAATCAAAAACATAAATTCTGCCCTCAGGGATGAGGAGTTAGGCGTCTGTAAAGGACCTAAGGCTCATCTGTGTGGGCTCCTGCTCATCACTCCTTAGTTCTTCAGCCCAAGTGGGTGACAGTGCGGACTGCCAACCCCACTAGGTTAGGAGCATGTAAGCCATGAAGGAAGGAGGTTTGCTGAAATGGACGCAGGACCTTCACACATGCTCCACATAGAGAAAAGGCAGCAGCAGCTGTGTACACCAGAGCCAGGGTGCCCAGGCATGAGGTGGTAGGTCCCCCAGACAGACCAGCAAGAAGCAGGATAGTGAGATATTACCCTGAGCGAAGGGCGTACAGGAACAGGTTCAGCTTCCTGGCAGTGAATGAGAGACAGTGTAGGTAAAGGCTTGTCCCAGTTTCGGGATATGGTCAGAGAAATCTCTGCCATGTTGGAGGCAGATTTCCCACCTCGAACAATTATTGCACACACCTTTCCAATAGCAGTCAGTCACTCCAGCCCTCAACGTTTATGCAGCTGGATCATTCCAGGGCTCTGGTGCAGACACAGTCAGCCATCCACAGGTACATAGCAGCAGTCACTGACGCCGTCTTTGCTTGGGTATAGAAGCACGTTGAGTTCCCTACAGATGTGGAGTCTCAGACCTAAATAGTAATGGGTTCTTGTCAATGGCAACTTCCTAAAAGTGCAAGGTGGAATAAATTGCACACATATTGCTAACAAAGCACCATCACAGGAGTGCACAGACTTATAAATAAAGTCTTTTTACTCTAACAATTCCAGCTCGTGTGAGACCACAAAAAAGTTTTCCTGGACGTTGGATTCCATCGAAACTGCCAAGACCCATTCATCCTGAGGGACTCCAACCTGCCAGACCTTTAGGAGCCTATACCCCAGGTCAGTGGCTGTCTACTTGGTGACTAAGAAAGTTAAAGGTTGTATTGACTTAACGATGATGGATTTGCATAGCCTCACCCTTCACATCTGTTAGGTGACTGTGGGATGGGCCTCTGGCTCCAATCTTCACTGACACTGGTAAGAGAATGTAATTTTACATTGACCCAGTTATTTCACATGCCACTCAACAAATATAGACCAGTATATTAATCCTCTGATTTCTATGCTGTATTCAGAAACATTGGCAAAAGAGCACATCCACCAGGCCCGACAGGTGGTTAAGAAGGCATGTTGGATACTTGACTTTATTAGCCAAGGCATAGACTATAAGAGCAGGGAGGTTATGCTGGAACTGTATAAAATGCTGGTTAGGCCACAGTATTGCATGCAATTCCAGAACTCACATTATAGGAAGGATGTGATTGCACTAGAAAGAGTGCAGAGGAGATTTACCAGGATGTTGCCTGGGCTGGAGAGTTTTAGATATGAGGCAAGATTGGATAAACTGGGGTTATTTCCCTGGAGCAGAGGAGATTGAGGGGGGACATGATTGAGGTGTATAAAATTATGAAGGGCATAGATAGGGTAGACAGGAAGGAACTTTTCCCCTTGAAGGAGGGATCAATAACCAGGGGGCATAGATTTAAGGTAAGGGGCAGGAGGTTTAGAGGGGATGCGAGGAAGAATTTTTTCACCCAGAGGGCAGTGGGAATCTGGAACTCACCGCCTGAAAGGGTGGTGGAGGCAGAAACCCTCATAACATTTAAGAAGTATTTGGGTGTGCATTTGCGATGCCATGGCACACAAGACTATGGGCCTAGTGCTGGAAAACGGGATTAGAATAGTTGGGTACCTGTTTGACCAGTGCAGACCCGATGGGCCAAAGGGCCTTTTTCTGTGCTTTAGACCTCTGTGACTCTATGACTATGACATACAAACCACCACATGTGAACGCATTAGTGATTGAGTAACTGCAGCACCTTCCGCTCATGGGTAATCCTATGTGGAGAAAAAGAGCACAGCCGACATTTCAGGTCCGTGACCTTTCATCAGAACTCAAGGTCCTAACCTAAAACGTTAACTCAGAGAGAAACTGAATTGACGTTTCAGATCTGGGAGCTTGGGTTCTGAGGAAAGGTCACAGACCTCAAACTTTAACTCTGTTGCTCTCTCCACAGATACTGCCTGATCTGCCGAATATTTTTCGCAGTTTCTGTTTCTATTTCAGTTTTCTAGCACCCGCTGCATTTTGCTTTTGCTCCATCTTTTATTGGTGGCTGCAGTTGTTTTCGATGAAGGTTTGCTAATTATTGTAAAGCTTTGGGTTGCTATTTCCCCCCCTTTTTGACAAATGATTTTTGAACTCTTTCTCATCGCACTGGAACCTGTGGTTGAAGGAAGAAAACCTGCCCCAAAGCCCTTTAGGATATGACCTCGTCCTTGCAGTAGGCTTGCTTAATTCTAAACTCATTATATCACCATAGGGTAAAAAAAAAGAAAAAAACACTCCACACACTGTGCACATCCTCCAAACAGATCAGAAACTTTCAGAAGTTGAACAGCCATTTTCATTCGACTCTATCTGAGCTATTGTGTTCAGTTTTAAGCACTACACCTCAGGAAGGATAGACTGGCTTTGGAAAGAATGTAGCACAGATTCAGCAGCATGGTACCAGGGCTAAAATATTACATTATAAGGTGAAGTTGTATTGACAGTATGAACATATGAATTAGGAGCAGGAGTAGACCATTTGGCCACTCGAGCCTGTTCTGTCATTCAATAATGTCATGGCTGATCTGATTGTGATCTCAAATCCACTTTCTGCCCACCTCTGATTGCCTGTGACTCCCTTGTTAGTCAAGAATCCATCCACCTTAATCTATCTGCCTTAAAAATATTCATTGACCCTACCCCCACCATTCTCTGAGGAAGAGAGTTCAAAAGATTCACAACCCTCAGAGAAAAAAAGTTCTTCTCATCTCCACCTTAAAGGGGAGATCCTTTATTTTTAAGCTCTGCCCTTTGTTCTAGTCTCTCCCACAACGAGAAACATCCTTTCAGCCTCTACCCTTCAAGTCCCCTCAGGATCTTATATACTTCAATAAGATCATCTCTCATTCTTCTAAACTCCAAATGGATACAGGACCAGCCTGTCCACCCATTCCTTGTAGGATAACCCGTCCATCCCAGGTATCAGTCAAGGTTTATATGGAAACTGGATGTACATGTATAGTCACTCATCCTGCCAGTCATGGGTCATGTGATGTATAGCGGGGGCTCCGACCAGTGAGCCATTAGCATTTGCAAAGCTGGAGATGGGGCTTTTTCGGATGAGAAATCTGTGGAGGGTGCAGGCACTAAAATGTCTCTGTAATAAAGTTTCACTGCTTCTTGATGAAACCACTCTTCTCCATAGAGTCATCGCGTTTGACAATGAGGGTAAAATCAACTTAGACTCTGCACCTCGCCCTGTTACTGTGAGTAAATCAAATATAAAAAAAACAAGCTACACACCAGTCATGCCGCTGTTTGGAAGAATCGACTCATATGATGCTAAGATTGAAAGATTGGAGCTGATATGTTGAGCACCTTGGATTTTACTTTGTATAAAATGAAATAACTGCGGAAGAGAAATGGAAAGTTGAGCGTATGTGGCAGTAAAACATATTACCTGATACGTAACCTGATGGCCCCAAGCACCCAATTCCAAGCCATACAGCGAATTAGTGGACCTCGTGAAAACACACTCTTCCAGCTGAAGCCATCCGTGGTAATGCAGCACTTTAAATTCAGTTTGAGAGCTCAGGCCCCGAGAGAGTCCATCGCAACCTATGTAGAGAACCTCAAGCAGTTAACAAAACACTGCAACTTCAGAGATGCTTTAAACAATATGCTGCAGGACCGTTTTTAGGTGGAGTCAGGCACTACATCATTTAGCACCGATTGCTTGCCGAGGTCAATATCGATTTTAAACACGCTTTACCAATCTCCCTCACCATGGAAAGTGCTGCGAGAGACTCACAGGTTTTGAAGCCCATAGATAATGTCTTCGTACTTCATCTTGGGCGGGAACCTGCCGCTGAGCGAGGCACGAAAGCCAGACCTGCAGGATTAAAGCGTGATCCAATGTCCCCGGTGAGATACATTAAGGTGCCTAACAGAAATGCTTCATCGTCAATTTCAAGACAAACGTGCTATAGGTGTGAAGGTGACCACGGAGCAGATACCTGTAATTTCAAACAGGCAGAATGCCATTACTGCCATAAGAACGGACACATGGTTAGGCAATGCCAGACAAAGTTGAAGCCGTCTGCGATAGAAGCAGCAGGTACAGCAAAGGCTGATGCTGCTGGTCCCGACATTTACTCCTTATATAATGTGACTGCTGTGAAGACTGAGCCTATTACGGTGAAAGTACAAGTGAATGAGAGGCCACTGACAATGGAAATGGATACTGGTGCCTCAACTACAGTGGTAGGTGAGCACACTTTCAGGTACCTTAATGAAGGAAGACAGCCAATAAACTTGGAGCAGGCAACCACTATATTAAGAACTTACATGGCGAATGAATCCAAGTGAAGGGCCTCATCACTGTCCCAGTGTTTTTCAAGTAATAGACAGCCCAACTGTCTGCAAACATAGTGAAAGGAGAGGGACATACTCTTTTGGGTTGGGATTGGCTACAGAAGATCAAACTTGATTGGCCTGAGATATTTCACTTAAAATCAGATTGAATCCCAGAACTTCTAAGGAAATACAACATGGTATGAATTAGTGAAGTTAAAAGGCATGCATGCCAAAATACATGTTGAACCTCAGGGGACACCACATTTCATTAAAGCTCAGCCTGTGCCTTATATATTGAAAGAAAAGGTAATGCAGAGCTGTGCAGGTTAGAAAAATTGGGTGTCGTCCAATCTATCCAATTATCAGAGTGGGCTGCACCCATAGTTCCAGTGCTTAAGCCTAGCCACACTATATGTATCTATGGAGACTAGAAATCGACTTCACATAACGCAGCAAAATTATATAAGTTCCCATTCCAAGGGTAGACAACTTAAATGCCAAGTTGGCTAGAGGCAAGTCCTATATAAAATTGGATATGAGCCATGCCTGCCAACAAATAAAACTGAATAGCACATCAGAAAAATACCTGACTATTAACACACGGAAAATTCTCTATCAGTACACTCGTCTATCCTTTGCAGTCTCATCAGCATACACTATTTTCCAGAGAACAATGGAGAGCCTTTTGCAAGAACTCCCGTGGGCGATAGTATATTTGGACGATGTTCTCACCATTGGGTCAGCTGAGACGGAACACTTGGCCAACTTGGAGGAGGTGCTAAGAAGTTTCATCGAAGCCAGCATATGGTTAAAGAAGAAAAAATGCACATTTTCGGAACCAGAAGTCACTCACCTGGGTCACAGGGTGGACGCCATGTGTTTGCATCCAATAGAAAATATAGTTCAGGCAATAAAACATGCAAAATCACCATCCAATGTAACAGAACTAAGTCCTTCCTGGATATGATCAACTACTATAGCCACTTCTTACCCAACCTGCCAACTGTTTTGGCACCATTACACTCGCTGCTAAAAAAGAACCACCATTGGTGATGTGGTTCACAACAGGGAGAAGTTTTTGTGAAAGCAAAGAAATTGCTGAATTCATTGTGCTGATTGGTACACTTTAACCCATCGAAACAGCTGATGTTAGCATGTGATGCTTCTGCTTATGGTGTAGGAGCTGTGTTATCACATAAAATGGAAAATGGATCAAAAAGGCCCATTGACTGTGTCTCAAGAATCCTTTCCTAAGCCAAGAAGGTGTATTTTCATTTAGAAAATGAAGGATTACAGTAGTATGCAGTGTAAAAAAGTTTCACCAGTACCTACATGGATGACATTTACCACTGTGTCGGATCATAAACTATTAATGGGATTATTCAGTGAGGATAGGGCCATTCCAACAATAGCATCAGCAAGAATACAACCCTGGGTTCTGACATTACCTGCATACAAGTATACTTTTATCTATTGCCCTGGCCTACACATTGCAAATGCAGATGCACTCAGTGTCCCCCATTACCAGATAGTATTGTAAATACTCCCATTCCACAAGAATTAGTGCTATTATTGAATTTCTTAGATTCTTCGCCTGTGTGTGCAAAACAAATTAGAAATTGGACAAACAGAGATCCAATATTGTCGAAAGTCAGAGACTTTGTTTTGCAATGGTGGCCAAACTCACTTGTATCTGAAGAATTGAGACCATCCCATGTCAGAAACGCTGAATAAACTGTCAAGGTTGCATTGTGTTGTGGGGCTCAAGAGTTGTCATCGTATCACAAGGGAGAGAGCCACTCTTGACAGAGCTTCACAGTGCACATCCAGGCATATCAAAGATGAAAATTCTTACGCAAATCTATGTCTGGTGGCCAGGCATTGACAGTGACATTGGAAGCATGGTCAAGCACTGTCTCCACTGTCAGCATCAAGAGAAGTAGCCTGTTTCAGCTCCCCTGCATCTGTGGGAGTGGCCTGGTCGACCCTGGGTTTGACTACATGTAGATTATGTAGGACCATTCCTAGGTACCATGTTCTTGTTAATTGTAGATGCACATTCAAAATGGATGGATGTGTATGAAGTCAAATCACCAGCGTCAAACGCAACTATTGAGAAGCTATGTAACTCTTTCGGCACACGTGGCCTACCTGAAATTGTCATTTCTGATAACGGTGCAGCCTTTACCAGCACAGAGTTTCAGAAATTAATGGATCTGAACAGAATCTGACACATTAAGAGAGCTCCTTGGCATCCCTCATCGAATGGTCTAGCCAAGAGGGCTGTACAATCTTTAAGTCTGGGATGAAAAGAGTATCAGAAGGCACTCTGGAATCCCCACTTTCCAGATTTCTCTAAAGTTATCGTACAGCACCACAATCAACTATGTGTTCAACACCGTCAGAATTATTAATGAAACTCGGTCTGCGTACACGTTTACACTTGGGCCTGAAATTTCCTGTCGGCGATTTGGGGGTGGGGCTCGCTCGCCGAGGGGAAAATGATGCGGGATGATGTTGGGAGGAACCCCCAACGTCATCCCGGTCCCTTTAAATTTTCAGGAAGGTGGGGGCACAGCGAAATCAGCTGTCCGCCTGCCGACCTGTCAATAGCCAATTGAGGCCATTGACAGGATCATTAAGATAATTAAAGCCCTGTCCGTCCATCCTTAAGGCTGGTGGGCAGGCCAGGAGCCCCAGCGGGTTTCTGATAAAGCACGAAACCTCATCCACTGGCGGAATGAGGTTTCATGTCCATTTTTAAAAAGTCCACTAAAGTTTATGTCATTTTTATTAACATGTCCCATCTCGTGTGACATTGTCACAAAAGTGGGACATGTTAATAATTTTTAAATTTTTCTATTTTTTGACTTTTCTTACCTGTCACTAATTTCCCTGAGACAGGACTTTGCCTTAGTTAGCAGTGCGCTCTATGCATGCATTTGCAAAAGAACGCACTTTGACAGTTGGGGAATCCCTCCCCCACGGCACAGGAAGCACATAGCACTTCCTGTTGGGTAGGCCACTGGGTGGGCCTTAATTGGCCCGCCCTCTCAATATGGCGGCGGGCCCCATTTTGCCATCCCAGAGCAAAATTCTGCCCTTGATGCTTCTGAATTTAGAGGGGAAGGCGGTGCAGAATCAGAGTAATCAGAAATTTAACCATGACACACACACAGTAAAGCTCGCACATCCAGTATAGGTGATACGGTATATGTGCAAATTTTCAGCAGTGGACCCTGCTGGTGTCCAGGAGCCATTGTTTCAGAGACTGGTCCAATATCTTTCCAAGTACAAGTGGGAGATAGAATCATCCATAAGCGCGTGAATTACATCTGTGCCAGAGAGGCATTCCAACAATTGACTGATCAACGAGTGATTAACATTGAATCGGTGATTCCTGAGGTGTGTGATCGACCTACAACAGACATTCCAGATGTTTTAGAAGAGTTGCCAAATCCTGAACTGCTTAGTTCCGATGATGCGTCTCACAGTGCAGCTGCAGATCCTGTCGATCCTGTTGAGGAACCTCCAATGGTAGAGCTACGCCACCCTAACCGTAAAAGAAGAGCATCTCAAAGACTTGATTTATAACCACCTGAAATTATATATATGTTTCTGGATTGTTTAAATGTTTTACTGTATGGATTAATTGTAAAAATCTAAAGGGGGAGGAAATGTGGTAACTGGATATATAGTCTCTCCCTCCTGCCAATCACAGGTTATGTGATGTACTTTGGGGCTTTGACAAGTGAGCAATTGGCGTGGGCAATCCGTGGGATGGGGCTTTTTCTGATGAGAGATCTGTCGAGCATGCAAGCACTAAAGTGCCTTTGTAATAAAGTTTGTTTGTTGTCAAAACCAGTCTGCTCCATAGAGTCATCACAGTTTATTTTCTCTTGACTGTAAAAGGTTAAAACTGCTCACCATCCTGATTTGGAATTACATAGTTCCTTCACTGTCGCTGGGTCAAAATCCCGGAACTCCCTCCCTAACAGCACTGTGGGTGTACCTACACCACATGGACTGCAGCGGTTCAGGAAGGCAGCTCACCACCAACTTCTCAAGGGCAATTAGGGATGGGCAATAAATGCTGGCCTAGCCAGTGATGCCCACATCCTGTGAAAGGATGAGAAAGATTAAGGGGTGATCTAACTAAAGTATTTAAGATGCTTAAAGTATTTCATTGAGTAGATAGGAATATTGCCTTTGATGGGGGAATTCTCAAACAAACGGCATAACCTTAAAACCAAAATTAGCTCATAAGGGTAATATCAGAAAACATTTCGTCACACAAAAGTTAGTAGAAACTTGGAACCCTATCCCACAAAGAAAGCCATCAAGGCTTTCAATACTGTGGGTTGATATATTTTTGTTAGGCAAGTGTATTAAAGATTATGAAACAAAGGCAGGCTGATGGAGTTAGGAATATAAGTCAACCATAATCAAGTTGACTGGTGGAACAGGTCCGAGGGGCCGAATGGCCTCCTCCTGCCTCGATGTTCATAGTGCACTTTGTGTTTTCAACTCAGTTGATGTCTCATTCCAAATATGCAACTGAATTGTGCTGAAACGAGAAGGACTGCCTTTTTATTCAAGATCACAAAGAAGTTTATTTAACCTCAAACAAGGGGAACAATTAAGTGTGTAAAATCGCTAGCATTTGATCCCCACTCAAAGATTTTTCACCACATACTTAGAGCCTTTAAATGAACTGCCAGCAAGTGCACTGAATGCTGACTCTGTGGATGCTTTCCAGATGAAAATGTATAGGTTCCCATTTCAACGGGGTATTTGAAGACAATGGGCTAAGTGCCAAGTCAGGAAGAAGATGAAAATGGTTTGACCAGATCTGAAAGAGGAATTAAATGAGTGGGTGAGCTGGGCAGGCTGATGGTCTTTCATGCTCCCGATTCCTCCTGCTGTTGATGATAAGTTATGCTCGCTACTTGGCAAATTAAAATGCTAAACTGTCCCCGATCAGTCAGAAATGAAGAAAGCCGTTACGCTTCATAGGAACTTACAGAAAGTAGAAAGTCACATGGTGGGATGCAGCGCAGGCTGCTGTAATGAACAGCCATTACTGAAGGCTCGCTGTGCTTTTATTATTGTGACCTCTATTTTAAACCATCAGAATCATGGAATCACGCAGCACAGGGAGAGGCCATTTTACCCATTGTGCCTGTGCTGGCTCCTTGGTAGAGCTACTCAACTCGTCCCCACTGCTATGTTTTCGCCCCATAGCCCAGCAATTTTTTGAAACTCAAAATGTGGAATAATATTTTTTCAAAGTATGCTCATAAGTGCTTTATATCTCATAAGCATTCCGTAGCATGAACATTTAGTGCTCTTTACTTGGAGCATTTTAACTCACAAAGCAATGTTTGTTATCTCAAGCAATGCCTCACATCTGTATGTAAGGTCTACAAATCTAATTACTGTGCTGTCTTTCATATGCTAATTCTATCCCTTCTAGCTGAAAATAGCTACGGGTATAAACATAATGGATTTTTATCTTCAAGGCTAGTCCAGTGTGCTACCTTCAAAAAAGTAATTTGCATGGCTTGGGAGTGCTGCTAAATTTCCAGCAGTGGAGAAGAGATAATGTGGTGCCTTCACATGAAACCCTTGAATACTCTTACGGGCAAAGCACCTTCTGTCTGTTCATTTAGGGAAAAAAATACACATATGTGATATGTACATGCGCTTAATCACAAATGTCAATTTGTCACAATGGTAGTACTGAGTCACCATGCTTTGGGTTTCAAAGCCCACTCCAGGACTTGAGGGCACAATCTAGGCTGATACTCAATTGCAGTGTTAAAGGATTACTGGAGGTGCTGACTTTTAGATGAGGTGACAGGCGAGACAAAGGTTGTATGGATGTGTGGGAATATAAAAAAAGCTTCCAGCACAGAAAGAGGCCATTCAGCCCATTGGTTGTGCCAGACAAGGAAAGAGATAAAGATATCTGGCCTAATCCCACTTTCCAGTTCTTGCTCCGTAACCCTGCAGTTAAGTGTGTAAAATCTTAACTGATTTTCCTGACTTGGCACTTAGTCTGTCGTCTTCAAATGCCCAGTTGAAACGGGAACCTATTATACTTCATCTGGAAAGTGCATATCCAAGTATCTTTGAAATGTGATTAGGGTTTCTGCCTCCACCACCCTTTCAGAATTCCAGACCCTTACCACCCTCTGAATACACAATTTAAAGAAGAACAAGGGTGTCCTGGCCAAAACCACCCCCCTCAAAACAGCACCACCATAACTGAGAATTGTCGATCTCATTGTGGGATCTTGCTATGCACAAACCAGCTGTTGTATTTGCATTCAGAAAAACATTTCAAAAGTTCAGGCATCCTATACTCGCATTTATATTGTGCCATTCACAACCACCAGTACATCCCAATGAACTTTACAGCCAATGAAATATCGAGATGTAGTCACTGTCAATTGTAGAAAATATGGCACCCAATTTGTGCACAGCAAGCTCCCAGAAACAGCAACGTGATAACCACGAAATAATCCGTCTTTACTGATGTTGGATGAGAAATAAATATTGTCAAGGATACCAGGGAGAATGCCCCCTGCTCTCCTTTGAAGTAGTGCCATGGGATCTTTTACATAGAGTAGGCCAGCTCTTTGTTTAATGTTTCATCCCAAAGACACCACCTCTGAAAATGCAATACTCACTCAATAGTACCTTGGATAGTCATCCTAAATGTTTGTGTTCAGTCTTTGGAGTGTGATCTGAGCCTACAACCGTCTGCCTTTGAGGTGAGATTGCAACAAACTGAGCCAGCATTAACTTAACTTACATTTATATAGCACCTTTCATGACCCCAGGATATCTCCACAAGTTTTACAGTCAATAAAGCTTTTTTGAGATTTGGTCACCATTACATAGCTGGGGAAGCTGCAGCAAATTTGCAAACAAGATCTTATAAACAATAAAGATAAGTTCTCTCTTTTTAGAGTACCCTGTGATGTTACCACAGAGACATAAGCATATCATCATGATAAGTACTACTGGCCGTTTATAATACAGGCCAAGTTTGACAGAGTGGCATAAAAGCTCTCCAACCCCAAGTTGCACTGCAGTTGCATCACCCATTCATCTTTGAACCAAAGCCAAAGAGTATTTAATGCTATCCTGAAAATCTTTTAAAATGGCACTGCCATTGTTGTAGCGTAGCTGACTCTCCCTGAATGCTCTAGAATCTCCAGGAATTAAAAACTACCCTCCAGGACACTTCTGCAAACAACCCGGGCAGAAGCATCACAGAGGGCATTGCAAGAATTGCGTGTATTTGTTTTCATTTTCGTTTATTAGTTTTAAAATATTGGAGAAGGTGCAAAAGGCTGTTTAGCTGGGTGGACAGTTGGAGAGGGAGATTATATGAGAAAATCTCCAGGAACGTGACCAAATGCTGGTGCTTCACTGATGTCAGGTACTAAAACAAAGAAGAAAAGTGTCCTTGTCTAACAGAATCTGGCAAAGTTACCTGTCTCTGACTGGTGGATGGGGTAGCCCTGGGCTATAGGAGCCAGGAGCTGAGAACCAATCTAAGCTTCAGACAGAAGGATAATGTGATAGGTAGTTTCCCTCAGAGACTCTCCCACACCCAAGTTCATGATACCAGGTTCAGGTGTGCATGGCTTGAACAGAATGACAACCGAGACAAGTTTCTTCTGAAAGTTCACAATCGCTTTATTGAATCACCCACAGCCCCACAGTACAGTACCCTAAAATTTAAAACAACCCATTCCCAGTACTCAAGACAAAGTCTCCACGACTCGGGCTTAAACTTACCAAAATGCTAACTCCACACGAAGTCCCCACAACTTGGTTTAAACTTACAAAATCACAAGCAAAACACCATGCCTTGTCCTGAAACCTTAAGAAAAAACCATTAGACCAACATCACCAAGATATGACTGAAACAAGTTACAAGGTACAGGCAAAAACACCAGGCAAAAGCTTTTGCCCCAAACTTTCACAAAAAAACCCTCAGTCTAATATCGCTACAACTTGGCTGAAACTTACAATCCCCATGACTGGTCTGTCCGGTGTTGACTGTAGGCCTGAGTCAAGGTGACCAAACTTGACCCTTTTTCTGACTGCAGCCCAAAGCCTTCAGACCAACTACACTATGACTGAAAACACTTCCAATCCCCAAAGAGGCTGGTCTGTCCAGTGTTGAATAAAGATCTGAGTCAAGGTGGCCAGTCCTGACCCTTCTTCCAACTGCAGTCCAGATACTCAAATGTGTTCTTCTTTCATAATAATATAACTCACATGTGTCAAACCATATTTCCTGTTGTTCCCATGTCCATTTAGTAGATTCCATGCAAAGTCCAGACAAATGTTGTCAGCTCCTGCTGGTTGAAACAATATGGGGTTTTCCATTGAAGATGTATCCAGATAAATATTATTATTTCTCATTGTATGAGCAGTTCTCCTGCTGTTTGACATAGTAACATCACCCTGGCTCCAAGATTATTGAGTGTTTGAATGACCCTATTCCCAGTGCTATTGTCTGTGGTGCAGACAATGGTTTACAAGGGAAATTAGAGATAGTATTAGATGCAAGGAAGAGGCATACAAATTGGCCAGAAAAAACAACAGACTTGAGGATTGGGAGAAGTTTAGAACTTAGCAAAGGAGGACCAAGGGATTGATTAAGAAGTGGAAAATAGAGTTCGAGAGTAAGCTTGCAAGGAACATAAAAACTGACTGTAGAAGTTTCTATAGGTATGTGAAGAGAAAAAGATTGGTGAAGACAAATGTAGGTCCCTTACAGCCAGAAACAGGGGAATTTATATCGGGGAACAAAGAAATGGCTGACCAACTAACTACATACTTTGGTTCTGTCTTCATAAAGGAGGACACTAATAACATACCAGAAATGTTGAGGAACACAAGGTTTAGTGAGTGGGAGGAACTGAAAGAAATCAGTATTAGTAGAGAAATGGTGTTGGGGAAATTGCTGGGATTGAAGGCCGATAAATCCTGATAATCTACATCCCAGAGTACTTAAGGAAGTGGCCCTAGAAATAGTGGATGCAATGGTGGTCATCTTCCAAGATTCTATAGACTCTGGAACAGTTCCTACCGATTGGAGGGTAGCTAATGTAACCTCACTATTTAAAAAGGGAGGCAGAGGGAAAACAGGGAATTATAGACCAGTCAGCCTGACATCGGTAGTGGGAAAAATTCTAGAGTTCATTATAAAAGATTTAATAGCTGAGCACATGGAAAACAGTGGCAGAATTGGACAGTCAGCATGGATTTACAAAAGAGAAACCATGCTTGACAAATCTACTGGAATTTTTCGAGGATGTAACTAGTAGAGTTGATGAAGGGGAGCCAGTGGTTTATTTGGACTTTCAGAAGGCTTTCGACAAAGTTCCACATAAGTAATTAGCGTGTAAAATTAAAGTGAATGGGATTGGGGGTAGTGTATTGGGATGGATAGAAAGCTGATTGGCAGACAGAAAACAAAAAGTAGGAATAAACGGGTCTTTTTCCGAATGGCAGGCAGTGACCGCAGGGATCGGTGCTAGGACCCCAGTTATTCACAATATATATTAATGATTTGGATGAAGGAACTAAATGTAATGTCTCCAAATTTGCAGATGACACAAAGCTGGGTGGGAGGGTGAGCTGTGAGGAGGATGCAGAGATGCTTCACTGTGATTTGGACAAGCTGAGTGAGTGGGCAAATGCATGCCAGATGTAGAATAAATGTGAGGTTATCCACTTTGGTAGCAAAAACAGGAAGGCAGATTATTATCCGAATGGCTAAAAATTGAAAGAGGGGAATGTGCAACGAGACCTGGGTGTCCTCGTGCATCAGTCGCTGAAGGTAAGCATGCAGGTGCAGCAGGCGGTAAAGAAGGCAAATGGTACGTTGGCCTTCAAAATTAGAGGATTCGAGTAGAGGAACAGGGATGTCTTGCTGCAATTGTACAGGGCCTTGGTGAGACCACACCTGGAATATTGTGTGCAGTTTTGGTCTCCTTATCTGAGGAAGGATGTACTTGCTACAGAGGGAGCGCAGTGAAGGTTTAGCCGACTGATTCCTGGGATGGTGGGACTGACATATGAGGAGAGATTGAGTTGGTTAGGATTATATTCAATGGAGTTCAGAAGAATGAGGGGGTCTCATAGAAATCTATAAAATTCTAACAGGACTAGAGAGGATAGACGAAGGAAGAATGTTCCCAATGGTGGGGGGAGTCCAGAACCAGGGGTCACAGTCTGATGATATGGGGTAGGCCATTTAGGACTGAGTTGAGGAGAAATGTCTTCACCCAGAGAGTGGTGAGCCTATGGAATTCGTTACCACAGAAAGTAGTTGAGGCCGAAAAATTGTATGTTTTCCAAAAGGAGCTTGTTAGGGGGAAATAAAGGGATACAGTAATGGTCATGGGACTTGACTTAAAATATCCCAGCATGCAAAACCATAATTGCTAAGTAGTTAACATGTAAAGTTCAGGCTGGGACAGAGAGAATGCTGAACCTTGCACATTCTCAGGGCTTGCGAACGTCAGCAAGGCCACATTGGACGGAGAAGAATGTACATATGATAGAAGAGTTAGCCTGGAGTCAGGGAATGGCAATAACATAGATTGAGTGTGCTCTTCAACAGATAGGGGAAGAATAGATATATCCCTTGGGGCGAAAGGAATCGAAGGGTATGGGGAGATAGCAGGAGCAGGCTATTGAGTTGGATGATCAGCCATGATCATAATGAAAGGTGGAGTAGGCTTGAAGGGCTGAATGGCCTACTCCTGCTCCTAGTTTCTTTGTTCTATGTTCTTAGTTGCATAATTCCTTAAGTGTATTATATTGATGATGTGTCCTTTATGCCAATGCATAGGGTAATCATACTTCTTGATTGCACTTGTCAATGGCAAGTGATGGCATTTCCCTGGTACCATTGTTCCCTGATGGCAGTCAGTCAATGTCCAAACCCTTTTGATGAGTCACTGGTTTTTTTTAACTAAATGTCCGAATTAACCCCTTGCTGCTCTGCCCTGTACTACAGCTGACCGCAGCTTATCGTTCGTAATTTACAGCTCCAATCATGAGGTCAAAGCATGTCCGGGTTTGAAAGTATGTTCCATAAATTTCCCAGTTGGAGTGGATTCCGATCCTCCAGCAATAAATGATGAACTGTGATACCCAACATCCTGAAGAATGCCAAGCAAATGGCTTGAGGTGATAATGATCCATGCAGGGCCATGGCTGGAGAGTTTGTCCAGTACTGGTCAGCTGGAGGGACTCTGCTGGCTGCACACCTGCTCCCTCCTTGCAGGAAAGCATCAAGCCCTGATTTTGTAAAAAATTTCATTCACAGGATGCGGGCTTCGCTGGCTGGGCCAGCATTTATTGCCCACCCCGAGTTGCCCATGTGTGAGAGGCTCTTTAGCATAATAGGACTCCTAATTTGCATGAATTCATAACTGGCTGCACCACCTGCCTGCACATTAAAGTGGGAAATGGCTCAGAGGGCTAGGGTTTTGAGCTGGTAGGTCATTTGTTCATTTTTAAATTGTACCTAGTGTGTAGGGTCAGTATCAATCTCAAACTCCTTTGGATCAAGCGTTACAATCAGTATCAGCCCAGGTTATGTACTCAAGTGATAAAAACAAAAAAACTGCGGATGCTGGAAATCCAAAACAAAAACAGAATTACCTGGAAAAACTCAGCAGGTCTGGCAGCATCGGCGGAGAAGAAAAGAGTTGACGTTTCGAGTCCTCATGACCCTTCGACAGAAGTTCTGTCTCGAAACGTCAACTCTTTTCTTCTCTACCGATGCTGCCAGACCTGCTGAGTTTTTCCAGGTAATTCTGTTTTTGTTATGTACTGAAGTCTTCATTTGAGCTTAAAGCTGCAAATTTTTACCTTCAAGATAAGGATGTGAAAATTAGTACGCAATAGGTTAACAAAAGCAAGCTATTCATGGAAACATTGCTCAATGTGAAATAATTTTTTGTGTGTTTAACCCGTAGAGGGTATGAAAGCTTCTCCAACATGTTTTGTAAGCCACTGCAATGATGTTCTACTCTCAGTGAAGCAAAAAAGGAGAAAAATCAATAAAAGCTATATTACTTTTCCTCCATGAACTTTCCTCATAAAAGAAAATAAAAGTCAAGGATTGACAGAGTTGATCCTGTCACACTCCTCTTATGTTTCATGGGTAGGTCCCAAGATTGGAGCCTGGATACACTAGCAGGGGCAAAGTGGCAGGAGATGGGAGACAATCTCAGTGTGGCACAGGTTAAAAAACAGATGATGCAGAAGCTAAACACAGCAAAGCAACATTGCAGCCAGTAGAAGCCGAGTTCAACGTTGGGCTAGTCACTCTTATAAAACTAAAAAACGAATAGATTTTTCAAGTAAGTCAGTGGGTTTCAGAGGAGGCAGAGTTTGTTATAGAATCCCAACTGTTAGACTAACTGAAGCTTTGTTTGGGGAAATATTGAACACGAGACAGACGCAATGAGCAATGTTGCCTAGGTTACAGAGGATGCATTATATATTTAACAATGTCTAACTTTAATCATTGCTTGATGCACATTCTATTTATGCTTTCTGGCACCATTAAATACTGGCATTAATTTAACATGAATAGCCAGAGAAAGGGAACAGAAATACATTTTAAAATTGGGGCACAGTGTGTGATTCAACTTTTCATGTATCAGGATTCTCAACATTTTTAATACCTGTTACTCAATGGCCCTGAGGCAATCTTGTGGAAGAAGCTACCCTTTATGATATCGGCAGAGATTAATTATATTGAACTACCCTCCCCACGAAACTTATTGCATTGAAGTTCCAGATGGCAAACTTATATTTTTTTAAGACCAACCCCACACCTTCAAGAGAAGAGTCCCGCAGGGGAACTGCTACACAAACATCAGTAAAGATTGGGGATACTGTTCTCGGTGTTGTGCACCTTGTTTCCATTACTTGCATGCAGACAGACTGATAAATAGACATAAAAGAGCAACACAATAGCTCTTGCCTATACAGGATGCGTAAAAAACAATTCACTGCTCCAAAGCTGTATTTTATACGTGTACCCAAAGACTATTTCATTCCTTACTATAGAATACAATGAAAGTGATTAGATCACATTGAGTGTGACAGTGGATTAGCAAAGCAGAGTTTATGAGTTCCAAAAGCACCATGCAATGGGGGAAAAAAAAACAAAATCTGGTAAATTTGTCATCTTTTTGGCACCAGCAGAAATGAACTCAAGAGCAATTGAAGTGCCACAAAAATACTAACTCATTCACCATGCCCATCAAGGAAGGGAATGTGCCACCCTACCAGTTCTATACGTGACTCTAATCCATATGTCGTCAACTCTTAATGCCCTCCAGAGTGAAATAGCCAGTCACGGGGTGTAAAAAAATAATTGTTCTGATGGAGTAGGGAAAGAACCCCTCTCGAGGCACCTAAGGATGGACAATAAACATCGCATTACCACCTCTACTTGCATCCTGAGGACAATTTTTTTTTAAATTATAACGGATTTGGAACTGGATCCGGTACAAGGCCCGAATATTAACAGTTCAGTTCAAGTTTCCCAACACTACTTACTGTAGGACAAGAAGAATTGAACAATGTTCTTGTGAATAATGAGGGTGAAACTGTACCTGCATGATGGTGTTAAAGTGTGTAGTAGCAAATCAACAGCTTTTTAAGTACCCACATGATTGTATTTGCTGTTGATGTTGCAGTGTAAAATGATTGACGATTGCTGATCATCTCTTTTGTGTTACTAAGCAAGACCAAGTGCACCGGTGTCTCTTCCACATTGATAAATGCCTTAGATATGGCTTCAGTGTACGGGAGCTATCTGTTGTTCTGTGAAAATTATAATTGCACCATATATCACTCAGTTAATCTATATAGGCAGCCTGAGACATAGAATAGATACATCAGGCTTCAATGATTATCTCAAAAGTGTGATCCTAGAGTTTTATAAATAATCTTCATGTTTTCACTTTGGTGAGATCAGCTTCAGGACCTGGTTTGAGTTTCTTAATGTTCTTTCAGTCATTATAATTAGTAAAAGCAGAAAGCTTGCATTACATACAGCACCTGTCACAATGTCAAGGTTCCCCAAAATGCTTTACAAAGAGTACTCTGTTGACTGTAGTGTATAGTCTGCACTGGAGTGCTGCTTTGGGCTGCACTGGAGTGCTTCAGTTGGAGTTTAGTGCGAGAGGGACTTTTAAGGGTGAATTTCTGTCTAAAATCTAAACTTTCTTTAACTTAGCAACCAACTAAAAGTTGCTCTTTGGGTTGGGAGAAAGTGAGTTTTAGTCCAGCTTTAAAACAGGGACTGTACAGACTCTGCTTGCAGCTGCAGCTAGTTAATGATTTAACTGGCTTAAACAGAAGTTAGATTCACACAACATAAAAGCAAACTATCTACAATGCTGCTTTTGTCTGCATCTGAGTTTTGGGCTGCATTAGAGTGCTTCAGTTGGAGTTTGGTGAGAGAGGGAGTTTGCTGAAGAGGGAAGGGGGAATCCTTTCATTTTCCACCTTTCCTCTGTGAGAAGAGTGGTGGCCTTGACAAGTAGGAACTGTTGAGTATTTCTTCTGCCCCAATATACTCTAACCTAGAGGAAATAAAAGTAAAGGGAGTAATTTAAGGATAAGCCATTGGCAGGGCAGCTCGGCCAAATGGAATGCTCCTCCTGTGTGATGTGGGAAGTCAGGGACACTTCCAGTATCCAGGGTGACCACATGTGCAGGAAGTGTTTCCAGCTGCAGTTAGTTAAAATCCATGTTTCAGAGCTGGTGCTGTGACTGGAGTCACTGGGTAGCATCCTTAATGGTGAGATCTTCATGGATAGCATGTACAGTGAGGGGGTCACACCGCAGGTAAAGAGTGCACAGGCGAAAAGGGAATGGGTGATCACCAGGCAGAATAAAAGCACTAGGCAGGTAGTACAGGAGTCCCCTGGGTTCATCACCCTCTCTAACAGATTTTCCATTTTGGATACTGATGGGGGAGATGGTTTCTCATGGGAATGCAACAAGAGCCAAGTCTGTGGCACCATGAATGGCTCAGCTGTACAATGGGGGGAAAAAGAGAGTGGGATAGCAACAGTGATAGGTGGTTCTATCGTAAGGAGAACAGATAGATGTTTCTGCGGCCTCAGACATGACACCAGTATGGTATGTTGCCTCCCTGGTGCCAGAGTCAAAGGCATCACTGAGCAGCTGCAGGACATTCTGAAGGGAAAGGGTGAACAGCCAAAGGTCATGGTCCATATCGGTACCAATGACATAGGTAAAAAGAGGGATAAGGTCCTGAAAGCAGAATATAGGGAGCTAGGAAATAAATTAAAAGGCAGGACCTCAAAGGTAGTCAGGAATACTCCCAATGTCACGTGTTAGCAATATCAGGAATAGGATAACAGACTAGATGAATGTATAGCTAGAGGGATGGCAGGGAGGGAGGGATTTAGACTCCTGAGGCATTGGGACTGATTCTGGGGAGGATGTGACCTCTACACGCTGGACGGGTTGCACCTTAGCAGGACCAGGACCAATACCCCTGCTGAGGTATTTGCTAGTACTGTGGGGGAGAGTTTAAACAAGAGTGACAGGGGGGTAGGAACCTGAGCAGGGAGACACAAGGAAGGGAACAGAGATAGGAACAAGAGGCAGAAAATTAGAAAGCAAAAGTGGAAGGCAGAGAAAACAAGGGCTAGCAGCTAATAGGGCCATAGTACAAAAATAATATGTAAAAATGTTAAAAAGACAAGTCTATAGGCACTGTATCTGAATGCACAGAACATTCGCAATCAGGTTGATGAATTAACAGCGCAAATAGATGCAAATGGTTACAATATGATTGTGATTACGGAAACATGGCTGCTGGGTGACCAAGGCTGGGAACTAAATATCCAAGGGTACTCGATATTTCGGAAAGACAGGCAAAAAGGAAAAGGAGTTGGGGTGGCGTTGTTAGCTAAGGATGAAATCCCTAGCTAGGATTTGTGTAATAGTAAAAGGGGATATTACCTCAGAAAATCTAGATGGAGAATCAGTCTGGGTGGGTCTAAGAAGCAACAAGGGGCGTAAACTATTAGTGGGAGTTGTCTGTAGGCCTCCAAACAGTACTGGTAAGGTGGGGGATGGCATTAAACAGGAAATTAGAGACGCATGTAACAAGGGTGCTACAGTAATCATGGGTGACTTTAATCTACGTATAGACTGTCCAAACCAAATTAAAAATAATACTGTGGCAGATGAATTCCTGGAGTGTGTAAGAGATGGGATTTTTAGGCCAGTATGTTGAGGAATTGACTAGGGAACAGGCTTTCCTAGATTTGGTATTGTGCAATGAGAGGGGGTTAATTAAAAATATTATTGTGCGGGGGTTCTTTAGGGAACAGCGACCATAACATGTTGAATTTTTCATTAGGATGGAAAGTGAAGTAATTCGATATGAAACTAGGGCCCAAAGTCTAAACAAAGGAAACTATGAATGTATGAGTTGTGAGTTGGCTAAGATATAATGGGAAACTTCATTAAAAGGCATGACGGTGGATAGGGAATGGCTAATATTTAAGGAATGAATGTATGCATTGCAACAGTTATACATTCCTTTCTGGTGCAAAAACACAACAGAAAAAGTGGCCCAACCATAGCTAACAAAAGAAGTTAAGAATAGTATTAGATCCAAAGAGGAGTCATATAAAGTTGCTAGAAAAAATAGCAAGCCTGAGGATTGGGAGCAGTTTCGAATTCAGCAAAGGAGGACCAAGAGATTGATTAAGAGGGGAAAAATAGAGTGTGAGAGTAAACTTGCAAGGAACATAAAAGCTGGCTGTAAAAACTTCTATCAGTATGTAAAAAGAAAAAGATTAGTGAAGACAAATGGATAGGTCTCTTAAAGTCAGAACCAGGAGAACTTATAATAGGGAACAAGGAAATGGCAAAGAAATTAAACAACTACTTCAGTTCTACCTTCACAGGGGAAGGCACAAATTACGTCCTAGAAATACCAGGGAACCAAGGGTCTAGTGAGGAGGATGATTTGAAGGAAATTAGTATTACTAAAAAAATAGTGCTGGAAAAATAAATGGGACTGAAAGCCGATGTCAGGGAGAAATAATAACGTTATTGGAATTTATGGTAAATTAATGGTATTTGTGTCCATATGTGTCTGTGTGTGTGAGTGTGTGCGTGAGAGAAACTTGATTCGATTAAAGGCAACTGGTCTGAAGGCTTTGATGTAAACATGGTAAACGTGGGGGGAGGTTTAGAATGTAAGCTTTAAAAGGATATTTGCATTTTTAAATAAACCAGCCAAGATTGTTTTCAAAACAGGAAGCGAAATATTACACCTCGCCAGGTGGCGTTCAGACACAGTGGGCAGAAATTTTCGTTTGGCGCGCACCGAACCAGCTCGAGCATGAAGTGATGCATGTCGGCCGAACGTGCCAACGTCAGTGCACAGTCGCGCGATGGTTCAGTCAGAGGGCGCTCTCCAGAGCGGGCAGCACGCCCGCCGACAATTAATAGACCTGTTAAGTCCATTAAATAATCAACTAATCTAAATTTTTCGCAGCAGGCAAAAAGGCCAAGCAGCCTTTGAATTTTTTTTGGACACCTCATCCATGGGTTGGATAGCAAATAAAAATGAAATAAAAGTTTTACATTTGAATTAATAACATGTCCATGCCAATGTGACAGAGTCACATGAAGGGACATGTTTTATAACATCTGCATTTTCTTAATTATTTTTTGTTATGTCTGTTCATCTACCCTGCCCTGAGGCAGCTCCTCAGGGAGATTTTGCAGCGCTCACTCATGCGCATACGCCAAGTTCATACTCAGCCCGCTTGCCCTCCTCCCCATCTCCCCGTCCCCTCCATACTGACAGCGCTCTGTGCTGCCACTCACATTTCACTCTGAGCAGGCCTTAATTGGCTCACCAGCGTGAAATCGCGGTTCGGTGCCAATTGCGGGTGGTGGTCAGCTTCCTGACTGCCCCTGCATGCCCCCACTGAGCCCACCCACCAAGGTCAATATTATGCCCAGTGTGTTTATTTTTCCCAAAGATTACTGGTAAAACTTAATACTATGAGAGATTTTTATTATCAGAAACGTAAAGTCCAAAGACATAGTGAAACAATGGGAATTTGCATTCAAAGGGGAAAATATGTGTAAAGGAGTGAAGGCTGTGTGTAAGCGTAGGCATTTTAGGATCTAACGAGTGTGAAAAGCCTTCAGCATCTACGCCTCCAGCGTAAATTTCATTCAAATTTTAAAACCCTCATGACGTCTCATCCTGCCAGTGGATGAGGTTTCATGTTTTCTCACAAGCCCGCCTGGTCTCCTGGCCTGAGCGGGATTGGTTTCTTAATGGCCTTAATAAGCCGCTGACAGGTCAGTGGGCACACAGCCGAGTTGGCTGCATGCCCACCGACCTGAAAATGTAAATGAATGGGGTGACTTCAGGGGTTCCACTCGACGTCGCCCCATATCATTTTGTGCGTTGGTGTGTGGGTCCTGCCACCACCCCCCCCCGCCCCCCTCCCACCACCCCCACCACACGATGATGGAAAATTTCTGCCCTATGTGCCTTAATGTTGCCTTAAGAAAAGTGTAACTGGAAATCAGATTAAGTAGGGGATTTGGAAGTTATTATAGTAGTAATTTGTAGACATATGTATGTGCTTAAAAGTCATTTTTCTTGTTAATAACTGTTTAATCTAGTTTTGTAAAAAATTATCAGACTTGGTGGTCTTATTACTACTGAATTCAAGGCACGCATCTCAAAATTTATACAAATTAGAAAACA
The DNA here is from genome assembly GCF_017639515.1 of Carcharodon carcharias. Lineage (NCBI taxonomy): Eukaryota > Metazoa > Chordata > Chondrichthyes > Lamniformes > Lamnidae > Carcharodon > Carcharodon carcharias. The sequence continues at coordinate 163,250,972 of NC_054475.1, read as the reverse complement.
AGTTGTGGCAGTTGTTTCAAGTTTCCCTTTGGGATTTGAACAACTCAGTATTTATCATTGGCTATGCCATAACAGCCATTAATTCCCAAGGGCCTGATAATCTAAATCCCAGGATGCTAAAGGAGGTGGCCATGGAAATAATGGATGTGTTGCTTGTCATCTTCCATAATTCTGTAGATTCTGAAGCAGTCCTGGCAGATTGGAGGGTGACAAATGTAACTCCACTATTTAAAAAAGGAGCGAGGGAGAAAACAGGGAATTACAGACCGGCTAGCTTAACATCAGTAGTAAGGAAAATGCTAGAATCTATTGTAAAGGAGGTGTTAACAGGACAGTTAGAAACATCAACAGAATTAGACAAAGTCAACATGGATTTATGAAAGGGAACCCATGTTGACAAACCTATTGGAGATTTTTTGAGGATGTAACTAGCATAATGGATAAGGGAGAACCAGTGGATGTGATGTATTTGGATTTTCAGAAAGCTTTTGATAAAGTCCCACATAAAAGGTTAGTGAATAAAATTAAGGCACATGGGATTGGGGGTAATATATTGACATGGATTGAGAATTGGTTAGCAGGCAGGAAACAGAGAGTAGGAATAAATGGATCTTTTTCAGAGCAGGCGATGTCTGGTGGGGTACCACAGGGATCAGTGTTTGGGCCCCAGTTATTTACAATATATATCAATGATTTGGATGAGGGAACCAAATGTACCATTTCTAAGTTTGCTGATGACACGAAACTTGGTGGAAATGAGTTGTGAGGAGGGTGTTCAGAGGCTTGAAGGTAATTTATACAGGTTGAGTGAGTGGGCAAATACATGACAGTTGCAGTATAACGTGGATAAGTGTGAATTTATCTACTTCAGTAGGAAAAACAGAATAACAGTATTATTTAATTGGTGGTAGATTGGGAAATGTTGATGTCCAGAGGAACCTGGATGTCCTTGTACACCAGCCCCTGAAAACAAGCATGCAGGTGCATCAAGCCGTTAAGAAGACAAATGGTATGTTGGCCTTCATGGCAAAATGACTTGAGTACAGGGACAAGGATGTCTTACTGTAGCTACATGGCCTTGGTGAGACCACACCTGGAATATTGTGTACAGTTTTTGTCTCCTTACCTAAGAAAGTATACACTTGCCATAGAAGGCATACAGTGAAGGTTCACCAGACTGATTCTGGGATGGCGGGATTGTGGTAAGAGGAGAGGTTGAGCCAACTAGGCATGTATTCACTGGAGTTTAGAAGAATGAGAAGGAATCTCATTGAAATGTATAAAATTCTGACAGGGCTGGACAGACTGGATGCAGGAATGATGTTTCATCTGATTGGGTGGGGGGTTGGGGGGATCGAGAACAAAGGGTCACAGTCTCAGGATACAGGGTAGGCCTTTTAGAACTGAGGTGAAGAGAAACTTCCCCACTCAGAGGGTGGTGAACCTGTGGAATTCTCTACCACAGAGGCTGTGGAGGCCAAGCCACTGAATACATTTAAGAAGGAAATGGATAGATTTTTGGACTCTAAAGTATCACAGGGTACGGGGAGAGTTCGAGAGTGTTGCTTTGAGATAGAGAATTAGTCATGATCATATTGAATGGTGGAGCAGGCACAAAGGGCCGAATGATCTACTCCTGCTCCTATTTTCTGTTCTTATTCACTGTTGTAATGTAGAAAATGCAGAAGCTAATTTGCACAGTGCAAGTAGTAATGTGATAATGACCAGATGAGCTGTTTTAGTGATTGGTTGAGGGATAAATATTGATCAGGACACCGGGAGAAACCGCCATGCTCTGCTTTCAAATAGCGCCATGAGATTATCTCACTGGACAGACAGGGCCATGGTTTAATATCACAGCTGAAAGATGGTACTTTTGGCAGTGCAATGCTTGCTCCTATTGCACTAGGACTGTCAGCCTGGGTAACGTGTTCATGTTTCTGGAGGCAGACTTGGCCCCACAACCTTCTGACTTCAGAGGCTTGAGTGCTATCACTGATCCCAGGTTAACACCTCTGCCAAAATCTCTCACCCCCCACCTCCACCTGCTGCCCAAGTAATCCCATGTGAAGAATTGGAAATGTCCAGCCACAGGAGCCACCAGAAATATCTCCAAACAAAAAAAAAACAGATTAGCTAGTCAAACATCGAGTTGCTATTTGAGGGAACCTTCTATTTAAATTGTTGGAAATCTGCAGTCATTCTAACCAGCACAAAGCAGGCTCATCAGCACTGGAACAGACATTATAACAGGTTAATGTTTCAGTTGAAGCACTTTCTCTTAAGTTGACCTAAGGTTTTCCAGAAGCAAACCCTGGTCCCTCATCATTTTTCTTTTCAAGTTGCTGAGGGGTCTGCTGTGTTTCAACATTTACTGTAAAATAGCTAGAGTTGGTCTCTCAGGCCCAGAAGACTCGGCACTTCTCGTCCCCACAGCGGACAAATTGCCGAAGCCAGATGCTCTATCCTCTCAAAAATGGAAGCAGATGAGAGGCCAGAACGAGAAGACAGTAACATCGCCCTCCTCACCTCCCCTCTCCCCTCTCCCCTCTCCATCTCCGCTCCCCCATCCCCCCTTCTCCCTCTTCCTTCCCCACCTCCCCTCCCCTCCTCTCCCCTCCTCTCTGCTCAACTCTAACAATCACAGCTGCAGAGAATCCCTGTGAGCTAAAGCTTGAGCAGGACACAAGGGGAATCCTAGGCAGCAATAAAGGAAGGTGCATGCTCTTTAAGCAGACACACACCAGGTAAGACTGCATTCATTTTGTACACCAGTCAATTGCTTGAGCTAACGAGGTAGCAGGCTAAAGTTCTTGAACGCAATTAATGCATTTGAAAGTTTTGCAGTTAATCAAATTGTGTATACTTGTCTAGTTTAAATTGTAATGTTGTCTCTGCTGTGCAGATTACTGTATTGGTCCTCTTTGATTGCATCCCGCAAATTTAATGTGACCTCAGAGAAAACCCTGATCAAACCAGCACAAGTTTCACTTCGCACAGTTACATCTGCCTTATGTGCAAGTTTCCCTATAATTGGCCACTTTTACTCCAGTCCAAATATGAGAAGAGTAGATCAATTTTGTATGCGAACCCAAAACAAGTGTACAAACAGGGTGCAATAACCTGGTTTGATTACACAAGCACTGCAAACATACTTCAGAGACATCTGAGAGTGGGATGGCCCCGATGCATTGAGTTTATTTATTTCCGCTGACCTGAAGAAAGTGGGTGCAAGTAATGGTCCTTAATTAAACTTGCCTTAGTGCCAGCCATGTAAGTTAAGGTGTAAAGTCCTGCGGTGACCCAGTTAGAACAATCTTGGAAAACAAATTTACAACAAAATTCAGCACATTTGAAGAGTGGAACAAATCAACCGTCCAGAAACTCATAAGGTTTCTAGAAGCAAAATGAATTTGTTCTCATTAGGAGCAAATGGCTTAGTAATAACAAATAATACTCGCCTCATTTAAAAAAAAATTCAAGGTGCAACCAAATCTGATCTTGGTGCTTTATATTATTTAGGTTTTTGCGGACTGCATTACACACATTCAAACTGCAGTCACTTTGAGCCTTTTTGAAAGTGTTACACGCAAGTTACATTTTACATTACGTGCAACATCAGGACTGCCTGGAATATTCTGAATTCATTTCCTACCATGTTCTTGTTTGGATTTTCGGAGAAGGATATGAAGTGGAAATGCACAGTCTAAAAATATTCAGACTGAACATTTTATATACAAACATGTACCTCTACCCACTAAGATAAAGAATCCATCCAGCATTCTCTCTTGTGTTAGTGCTCAGTACTTTTTTCTTATAGGGTTTCAATTTTGTTTTTAGCTAATTGTTATTCACATGTTTGAAGAGTTACCATTGAATAGAAACATCTCAGCTATGAGTTTCTATTAGAAATAACTTGCATTCATATAATGTCTTTCATGACCACAGGAAGTCTCAGCGTTTTACGGCCAATGAAGTACTTTTTGAAATGCGAAACGTCGTAACAATTGTTGATGTTATGTTTTAGTGTGCAGAATGGGTGCTGAGCTCAGAGGCCACTCTTGGCCACGTGGCTGCAATGAAGGCCAAATTCATGTCCCTGTTCACTTAAATAACCTGTGGTCATCATTGCTGGGTGGCCAAACCCACCAAATCAGGGGTGTCAATTTCTCAGATTGCTAACGCCATTTAAAGGCGACCTACACCTCTTTAGGCAGCGGTGTATTTGAGCGGTTGGTCAAGCTTCCACACAAACATAGGCACAGCAGAAATATCAAACTGCCCAATCCTTCCCGGTTTTCAGGCATTGCGTTGGTGGTTTTGGTGGATGACAAGATTAGGGGCATCTTCTGTCTAGCAGCTGGCAGGAAGATATCCAAGCACAATTGGAAAGAGGTGGCCAAGCAGTGAGTGCCACTACTAGGACAGACTGCAATGGATGAAAAATATTCAATGACCTCACAAGTCTAACTAAGATAAGCCCATTAACTCATATCTAACATTGCTCTCTGGTTAGCCTTGCACTACCTGTCCCCCAACACTCATTATCCTTCTCTCCTCTAATTATCACCTTTAAGCATGGCAGCATAGATTGCCTCCCCCCCAACCACGCCATTTCTACACCTAAATAGCACTCTGTACATGCAGTTCCCCTCACTGTTACCTCTTTCATGCCCTCACACCTCTGCCATCTTTCACACACATTATCCTACACTGACACGGACATCCTGAAAATGTTTCACTGCTCTAACGGTGAAATACTGCTGTCTTATTTTTACAGGGAATTTTGCATGCTATAACAGAGATCAGGCAGCCACAGGAGGAGTGTTACAATTCATCCATGTACTGTCATCACTTGTAGAAGAGGCCACAGGCATCAGAACAGGGAGTCTGTCAGGAGCGTGGCCTCTGGCGAGGCTGGTGCAGAAGTCTTGCTGGGTTTTAAACCATGTTTCCCTCCTTGCCTTCTCACTGAAATGTCATCCTCGCCGATGATGCATGATTAATTGTTTCTGTTTTCAGAAGCCAACCATCTGTCTCTGCTTATCCGTGTCACTAAATGCTAACTCTGGTCGCTATCTTCCCATTTCAGTTCCAGAGACTCCACTCAGCCCTCAGGAAGCAGAAGATAAAGAAAAGGTGCCAGCACTGCACAACAGGAGCTGTCACTCAGTTTGACAATAGCTCATAGACTGGCACCATACATAGTTTAGATCACAGGATAGAGGGATCTGCACCTGGAGATTCATGCAGTGCAAAGTGCAGGGCTAAAGGACACCCTGGGAAAGTAGCTTATCAAAGGGCAAACTTGCATCACAGTAGAAACACAGATGAAATCACTGAAGGAGCCACTGTACATATCAAAAGCAACCATAACAATGTGTATTTACATAGCATGCTTAAGGTAGTGAAGTTTTCCAAGGGGCATAATCATACAATATGTGGCACCAAGCCATGGAAGGAGATGGTGGGGCGTTGGGGCAGAGGGGTTGCAGTGGTGGAGCGGGGTGTAGGCAAAGGAAGTAGGTTTGTAAGGAGCACCTTTAAGGAGAAGAGAGAGAGGCAGGGAGGTTTGGTGAAGGAATTCCAGAGTTTATGGACCCAGGCAGCTGAAGGCATAGTTGTCAGAGATGGGGTGATTCAATTGGGGATGCTCCAGAGGCCAGAATTGAAGGAGCACAGATATCTCGAGGGCTGTAGGACAGGAGGGGGGGTTACAGTGATAAGGTGGGGGCAGACCATAAGAAGACCTTTGACAATCCACATGGGACAGTATTGGCCTGCCAAGTGAGACTGTGCACAGTAGCAGAGTTCATCTCCAACAGTTGGAGACAATGCAGTCAACCATGCAACACAAGGTCAGAGTGATCAACTCTGTAAAGACAGCAGACAGAGCACACTCCTCACCCCCTGCCATGGGACCTCTGGTGAGAACTCTGACTGCTTTGATGTAAACTCCAACACCAGGAGAGGGTAGGCTAAGACTTTGGGAACTTCTTAGCATGTCTACACCCTTTAAGCAGAGCCCACACCCGCCCCTCCCCGGAGAGTGAGATTGGTTCTATTGGGGGGGGGGGTGGTCACTGGCTGTCCTCGGTCAGGATGATGGCTCCATTCTGCCCTCCTGAGGCAGCTTCAAGAGAATTTGCTTTGAATGGTAAGGTTGTGGGGCCTGCAGTACACGATGACAGGGAGTGGTGAGAATATGGAATTTGCCGCCACAGGGAGTAGCTGAGGTAAATACCATAATAGTGTAGTATTTAAGGGGAAGTTAGATAAACATGAGAGAGATAGGGATAGAAAGATATGTTGCTGGCATTGGATGAGGTACGGTGAGGAGAGACCCATCTGGAGCATGGCTATTTGGGTCAAATGGCCTCTTTCTGAGCTGTAACTTTGATGTAATTCCAGCCCTAGACCAATTTCTCACCCTAACAAATCAAGCAGAAGCATTAAGAAAAATGATCACATGGGAAAGGCCTGTATTGCAATCTGTAGGCCCTGAGAATTAAAAATATGAAGGTAATAAACACAGAAAATTAAACACTTGAAGAAAGTTCCATTCAACTTGTCTATCATTCCACTTTTATCTGGATGCACCTCAGTGTTTACAACCATCCCTAACCTCTTCTCTTAATCCAGGTAGTGCACCCATCACAGATACCACCACACACTCAATATTAAAAACCAAAACCACCATCAAAAAATTAATACCATGCATTTATATAGTGCTTTTCATGACCACCAGATGTCTCAAAGCGCTTTACAGCCAATGAACTAGTTTTGAAATGCAGTCTCTGTTATAGTGCAGGAAGTGCAGCAGCAATGTGATAATGACCAGCTAACCTGTGTTTTTGTGATGTTGGGTGAGGGATAAAATTGAGGGAGAACTCCCCTGGTCTTCTTTGAAATAGTGCCATAGGATCTGTTACATCCAACCAAGAGGGCAGATGGGCTTGCTTTTAATGTCTCAGACAAAAGACAGAACCTCTGACAGTGCAGTGATCCCCTCTGTACTGCACTCCAGCAACAACCTTGATTTTTGCACCTAAACCCTGAAGTGGGACTGGAATCTAGAACCTTGTGACTTAGAGGCAGCTGCTACACACTGAGCCACAGCTGGACAAGGGGAATGTGCTAAAAAATACTGGACTGAAATTCCCAGAAGCCACTCTCATCCTTTCGCCAACATAGGTCATGACTGGAGGAGAAGGAAAGCATTCGCTGTAGTGTTCATCCTTAATAAACCTGGAACTCCGTCCCCATAAAAGCTGCTGAGGGTGGAGGCTCAGTTGAAAATATCAAAACTGTGATGGGTGGATTTTTGTTGAACAAAGTTATTAAGAGCCACGGAACCAAGGTGGGTAGATGGAGTTCAGGTATAGAGCAACCATGATCTAACTGAATGGTAGATCGGTCTGGAGAGGCTGAATGGCCTCCTCCTATTGCTTTGCTCCCACGAAACCTTGTCACTGGTGGATCTTGACAATCATGTGAGTATTACAACAGCAAGTCAGAAGCCCACCTTACATTTCTCCTAGTTATTATTTTGAATGCTTTCTCTCTGTTCTAAAAGTAAGTCAATGGTTTTTCTGCGATTGCAGTGCAACCAGCACTCAACCCCATCAATGCAGATCTAAAAATTAAAGAATCTGAAGAAAGGAAAACAGTCTTCCTGGCTGCAGAACCAAATAAACAACTTTAGAGATCCCAAGATACTTACAAGTGACAGTTCAGCACATTCCAAATTCATCCATCTGAAATGTTCCTAAATTTTCTTTGTTGTCGTATCCAATTGGTTCTGAAAATAGTACACAATTCTTTTTGGATGCTTATTAATCAGTTATTGTGTGCGTGGAACAATTTCTGGAAAGACACTGCTGTGGGCTGTTGCTTGCGATACAGTTAATTTGTTTAACAGTTATACACAGGATTACATACAATGTGCAGCACATCCCTCTTTATTTAACAATATCAGGATATCTTCCCATTCCTTTCTCCTTCATGTACTTAGCTAGCTTCCCTTTAAATGCATCTACACCATTCACCTCAACCACTCAATCCAATGGCACGCTCCATATTCTAAGCATTCTGTGGTAAAGGAGTTTCTCCTGAATTCCTTACTGGGTTCATCAGTGATTGTGATATTTTAATGACTTCTCGTAAAGGCTGGATTTTCCAGTCCCATGGGAATCATCGCGGGCGGGATGGAAAATATGATGGGACAGCCAAAGGTCCCTTGACTTTGGGTGGGAATTTCAGGACTGGCAAATCCCAGCCCGTGTTTTAATCACCTCGACACGTGGAAACATTTTCTCTACAACCAAACCTTTGCATAGGCTTAAAGGGCTCACCATTGTGGGAGGAAAAAGTACCAGTCTGTTCAATCTTTCATGATAGGTGCATCTTCTCAGCTCTGGTTGAGTCCTTGCAGTTTTTGTTTCTTTTTGCACCTTCTCCTGTACATCTATTTGCTTTTTCTAATTTGGTCTAACCAGGGTTCTCTCGAGGTTGACCATAACTTCAATATTCTTCAATTCTATCCCTCTAGAAATGAACCACAACACTTCAGTTGCTCTTTTAAAAATTATCTTTTTAACCCCTGTGGCTACTTTTAGTAATCTGTTTATATGTAGGCCTCTCCTCCATCTGGACTTGCATTTTTCAAGGAGATTGTGGTCCCTTTAGTTTTAGCAAAATGTAGCATTTCACACTCAACTATATTGAGATTACTTTGCCAATTACACGCCCATTCAGAAAGTTTAGTTATATGTTCAGCTCCCACTGCACAACTAAACAACACTGATGCTAAATAGGAGTACTGACTTTTTGTATTGCCATCAAACTAGATGGCAAACTTTTCCCAATGACCAACAACATTCCAGTTAAGGCAACATAAATATGTTAATCAGAAACAGCTATATAAATATGTGCCAGTGCTAAGCAGCATTATCATGATTTATGAAGTATAAATGAACAAGATATAATTTAGTGCATTAAATATTAAAATTTTCAGCACTGAATGATAGCATTCATGACATTATTTTCAGGAATCTCCAATTGAGGAATTCAGATATAGGGCGGTATTATCCCATATAAACTCTAAGAAATAATTAAATCCATAGTTTTTTTTAAAACGTGTCAACCAAACCAAGAGATTTCAGTGATAAATTGAGTTATTTAAATAATTGAAATTATGCAAATAATGATTAGGATATTGTGATTCAAAACTTGCAGTGCAGACATATGGAATGAGCAATTATGGAACGATTCCCAAATTGAATTTTCTTGGAAATGCCTTTTTAATGTAGTTTTGAACAATTACATTTCTTCCCTCCCCATCGTGTGCACAATGCAATTAATGGTCCTGAATTCCCTCACCTCACTATTGACAGTCATTATGTTGAGGCCAGAAGTTCTAGAGTTCCCTCCTAATCCTCTTCACCTGTCCACCTCTCTCTCCTCCTTCAAGACTGTCCTTAAACTCAAGTTTTGACTAAGCTTTTGGTCATCTAGCCGTAATATCTCCTTATGTAGGTCAGTGCCAGAGTTTATTTGATAACCCCCCTTGGGATGTTTTCTCTATGTTAAAAAACACAATACAAATACAAGTTGCGTCAAAATAAGCTTCTGAAATTTCAAAACTGCCTGAATTTTCAATAGATATGGAAAAAAAGCCTTGAACTGGGATGTCTTTTGGCACAGTGGGTAATGTCCTTGCCTCTGAGCTAGAAGCTCTGGGTTCATGTCCCACCCCAGGAGGTGATGGCCAAGGAAAGCAGGTGAATAATGAGGTCAAACAGGCTGAGTATCACTCTATAAATCCTTTCAACATATGCCAATGGCAGGTAATAAGAGCAGGAGAGATGCCTGGTCAGCCATGTGAAGGAAAGAAAGTTGGAGTCTCTATTGTCATTATCCATAGTTTCAGACGACAATGTACACATTGCCACAGCAACTCAGACTCCCTTTAACACACCATGAAAAGCCTGGTAACAGTCTAAAGCCTAGAGGTTACTGGCTGGTAATAGCAAAGAATGGGTGCTTCAACAATTTCAGGTAAGATTCTTCTGTCCGCTGGTTTAAAAAGAGATGTCAACTCTTGAAAATAATTGGGCAAACATATGTATTTCATTAGCATTGGGAGAGATTCTGTTTGCTAACACAAGAACATACCATAATTGTGGGCTAGAGGTAATACAGTATGCAGAGAAGTTGAAATCTGAAATTAGAATTTATTTTATTCATCAATTTGCAGAAACTTGAGATCATTAGACTAAACACAAAGATCACAGAACAAAGCTCTCAACTGCCAGATTTTTGTCCTTTCTACGATGACGCCTAATCCATCTACTTAACCTCTCCAAGTATAAAATTTATTGCAATGATTTTGCACTGCAAAGAGGAAAGCAATGTGCCCAAGGATTCAAGTTTTTTTAAGAGAGCTAGGTTCTTGCAGACTCTGTATAGCAACTCTTTTTTTTAGCAGTTTAGGGGTCAATCATATTTTGATAGCTATCTCACCACATTACATTGTAAAAAGTTAAAATTCTAAAAATAGGACATTTCAACTACATTCATATTGGCTCCATATAAATAAACTCAAAGACCCTCATTGACAATTTGACAAGAAAGCTGCAGCCTTTGTTTGGGGTTTCTTTACCCTATAGCTTTATTTTGCTTCAAACCAAATTAAAACTAAAGCATTCCTATCAGGTATTTTGAGAGAGATTCAGGGCTAAGATGGATGAAGGTCTCACTCCATTGCACTTGCAACAGTGGAGTAGATTTCCCCAAGAATTCCAGGGCTGTGGTCTCTAATTGAAGTTTACTGGTTGGGCCAGATGCCTCTGTAAACTCTTCCAGCCTCTACAATCCTTTGTGATCTCTATGCTCCTCCAGTTGTGGCCTCTTTGTGCATCCCTTATCTTCAACTATTGGTGGACATACCTTCGTTTACCTAGACTCTGAGCTCTGGAATTCTCTCTCTAAAACTCTCCCTCTCTCCCTCCCCTACATTAAGACATTCCTTAAAACCTACCTCTTTGCCCAAGGTTTGGTTACCTGTGCTTAATACCTCCTTAAATGGCTCCTTGTCCTGTCTGGTAGTTATCCTCTGACACATCTTGGGACATTTTAATGCTTTATTAAAGGCGCTATACAAAAGCAAGTTGTTGTGTCTGAATACCCGCACGCTGCAATGCCTCGTGCCCACTTCATGTTGTTTGTGCAGGAGTTAACTGCATTTGTTCATGCCACGGCTCTTGTTTTGCAGCGATTCTCATTCTTACCTTCTTGAATTCTTAAATTGGGAATTCAAATTTTTGCCCCCTTCCAGATGTCAACTTGGCTCATGCAGTAGAACTCTCAGGTCTGAGGCAGATATTATGGGCTGAAGCCCAACTCCAAGGCTTGAACACATGGTCTAAATGCACACGTCAGAATAGTAACAAGTATTTGCTACATTGTTGGATGTGCCGCCCTTTGAGTGAGATGTTAAACCGAGGCCTCACCTATCTATCTTGCGGTATCTTAAAATCCTTTGTCTCTGTGCCCTAGCCAATATTTTCCTCTCAACTACCAAACGAAAAACAGATATCTATTCATTGTTGATTCTGGGAGGATGCTGTTGGTGAATTGGGTGTGGTAGTCATTTGTAAAAATTATCTTTATATATCAGTACAAGTTTATTTCAGTTAATCCTGAAACTGTTACAGTAATTGTAGAGAAAGAGAGTTACCATTTCAGGTCTATGAACTTGAAAGGTACCAAACTTGAAAGGTTAACTCTCTTTCCCTTTCCACAGGTGCAGCCAGACTTGTTGAATATTTTCTGTTTTTATTTCAGATTTCCAGCATTTGCAGTATTTTACTCTTGTATTCCTGTTTCTGTAATTATTTTCTTTGAGCTTTGTTTGAATGACAATCATGAAAGTAGGATGTATTATTTTTATATGTATGTGTGCCTACGGGTAGAATTTTCCCCCCGTCGGGAGGGAAGTTTAGGAGTGGGCACGTGGAGGTGCACCTCCGATCAGGGATGTGCCGCCATTTTATGTGGGCGGGCCAATTAAGGTCCACCCATCGTGACATCCGGAAAAAGGCGCACTCATCTCCCTGAGGCTAAGTGCTGCCTCAGGGAGATTGGCTCCTGTATGAAAAAGTTTTAAAAACAGAAGATATAAATTTCCCGGACATGTCCCCTCATGAGACATGGTCACATGAGTTGGGACACGTCCATCACTTTCGCTGACAATTTTATTAAAAATTTTAAAACCTACATGAAACCTCATCTCGCCAGTGGATGAGGTTTGATGCTTTTTCCAATGCCCACCAGGGTTCCCAGCCTGCCCACCGACCTTAAGGTTGGATGGTCAGGTCCATTAAGTACTTTAACTACTTTGTCAATGGCCTCAGTTGGCCACTGACAGGTCGGCAGGCGCACGGCTGATTCTGCTGAGCCCCCGCCCGCCTGAAAATTGAAATGGGGCGGGGTGATGTCGGGAGTTCCGCCCGATGTCATCCCGCGTCATTTTACACGCTGGCGAGCGGGCCCCGCCCCCTGGTCACCAACCGGGAAATCCTGGCCTAAATATCTATACATATATATATATATATATATGTACATCATAGATATATGCATGCACATTTACATACATATATATATATGTGTGTATATAGAGCACTAAATATGTGTATCTATTAGTGTTCAAATACAATGAATGGTCTCAAAACATGAACATTTTCTGTTACACTGGGCAGAAATGTCCCCCCATTGGGCAGGGTCAGGCAGGGGCAGGCGCGGACCTGATCGGCACCCCCGATCCAGGCTGCGCTGCCATTTTACATGGGCGGGCCAATTAAAGCCCTCCCAGCATGAGGTGCACCCAGAAACACTGTGCGCTCCCTGTGCAGGCGGGGGAGAGGGGGCGTGGGATTCCGAGTCGGGGCCTGTGGTCTTTCACGCTTGCGCGCAAAAGAGTGCAGGAATCTTCCCTGAGGCACCTCTGTGTCTCAGGGAGATTAGTTTAAGTTTCATAGATTTAAATAAAGAAAATAAAAACATGAGCTGGGACATGTCAATGAGCATTAATGGAAAATTTATTAAATCCAAAAACCTTCATGAAACCTCATCCCGCCCCGTGGATGAGGTTCCATGAAAAATGTGAAGGCCGCCTGAGCTCTTCGCCTGCCCCCCTGCCACCCTTAAGGTTGGATGGACAGCCCAGTTTATTACTTTAATTGCTTTTTAAATGGCCTTAATAGGCCTTTGACCTTTCGGCGGGTGCGAGTTGGCTGCGCATCCGCCAAACTGAAAATCTAAATGATGCGCGGTGACATCAGGACCCCCGCCTGACATCACCACGTGTCCATTTACGTGTCAATGAGCCGGCCTTGTCCCCACTCGCTGACCTGAAAATTCTACCCACTGAACCAATCCTGGGCTGAGATGGTCTACAAAGGATATACGGCATAGAAACAGGTCATTCGGCCCAACAGGTTCATGCCATGTTCATGCTCCAATTGAACCTCCTCCCATCATTCCTCATCTAAATTTATTATTGTAACATGTGCAGCTTTGGAACTGAGTACCTGGAAGTTTGGTCAATGGGATGTTTAAAGTGTTAACCCTGTTCTTGAAAAGTCTAGTTTTATCTGTAATTAGCAGTAACCGGAAAATATTGTGTAAATCGAGTAAGTTTCTTTCTTTCTTCCAGCCTAAAGGAGGGTAGACGCACTCTGCTGAGAAAGCTAATAGTTAATTAGCTAATTGGTTGAATCTGGTCACTCTAGTTCCAGTTCAGTTCAAAGGGTCTGGTTTTCATGGTCCATGTAGGTCCAGCAACATGAGGTAGAATTAGGAAAGAAGTTCTGTTTAGAGAGTAGGAGGAGCTAGGCACTAAATTAAAAAGCAGAACTCCAAAGGTAATAATCTCTGGATTATTTCTTGAGCCACATGCAAATTGGCATTAGGTACATAAAATGAGAGAGATGAAATGTGTGGCTCAAAGAACTGGTGTGGGAGAAGTGAGTTTCTGTTCGTGGGGCACTGGCACCACTACTGGGGAAGTGGGGACTGTACAATAGGGACTGTGAACCAAAGTAGAGATAATTAATGCATGACAGCAGAGTCAAAAACAGGAGGAGAGAGCGTTCTCACGTTTGTGTTGACAGAGGGATGATGAAGTGCAGGATCCCCAGGTGGCTGTTCACCAACAACCTCACCATCACCACAGGAATGGTCCACATCATCACCAGCCGGCACAATGGCACATTCCTCAAAGTGAGTGAGGGGCATTTTTTTTTCTATTTTTAATATTTTTCAATGCGCTGCTGATCTTCCTGAGGCAGCACTTTGCAGTCTTAGGTTTAGGGAGTCCCCCCCCGCCTGCAGAGGGAGTGCATAGCGCTTTGGTGTGGACATCACGCTGGGCGGGCCTTAATTGGCCCACCCATGTAAAAGGGTGACGCGCCTCCATGCGCCCACACTTCAACTTCCCCCCTGATGGGGGGAAAATTCTGCCCTTGGAGTTTGGTGAGAGGGGGAGTTCAGTGAAGGGGGGGGGAAGGAGGTATTCATTTTCTTTTCCTATCTTTCTCACTCTGTAGGAATTGGCTCTTGCTTTAGTACAGGGAAAGAAGCTAGGTGTTTGGTGAGTGTCTGGTAAGTGGGTATGTTCTAATCTATCCCTAAGATTTAAAATAGTGCACAAATTGGTGGTAAAGTTAATAAATTATATAAGAAAGCAATATAAATCAGTGATTAATATAAGACCATAAGACATAGGAGCAGAAATTAGGCCATTCGGTCCATCGAGTCTGCTCCGCCATTCAATCATGGTTGATAAGCTTCTCAACCCCATTCTCCCACCTTCTCCCCGTAACCTTTGAATATAAATATAACTAAGTAATTATTTAAAACACATTAAGGATGGCAGAACAGGTGATGTGTCGAGGCTGCAGCATGTGGGAACTCCTGGATAAGATTGTGATCCAGGTCAAACACAGCTGCAGTAAGTGTTTGCAGCTTGAGGAACTTCAGCTCAGAGTCACTGAGCTGGAGGCTGAGCTGCAGACACTGCGACATATCAGGGAGGGAGAAAGTTACCTTGATGCTTTGTACCAGGAGGTATCCACACCACTTCAGATAGGTTCTTCTGATTTTGTCAGTGGTCAGGGACAGGAGGGTGTGACTGCGAGTGAGGCAGGTAACAGGGCCCAGGGGGAAGGAGTGCAGGAGTGTGAGCCTCTTGCAATTGTCCAAGAGGTTTGAGGTTCTCTCAGTTTGTTTGGATGAGAGTGGGGGCTGCTGGGTGGATGAACAAATTGACCATGGCACCGTGGTACAGGAAGCTATTCAAATGGGGGGAAGCAAAAATGTACATAGTGATAGTAGGGGGCAGAATAGTGAGGGGGATCGACACTGTTCTCTGTAGCAAAGAACCCAAGTCTAGACGTCTGTGTTGCCTGCCCAGTCCCAAGGTTCGGGATATTTGCTCAGGGCTGGAGAGGAACATGCAGGGGGAGGGGGAGAATCCAGGTGTTTTGGCCCATCTAGGAATGATTGACATAGGTAGAACCAGGAAAGAGGTACTGAGTAGAGAGTATGAGGAGCTAGGCATTAAATTGAAAAGCAGAACCTCAAAGGCTATAATCTCTGGATTATTACCTGAGCCGCGTGCACATTGGCATAGGGTACATAAAATTAGAGAGATGAATATGTAGCTCAAAGACTGGTGTGGGAGAAGTGGTTCCAGTTTGTGGGGCACTGGCACCAGTACTGGGGAAAGTGGGGGCTGTCCCATTGGGATGGTCTACACCTGAACCGGACTGGGACCAGTGTTCTTGCAAACCGCATAACTAGGGAAGTAGAGAGGCTTTTAAACTAAATAGTGGGAGCAATGGATCAAATGTGGAAAGATGTGGCATTTCAAGGAGTAGAGCAAAGGTAAGAGAGGAAAACAGTAATATAGGAAATGAGGGTCAGAGAATGGTAGGAAAGGACAGAGAGAAAAAATGCGCAAAGAAACAAGACTAGATGTCACAAAGATGACAAAATGAATAAACTAAAGGTTCTGTATCTGAATGTACGTAGTATTCATAACAAAGTAAATGCATTGATAGCGCATTGAAGTAAATACATATGATCTGATGGCCATTATGGTGACCTGACTGCAAGATGACAAGGGTTGGGTCCTGAATATGAGGGGTATATGACCTTTAAGAAGAATAGGAAGTGAGGTAAAGGTGGAGGGGTAGCACTGTTAATCAAGGATGTAATTTGTGCAATGGTTAGGGTTGTAGAATCCATTTGGGTAGAGATGAGGAATAGTAGGGGAAAGAAGTCATTGGTGGGAGTGATCTACAGTGCCCACCACCACTCGCCCCTCCCCTCCCCCCACCCCCTAACAGTGACCACAATGTAGGACAAAGTATACAAGAAGAAATATTGGGCACTTATGATAAAGGGAAGGCAATAATCATGGGTGACCTTAATCTACATATAAACTGGCAAATCAGATTGACAGTAGTAGCCTGGATGAAGAGTTCATACAATGCTTTTGAGATGGTTTCTTAGAGCAGTGATTTCTGCAACCAACCAGAGAGCAGGTTATATTAAATTTGGTATTGTGTAATGCGACAGGATTTACTTATTAATGACCACAGAATAAAGGCACCCCTAGGTAGCAGTGACCACAATATGGTTGAATTGTACATCCAGTTTGAAAGGGAGAAGAGTGGCCCTAAGACTAGTATTTTAAACTTAAAAAAGGGCAACTATGTGGGCATGAGAGCTAAGTTAGCTGAAGTGAACTGGGAAACTAGGCTAGGGGACAGTTCAATAGAGAAGCAGTGGCAGACATTTAATGGGATTTTTCAGAATACTCAGAATAAGTATATTCCTACTATAAAGAAAAATTCTAAGTGAAGGACCCACCATCCGTGGTTAACTAAAGAAGTTATGGAAAGCATCAAACTTAAGGAAGATGCATATAACTGCGCAAAGATGAGGGGCAGGTCAGATGATTGGTCAGAATATAAAGAACTGCAGAGAACGACTGAAAGGTTAATCAGGAGAAAATATTACAGCCTGAGAGCAAGGTAGCTGGAAATGTAAAAACAGGTAGCAAGAGTTTCTATAGGTATTTAAAAAGGAAAAGAGTAAGTTGAGTGAGTGTTGGTCCTCTAGAGAGTGAGAATGGAGAGTTAATAGTAGGTAATAAGGAAATGGTGGATGAAATGAACAAATATTTTGCTTCTGTCTTCACTATAAAATATTAAAAATAACATTCCAGTAATAGCTGTAAATCAGGGGGTGGAGGGGGAGAGAGGAACTTGATGAAATTACAATCACTAGGGAAGTGGAACTGAACAAACTGATGGAGCTGCGGGCTACCAAGTCTCTGGGTCCAGATGGACTTCATTCCGGGGTCTTAAAAGAGGTGGCTAATGAGGTCATAGATGCATAGGCGTTAATTTTCCAAAATTCCCTAGATTCTGGAAAGGTTCCATCAGACTGGAAAGTAGCAAATATACCCCCTCTATTCCAAAAGGGAGGGAGGCAGAAAACGGGAAGCAATAGGCCAGTTAGCTTGACATCTGTCATGGGGGAGGGTGTTGGAGCTGATTATTAAAGAGGTTATAGCTGGGCACTTAGAAAAGTTCAAGGTAATTGGGAAGAGTCAGCATGGTTTTACGAAAGATAAATCATATTTAATCAATTTATTAGAGTTCTTTGAAGGAGTAACTTGTGCAGTGGATAGAGGGGAGCCTGTAGATGTACTGTACTTGGATTTCCAGAAAGCATTTGATAAGGTGTCACATCAAAAGGTACTGCAAGAAATAAAAGCTCATGGTGTAGTGGGTAATATATTATCCTAGGTAGAAGATTGGCTGACCAGCAGGAAACAGAGAGTATGCACAAATGGGTCTTTATCTGATTGGCAGGATGTGACGAGCAGAGCCTCACAGGAGTCTGTGCCAGGGCCTCAGCTTTTTACAATTTACACCAATGACTTCGATGAGGGAAGCGATAGCTACACGATAGCTACATTTGCAGACGACTCAAAGATAGATAGGAAAATGCATTGTGAAGAAGGCATAGGAGTTTACAGACGGATATAGATAAGTTGAGTGATGGTAGATGCAGTTAAGTGTGGGAAAATGTGAAGTTATACACTCTGGCAGGAAGAATTAAAAAGTATAGTATTACTTAAAGAGAGAATGACTGCAGAATTCCAACATGCAGGGGAATCTAAGTGTTCTCATGCATTTTGTTTTATTCATTGGGTGCGTGTGTCATTGGCCAGGCCAGCATTTATTACCCATCCCTAGATGCCCTAGGGGGCATTTAAGAGTCTACCACATTGCTGTAGGTCTGGAGTCACATGTAGGCCAGACCAGACTGGGTAAGGACAACAGATTTCCTTCCCTAAAGGGGACATTAGTGAACCAGATGGATTTTTACAAAAGTGGCTTCATTAGACTTTTAATTCCAAATTTTTTTATTGAATTCAAATTCCACCATCTGCCATAGGAGGATTTGAACTTTGGCCCCCAGAACATTACCCTGGATTACTAGCCTAGCTACAATACCAGTAAACCATCACCTCCCCAACAAGAGTCATGCAACGTTAGGATGCGGGCACAGCATGTAATCAAGACGGCTAATGGAATTCTATCCTTTATTATGAGAGGGATTGAACATAAAAGTAAGAATAAAAGCAAAATACAGCGGATGCTGGAAATCTGAAAGAAAAACAAAAATAGCTGGAAAAACTCAGCAGGTCTGAGAGCATCTGCGGACTGGAACACAGTTAATGCTTCGAGTCTGTATGACTCTTCATCAGAGCTGAGGAAATAAACGTAAGGATATTGCGCTTCAGGGCATTGGTGAGACTGCATCTTGAATGCAGTGTGCAATTTTGGTCTCCTTATTTAAGGAAGGATGTTAATGCATTGAAGGCGGTTCAGATTTATACCTGGGATGAGTGGGTTGTCTTATGAGTATAAGTTGGTGAGGCTTGGCTTGTTTCCACTGGAGTTTAGAAGAGTGAGGGGTGATTTGGTTGGAGTAAATAAGATCCTGAACAGCCTTGACAAGGTGGACCAGGAAAGGATGTTTCCTCTTGTGGGTGAGTCCAGAACTAGGGGGCACTGTTTTAAAATTTGAAGTTACCCTTTTAGAACAGTGACTAAGGAGAATGTTTTTCTCTCAGAGGGTTGTACGACTTTGTAATTCCCCACCTCAGAAAGCGATGGAGGTGGGGTCATTGAGTATTTGTAAGGCGGAGGTAGATAGATTCTTGGTAGGCAAGGGAATTGAAGGTTATCAGGGGTAGATGGGAATGTGGAACTCGAAACACAAACAGATCAGCTATGATCTTATTGAATGGTAGAACAGGCTCAAGGGGCCAAATCGCCTCCTTCTGCTCCCATTTCGCATGCTCATACATGTGTTTGTATGTACTGTAGCTACAAGAGCAGGTCAGAGGTTAGAAATCCTGTGGCAGATAACTTACCTCCTGACTCCCCAAAGCCTGTCCACCATCCACAAGGCAGAAGTCAGGAATGTGGTGGAACACTCTTCACTTGCCTGGATAAGTGCTGCTCCCACAACACTCAAGAAGCTTGACAGCATCCAGGACAAAGCAGCCAGATTGATTGGCATCACATCCACAAACATTCACGCCCTCCACCACCGTCGCACAGTAGCAGCAGTGTGTACCAGTGCTCCTTTGACAGCACCTCCCAAACCCATGAACACTACCATCTAGAAGGACAGGGGCAGCAGACACATGGGAACACCACCGCTTGGAAGTTCCCCTCCAAGCCACTCGCCATCCAGATTTGGAAATATTTTGCCATGTCTTCACTGTTGCTGGGTCAAAAACCTGGAACTCCCTCCCTAATAGCACCATGGGTGTGCCTACACCACACGGACTGCAGCAGTTCAAGACAGCAGCTCACCACCTCCTTCTCGAGGACAATTAGGGATGGGCAATAAATGCTGGCCCAGCCAGCGAAGCCCACATCCCATGAATGAATTAAAAAAAAGTGACTCCTTAAAGAACTAAATAAATCTGGGGTGGAATCATGTGCTCTCACTGGTGGTGAGCTTGTAAGTGGGAAGGATGTGTTATTAAGCGGGATGTTGCTGTACCTGAATCCTGCTGCCTTCTCCCTTCTGCCAGAATTAAGTTCTGGGTGGGAAGGCTCATGATTGACTTCCTGCCCCATTACCAATTGAGGCCATTAAGTGGTTAATTAAAGGACCCCTTAAGAGCATCAACCTGTCGAGCTGCGATTAACCCATCTGTCAGCAGGCCCATCAAAATGGGACATGCACAACAGCTGCTACCTTGCACACAGCTTGTCCTCCTCCTTTTTTGGAGGAACGTGGTGTTGTCCCTCAATCAAAATAACTCAGTGCCTGATCAAGGGACTGGACATCGAGAAGAGGGGTGTGGGGGTGGGGGGGGTAGGTGGGGGTATGGCGCTGAAAGCCAACCCTTTGCCTTTGCTTCCAAAACCCCTGCAACCCTCCAAATCTCTCCCTTGGCCCCCATGAAACCATTGCCAATTGTTGTAAAAACCCATCTGATTCACTAATGTCCTCCAGGGAAGGAAATCTGACCTCTTTACCTAGTCTGGCCTACGTGTGACTCCAGACCCACAGCAAGGTGGTTGACTCTTAAAATGGCCTCTGAACAGGGGCAATTAGGGATGGGCAATAAATGCTGGCCTAGCCATCGACGCTCACACCCCATGAACAAATTTAAAAACTAGATTGGACGTACACCGGGAGATGCACTATGGGACCCCTCGCATGTCCCAATGCAAAGACTCTGTGGGAATTGCCTGGCAAGCCTGAACTCCTGATGGGAAATTCCCCTGCTCCCTGGGACCTTCCAAAAAAGCCTCCAACTCCGAGTTAGAGTCAGAGCCTTCGATTGGTTCCAACTTACTTAACTAGATAATTACCCAGGAAATGTTAGACATGTTAAAACCTAGACTAACTCCTGGGTAATTATACAACTGACACACCGATTCCTCTCCTAATACCTTGACTATCCTCCTTGAGAGTAGACTCAATGGGCTGAGTGGCCTACGTCTTATGGTCTTACTACTGCCCTAACCCCATCATATACCTCCTGCCCCCTCTTACCCAACCAGATTAACCCTACCACCAGTCCACACCTGATCCCCCGACCCGACCTGACTCCCCTCCAACCCAACTGGCACCTGCCCGGCACCCCCCACCACCCCCCCACCACCCCCCGCCACCCCCACACCCTCCTCCGGATGTGACTAGCAACAAACCTGATTTCCTCCCCACCCGACCTAACTAGCCTCCACCACCCGACCCCTCCACGACCCAACGTTATGACCCAACCAGACTACCCCGACCCACCTACCCACTCACCCACCTACCTGTCTACCCACCTCACTGACCTACCATAGTTCCCATCTACCACCCTACCCCTTTAGCCACTTGCCTTACCCACCCTACCCCCTTATACAATTACCTTCCCTCCATACTTTTTAAATTAGCTTGGAGACATTTAAACTCTTTACTTAACGAAATATGGCAACTTTTGCATGAATTCTCTCTGCTGCAGTCTCCAAGGTTTGTTATACTAATTAGGTTCTGCAGGATCCACCGTTGGGGGATCAGCCAGAAAAATCAGAGGAAGGTAAGTGTGTATTTTTTTGTCTGATCAGCGTTGGAAATAGGGTTTCCTATCCTGATCAGAAGATCTGGGCCATAGTGTTTTATCACACCCTCTCCATGTCCAGAGCATCTTATAACCAATAGATTACATCTGAAATGTGATTACTGTTGAGATTTGAAATGTGCACATCAAGATCTTACCAACAACAATCAAAGCAGATAGTGTTATTTTTTTGTGAACATGTTGGTTGTGGGATATAGGCCAAGACACCAGGGAGATCTCCCTGCTCTCCTCTAATTAGTATCTTGAGATATTTTATATCCATTTAAGCAGGTATAAAAAAACCCCATCAATTTAATGATGCACCTTAAAACAGACACCTCCAATAATGCAGCACTTGCTCACAATTGTGCTGAATCATCTGATTGGATTATACGTTCAGGACCTGGTGTTGAGCGTGAACCTGAACCTTCTGAGAGTCAGACAAAAGTCATCCTAACTGAGGCAATCTTTAAAGCAAGGTTATCAGGTGATCATCACGGGCAGAATTTAACTTCCCACGGTTGGGGGGGTGGGGGGGATGCGGTTCCTGACATTAATTTTAAATTAAAAGTAAAAAGTGTTTTGACACAATTTTTATTATGTTTATGTTCATACGAGTGAGTCCTACATGGCGATATATGTTTTTTCAGATTTTGAAAGTCTTTATTTTTGATTTTAAAATTCTTCAGCTCCCTGAGGCAGCTCTCTGCTTTCAGGGAGCTTACTGTGCGCGCTCACCACCCACCCCCCACCCCACCACACCAGCTCAGACTTTAGCGCTCGCCCTCCTCCCACCCACAACTCAGCAGCCCTGAGCCTTTCAGCGCACGTTTCACGTTGGCTGGCCGTTAATTAGCCAGCCAGCGTGAATTCGCAGTCAGGGGCCAGTTGCGGGTGACGGGCTGTTTCCCAGCCACTGGGCCTGTCCGCTGCCCCCATCCGATGCCCTGAAAGTCCTGCCCCATGGCTTCAGGCCTCAGTGCAGAGATTTACGTATATAATCTAGGCTGATACATTAGTGCAGTACCGCAGGAGTGCTGCACTATCAGAGATGCTCTCTTTTAGTTAAAACATTAAACCGAGACTCCACCTGCTCTCTCAGTTGGACAGAAAGGATCCATTGGCACTATTTAAAGAAAAACAACTGAGTCCTTGTGGTAAACATTTTATCCCTCAACCAACATCACCAAAAACATGTTATCTGGTCATTTATTTCACCGCTGTTTGTGGGATCTTACAGTCCACTATTTGCTATAATACAGACGTACTAGAACAGTAACTGATTAAAACGACTTAACTGGCTTTGGAACACGTGGGATTCCTGAGGTTGTGAAAGGCACTATACAAATGCAAGCTTGTCCTTTCTGTAAGACAGTTGTCTGCAATGGGAGAAAAGGCCGGGGTGGGGTGGAACATTCTAATCAATGGAGATCTGCACGGCAACAAGGGCAGGTGAAAACTCTGAGGGAAGCTTCTGGAAATAAAATACTATTGTGATTTCATGTAGGAATCTACTGTAATAGAACCTGAATACAAGAGAGGCGACAGACATTATTTAGCACGTTTGAGGTCAAAATATGATGCATCCATCCTTTATATAATGCAAGGCATAATACAGACTTAAGTTTGAAGAATTAATGATTCAAATGTATAGATCTCTCAAGCATGAGCCTCCTTACCCCTTGTGACCGCTTTGCAAAGAATCAATTATCTTAAACCATTGGATTGTGATTCACAACAAAACTAAATTCTGAAAACAGCACACTGGAAGAGATATGGTGAAATTGGAAAGAAATTTCCCCAGAGACTTGGCATAGTTTTGAATGAAAGCATTATTAAAAGTGATAACACCTCCAAATCTATCATGATCATAAACATTGGATACAAATTGTACTGAATTCCTGTACAGAGGCAAAAGTGATAACATACACAGGTTTACAATGGAGATTGTTTCCCTAATAATCAACCAGCCACAGATAAAATACTTTGGGCAAAGCAGTATTCAAAGCAATATAGCACTCTGAAAACAGCATTCACGTATCCTGGAGTTTTGCTGCACTCACATTTGAGATTTAAGTTTGCTTTTTAAAATATGTTTTAGATTGCAGGAAACCACACAGTAGCCTTGCAAATAACCAAACTAGGCTCCCTTTAAGGTTAGTTCTCCTGAATCAATCACTCCGTCATTCAAATTCAATGCTCTTATTTAATAGGCAGAATGACAAATGGTTGTGTACTGCTTTACCCTGCATTTTCACTCAGGACCTTATCAAACCCTCTTACTCCATCTAATGGCTGCAGAAATTCATTTTCAAATCTTTGCTTTTCTTTTCCCCAGGCCTGCCAATGCTAATGGAATAAATGTGTTGTGCTATTGTGATACAGTAAGAAATTTCTCTGCCTTTAACACTGCAGATTACGGTGAGTGTACATAATGAAAGAATTATAATGAAAGAAAGTACAATGAGAGCCATTAATTAATTTTAAGACAGCAAAAGAGTCTAAGTGTTCATTGACAAGCTAATTCCATAACATTGTGCATTTGTGGAGCATCTTAATGTGCCTCAAAAATACCCCATGCCTCTTCATGTGGAGTAAGTTATTAACTGATTTTCTTGAGATGATAGATGTGATGTAGCAATCACACTCTCACTTATGAGTCAGAACGTTGTGGGCTCAAATTCCATTCCAGAGACCTGAGAACAAAACCTAGGCTGACACTTCCAGTGCATTACTGAGGGAATGCTCCGCTTGTCGGAGTTAATGTTAAACCAAAGCCCCATCTGCCCTCTTGAGTGTATGTAAAAGCTCCCGTGGCATTATTTTTAAAAAAGGTGGGGTTTACTCCCCGGTGTTGTAGCAATATTTATCCCTCACCTAACATCGCTAAAATAGATTATCTGACCATTGTCCTTTGTTGCTTGTGGACCTGAAGAGCTGGATTAACCCTCTGGTGCAGTGCTGAGTGAGGTCTGTGTTATTGGAGGAAATGTTAGATCAGCAGTTCCCAAACTGTGGGTCACAATCCCAACTGGGGTTGTGGAAACAGAAAATTGAGTTCACAAGAAATAAAATACAATCATTGGTTGCAAGACAAAGTGCAAGATATGACAGATATACATATTACATTTAGAGTTGGAGTCAAGCCCCACCAATCACAGCCAGGATTTTACTGCTCCCCGTGTGCCCCCTATCCCCCAGCAGCGGGATGGCTGTAAAATTGGGTGTCATGGCAGTCCGCCATAGGATTTTACCCTTAGCAAAGGAGGCCTGTGCCAAGTGTTCAGCCTGCAAGGTGAAACCTGGTGGATTAGTAGCGGGGAAAAGAGGAGATGCCTCTTTTCAGGCCCCTTCTGCCCAGCAGAGGCCCTGCCCTCAAGGTGCAAACTCCTCCCCCCCCTTGCATTCCATCCACCCTTGACCTGTCAACTCCTGCCCCCCCCAATACCCCTTGCCCCAGCCTGACAGTGTTGTCCTAGTGAAACCCCAGACTCACCCCACAGTCAGACCATCACCGAGCATCCTGTCTGCAGTCCCCAGCAGTGGCCATCATTCCTGGGGGAGCTGTTGGGCCAAGAGAAGTGCTGACCATTTGACTGGCCACCAGCTCTCAGAGCATTTCCTCTTAGAATGGGCCGGAAGACCCGCCTCAAGTCAAGTGACAGCCATTAACTGGCTGCGAGGTGAGCTGGCAGGGCTCAGATTTGACTTTTAAGCTTGAGGGCAGAGGTCATTGACGCAGAAGCTGTTCAATTTGTCATGGACTGTGCAAGAATTCAAAGTGAGCATGGGCTTTCAAAAAGATAAAACCCTGAAACAAAGCGTGATATTACTTTGCTCTGAAGAGATTGAACGAGGCCTGGGCCATGCTCCCCTCCTTGAGGACTGCTCCCCACACTGACACCGAGGCTCAGGTGGTGTCCAGCCCTGCCTTTTCCCTTCTGGTCCCTTTGCTTCTCTTTCTGGGCCATGGTCTTCTTCCCACAGCCACTTTGTTGAGTCTCAAAGTTTTGCTCCGACCATGAACCTTTGGAAATGTTTCAACAGCTGACCTGCTGCCTGTCAGAATCCAACCAATTTCCATGTTGCAGCAGGATGACCCGGGCTCTAAATCAGCCACTTCAACTCTCTCAACGTGCAATCCTGCAGCTCCCTAGCCGAGGTCCATGAGCTGGAGTAAATCAAATGAAGTAATATACTGGTGAGTATATAAAACAATAACAATTTTACAAAGTACTTTCAAAATACAGATTTTCATTTTTATATGATGTTATATCTTTATCTATAGTAGAAGAATGTTAATAGTTATATACTGTAGCATATTATGCTGCTTTATTGCTGATTTGTTTTTGCTGATGCCTGGGATCATATTAATTTTCAAGTGTTAAAATGGGGTTACATTGGAGGAGAGTTTTGTAAGTGTTAGACTGAGATCCAATCTGCTTGTTCAGATAAATGTCACATCAAATTACATAGAATACGCAGCACAGAAACAAGCCATTCAGCCCAACCAACCCATGCAAGTATTCGTGATGTACTTAAGTCATCCCCATCTTCCTCATCTAACTCCTATCATCTTAACCCTCTATTCACTACTCCCTTATCTGCTAGTTTATCTTCCCCTTAAATGTATCCATTTTGATCACATTAACTACTCCCTTTGGTAGTGAGTTCCACATTCTCACCACTCTCTGGGTAAAGCAGTTCCTTCTGAATTCCCTATTGGATTTCTTGGTCAGTATCTTATATCGATGGCCTCGAGTATTGTTCTTCCTCACAAATGGAAACATTCTCTCTGTGTCCACTCTATCAAAATCTTCATAATTTTAAAGATCTCCTATTAAGTCACCCCTCAACACCCAGCCTGTTCACCTTTCCTTGTTAGGAATAAGATGTTAAGCATCTGTGGTAACTATTTGAAGAACTGCAGGGAGTTCTCTTAACATTCTTTGTCACTAACACAGATTAATTGATTACTCACTGCATTGCTGGTTCTGATCTCTTGTAAGGAAAGATTTGACAGACTGGGCTTGTTTCCACTGGAGTTTAGAAGAGTGAGGGGTGGTTTGATTGAAGTATACCAGATCCTGAACGGCCTTGATAAGATGGACATCGAAAGGATATTTCCTCTTGTGAGTGAGTTCAGAACCAGGGGGGTACTGTTTTAAAATTAGGGCTCACCCTTTTAGAACAGAGATGAGGAGAATTTTTTTCTCTCAGAGGGTTGTGCGACTTTGAAACTCTCTGCATCAGGAGGTGGTGGAGGCGGGATTATAGAATATTTTTATGGCAGAAGTAAATAGATTATCGTTTGGCAAGGGAATCAGAGGTTATGCGAGTTAGATGGGAATGTGGAAATCGAAACACAAGAAGATCAGCCATGATCTTATTGAATGGTGAAGCAGCCTCGAGGGGCTGAACAATCTACTCCTGTTCCTATTCCTTATGTTCTTATGAGTGCAGAATACATGTTCTATCCACCTATTTAAGAAAGATCTTGCATTTATACTGTGCCTTTCACAATCTCAAGATGGCCCAAAGTGCTTTATTTTAATTGTAGTCATTGTTGCAATGTAGGAAATGCACTAGCTGCTTTACAAACAGCTTTGTGCATCACAATCTACACACTCTCCATCCATCCAAAGCCATGTGACCTGGGAGATGTGAAACTCCCAGGCCAAGTTGGGGAGAAAAATCTGGAAAGTTCCTTTATGACCATCGAGGCAATCAAATCTGATCCAGAAGATCAATCTTATCCTGAATTTTCTGTTGTACATACTTTTTGTGAGAGGTGATCATCGCCCCAGCTAGAAGAAAACCCAGCTGTCCCTTGGAGGAATTTGCAAATCAGTGTCCAATGCCAAGCTGTTCCAAAGGGTCCACTATTCTCTGTGAAAAGAACAACTTCCCAACATCTAACCTCAACCTGGCTCTACACAACATAAAATTATGACAAAAACAGAATTACCTGGAAAAACTCAGCAGGTCTGGCAGCATCGGCGGAGAAGAAAAGAGTTGACGTTTCCAGTCCTCATGACCCTTCGACAGAACTTGAGTTCGAGTCCAAGAAAGAGTTGAAATATAAGCTGGTTTAAGGTGAGTATGTGGGGGGGCGGAGAGAGATAGAGAGAGAGAGAGAGAGGTGGAGGGGGGGTGTGGTTGTAGGGACAAACAAGCAGTGATAGATCAATCACTGCTTGTTTGTCCCTACAACCACACCCCCCTCCACCTCTCTCTCTCTCTCTCCGCCCCCCACACACATACCTTAAACCAGCTTATATTTCAACTCTTTCTTGGACTCGAACTCAAGTTCTGTCGAAGGGTCATGAGGACTCGAAACGTCAACTCTTCTCTTCTCCGCCGATGCTGCCAGACCTGCTGAGTTTTTCCAGGTAATTCTGTTTTGGTTTTGGATTTCCAGCATCCGCAGTTTTTTTGTTTTTATCTCTGTATAAAATTATGACCCTTTCCCTCCTTAATTGGAAGAAACTGACAACTGGAGAACAATCTATACCCTTCATTGTCTTATAAACCTCGATCGATCACCTAAGTCAACACTTCTCTTTAAGTGAAGAGTCCTATCTCTTTTCATCTATCTTGACGAGTGAAATGGTCTACACTGGGAATGATACAAAACATGCTCAGTGGCTCAACTATCTGCTTTGTACTGCCACAATTTTGAGGCCTATTTCTTTCACTCTGTCGACACATGCAAGCATTAGCTTCTTAAATTGTCATTCACATCTGTTGCTGCTATGGGGAGAAGGTGGCACAGTGGTAAAGTTGCTAGACTAGTATCTTAGAGGGCTAGGTAAATGCTCTGGGGACACAGGTTCAAGTCCCACCCTGACAGCCAGTAGAACTTAAGTTCAATTAATAAAATCTGGAATGAAAAGCAGACATGGTGCCTTTTAAGGAAGGAAACTGCTGTCTGGCCTACATGTGACTCCAGCTCCACAGTATTGTGGTTGACGCTTCTGAAATGGCCCGGCAAGCCATTTACTTCAAAGGCAATTATGGATAGGGCAACAAATGTTGATCTTGTCAGCAATGTGCAGATCCCATGCAAGAATAAAGGGAAAAAATGGAAAGTCTATTTGATTAAAAGGCTGGAACTCCTTCTCACTCGTTAAAAACTCTTAACCCGATTTGAGAGGAAGTGAAGGCCATGTTCATTTGGTATCACCTTCTCTGGCCGCTCTTCTTGTTGTCTTTTTTCAAGCTGCTATGTTATTGGCATTCAAGCATGACACATCTATGAGTTCATTAAACAAGCTGGAGGGATCAGGGAAAAATCATTTAAAAAAAGCTTGTTACCAATTGGAAAGAATGGCAACTTATCTAAGATGTACTGTATTCATACCATGCCCATTGGGCTGAAATGTTCACTAATGGTTATGGCGTAATGGTATTGTCACTGGACTAGTAATCTAGAGACCCAGAGTAATGCCCTGAGGACCTGGGTTTGAATCTTGCCACAGCAAATGGTGGAATTTGAGTTCATAAAAAAAATCTAATGATGACCATGAAACCATTGTTGTAAAAACTCCTTTGGCTCACTAATGTCCTTTAGGGAAGGTCTCCTAACCTACATGTGACTCCAGACCCACAGAAATGTGGTTCACTATTAAAAAATGCCCTCTGAACAAGGGCCAATAAATGTTGGCCTAGTCAGCGACACCCACATCCCATGAATAGATTTTTAAAAAATACTAATTATTAATTTGCTCTTGCTTTCTTGGTCCCCCAATAGAAAAATATGTGTGCTGATAGAGTGCAGAGGTCTGCAGTAATCAAACATTCAATTTCACATCCTCATTAGACACTGTCAATAATATTAGTTGCTAATGATTGTTTGGATTTCAATCATGGGCCCTATTTTCAGCTCACTTGCTTTAAATTCACTTTGGACAGCCAATTGCATGCATTACAGCTGTGCCAATTATGCCTCATTTATCAGCCCACTAGGTTATTGATTTGGCACCTGCGAAAACTTAAGCTATGCAATTAAACACAAGTTGAAAATATATCAAATATGCTGCCTTAATCAGCGGAAATAAGCCTATTTATCCATGCAAATTAAGTGAGTTATTGTGCTGGTAATGATGAAAGATGAACTGGTGACACAGACATGAACATTTCTGGATTATTCCACAGAATCTACCAAGGGATACATCAGCTGCAAGTGACAGGTGTTGGCTCATTAATACTCCTACCACACATGCAAACTATCATAGGATTATGGAATGATCCAGCACAGACGGAGGTTATTCAGCCCATTGTACCTCTGCTTGATCTTCGAAAGAGCTATCCAATTAGTCCCATTTCCCTGCTCTTTTTCCATAGCTCTGCAAAATTTTCTTCTGTAAGCTTATCTCGAATTCCAATCGGAAAGATACTATATCCTTGAAGTATATTATTGCTGAAAAGAGAGAAATGCTGCCAAAACTTTTTGTCTTATACTCAACAAGACAAATGCAAATGATCACAACAATTTATACTACAGAATAAAAATGTGCTGATTGGTAGGAAACAACTCTGAGTTTTAAAAATTCATTCATGCGTGATGGGCATCACTGGCTAGGCCAGCATTTATTGGCCCTTTTCAGAGGGCATTTTTTAAGAGTCAACCACATTGCTGGATTTGGAGCCACGTTTAGGTAAGGACAGCAGACCTTCCTTAAAGGGCATGAGCGAACCAGCTGGGTTTTTATGACAATCATTTCATGTTCATCATGAGACTTTTAATTCCAGTTATTTATTAAATTTAAATTTCACCATCTGCTGTGGTGGGATTCAAACCCAGGTCCCCATAGAATTAGCTTGGGTCTACTGGTCCAGTGACAATACCACTATGCCATCAGCTCCCCATAGGCTGAGGAGTTGCCATGGAGATAGCAATAGGGCACCACAGACTCACCAATTTCCCAGGTAATTCAAAAATTGTGCAAGGATTGAACATACTTATTTTCTTTGCAAAGAATGGGTCCCTGTGAATGAACGTATGTCGCTTCTAGCAAGTATAAATGAGCCATTTTTCAAAATCAACTGAATATCTTAAATTGGTTGTTAAAATGCACTCAGGGTAGTTCAACATGTGTTGCCCACTTGCAGAATCAGATCCAACAGTAGATGTTTTGTTTTGGGTTTTGCCAGCATGGGCTGGTTAAGTGTGATCCGTACTCTGCCTATAACGAACAACTGGAGGAATATGCTGTTTGATCTGATCAACCAATCACAGGGAGGTATGACATTGCACTGGCACTAAAATTCATGCGTGACATTGCTCAATTGTGTGGTCGGCAGAACTTCTTTTCGGATGCAGCATCCTGTTAATGAAATATCACTTGCTTAGCCACTGCATAATAGCAGGTTGAAATGGCTTGCTTAACCTGTTTTTGAAGTGCAGCCTCCTTGAAGTGGAAATTTTTATAGGAGCACAGGGAATAAGCAAGGGATCAGGTCTAATTGTGTAGCTCTTTCAAAGAGCTGGCACAGACATGATGGACCAAATGGCCTCATTTTGTGCTGTAATTGGGGCCTATACAGTTGTTAGATTTAATGTGCTTTCAATTTATTAGCCTAGCTGGAACTTAAAATAAATAAGTGCAAAATGTCTAAATTGTAAAATAAAATGTTATGTTTTCATCGGGAAGACCATAATTGGGCTCCTAAATATTTTGACATAAAGATCAACTTATATTTGACTTTTGACTGTTCATCATGGCGTTTCAATGAAGGACAAGAAAAATTTGAATAAATAAGTAAGATGTGAGAAAATTCAAATGTTAATCATTTGTAGTTGTATTTTCTGATCTTTTTGGCAGATTTTTGCATTTATCGAGTCGAGGGATGTGAACTTTGGGTAATTGGAACATTTTCAATGTCAACATCAAGTCAAATATTGAGTAAAGGTCCCTTTATTGTATCTATAAAAGCACCTTAGCCCCGATCTCAAGAGGACATCAGTGTGACATTTCCATTTCCTTGATGAACTAACATTGTGTGTTCTCAGAGGGAGGCCGCAAAAGGTATGCACCAAACTAATGGGCTGTCATATACTGTGGATTCATGCCAACTGGGAAATCCGCCCAAGCTCATTTCATTTAGACCCCTCACTGGTGCCAGACATGGGAGTCTTTCGTCAATCTGGACTGGAAATTAAAACAAACCTGATGTAAGGCCGGAATTTATTGCTGGACCTTCAATATGCCTGACTCTTTGTTAACCTTTTGGTTAATTTTCTAAATAAATGCCTATGAACAAATTGAAAAAGGGAATCACTTTAATATATGAATGTCTTCATCTTATAAACATAACAATGCATAAACCGCATTGCATATTATTTTATCACCACAATCTTCTTGCTGGTACTTCACTTCTTAATTCCAATTCTTTGAAAAAGTCAGTATGAAATATCAATATGGGTATAGTACAGGGCCAGGAAGAGAAATCATGGACCCTGGTGCTTCTCCTCTTTCCGGGCCCCCTATCCCCCACCCCACATACCACTGTCCCCCCTCTCCCCCCACCACTTAACCCTCCCTCTCAATCATGCGTAATATTTCCCCTCCCTTTCTAGATTCACCAATCAATTCACTAATCACAGAGAGGTACTAGTAAAATGATAACACTCATTGTTGGCATTTGGTTACAAATATCGTCTGAAAGATATGCAGGATGGGTCATTAATATTAAGAGCAGCAACGATCTAATGTGGTGGTAGTTTGTGTGTGCCCTATAGGTGATCCCACCACAATTGTTAAACAAGCCAGAAAGTACAAATTTTACTTTAATAGCATTGTTCAATATTGTTAATTTGACAGGAAGATATCCTATTAGTTATTTGTAAAACTGTGCAGAAAATAACACTGATTTTGGTGACTGCCTCAGCTCTCATTAGCATACTTTGCACATTGGACCATATGGAGATGGTGACGGTAAATTCATATTTTGGGGGAAAGATTCAATACTTGTAATCCAGATAAACTGCACAAGATCTTTTCCATTCTGTAGAAGAATCAGAAGACTTTATCCTGCCTGAATTCGTGATATTATTCAATATAATCATTTCATAGAAAGTCGTGTAGTTGGATTCTATTTTATCAGTAATCTCACACGGTAAGAACATAAGAAATAGGAACAGCAGTAGACCATTTGACCCCTCGAGCCTGCTCTGTTATTCAATAAGATCATGGCTGATTTGCTTGTGCTTCGAATTCCACATTCCCATCTACCCCGATAACCTTTGATTCCCTTGCCTAACAAGAGTCTATCTACCTCTACCTTAAAAATATTCAATGACCCCTGCATCCACCACCTTTGAAGGCAGAGAATTCCAATGTCGCACAACCCTCTGAGAGAAAATATTTCTCCTCATCTCTGTCCTAAAAGGGCGAGCCCTAATTTTAAATCACTGCCCCCTAGTTCTGAAC
This sequence comes from Carcharodon carcharias, assembly GCF_017639515.1. Lineage (NCBI taxonomy): Eukaryota > Metazoa > Chordata > Chondrichthyes > Lamniformes > Lamnidae > Carcharodon > Carcharodon carcharias. Next base: position 163,217,819 of record NC_054475.1, on the reverse strand, counting down.
TCACCCACAAGAGGGAATGTCCTTTCCACATCCACCTTGCCAAGGCCGTTCAGGATTTTATATACTTCAATGAAATCACTCCTCACTCTTAACTCCAGTGGAAATAAGCCCACTCTGTCTAACCTTTCCTCATAAGACAACCCGCTCAATCCAGGTATCAATCTAGTAAACCTCCTTTGAACTATCACCAATGCATTTACATCCTTCCTTAAATAAGGAAACCAAAACAGCACACAGCATTCGAGGTGTGGTCTCACCAATGTCCTGTACAACTGAAGCATAATATCATTACTATTATGTTCAATTTCTCTCAGAATAAAGAATAGCATTCCATTAACCTTCTTAATTACTTGCTGTACCTGGATACTAACTTTTTGTGACACATGTGCAAGATCACCTGGGTCCCTCTGCACCTCAGAATTATGCAGCCATTCTCCATTTAAGTAATTCTCTGCTTTTTTTTTCTTCCTGTCAAAGTGAACAACTTCACATTTTCCCACATTAAACTCCATTTGTCAGATCTTTGCCCATTCACTCAACCTATCTATATCCATCTGCAACCTCCTCCTGTCCTTTTCACAACATACTTTCCTACCTATCTTTATGTCATCTGCAAATTTAGCTGCCACATCTTCACTCCCCTTATCTAAATAATTGATGTAAATCGTAAAAAATTGAGACCCCAGTACAAATCCCTATGGGACTCCACTCGTCACATTCTGCCAATCTGAAAAAGACCCACTTATGCATACTCTCTGCTTTCTGCCAGCCAACCAATCTTCTATCCATGCTAATATGTTACCCCCTACACCATGCACTTTTATTTTCTGCAATAACCTTTGATGTGGTACCTTATCAAATGCCTTCTGGAAATCTAAGTACAGGACATCTACAGGCTCCCCTTTGTCCACAGCACATGTTACTCCTTCAAAAAACTCCAATAAATTGGTTAAACATGAGTTTCCTTTTACAAAACCATGCCGACTCTTCCCTATTGCCTTGAGCTCTTCTAAGTGCCCAGTTATAATCTCCTCAATGATCGATTCTAACAACTTCCCCATAACAGGAGTCAAGATTCCTGTTTCTTTCATACCTCCCTTCTTGAATAGAGGAGTTATATTTGCTACTTTCCAGCCTGATGGAACCTTTCCAGAATCTAGCGAATTTTGGAAAATTAAAACCAGCGCATTGACTACCTCACTAGCCATCTCTTTGAAGACCCTAGGGTGTAGTTCATCAGGACCCCGATACTTGCAGCCAGCAGCTCCATCAATTTGCTCAGTACGGTTTCCCTAGTGATTTCAACTTTTCCAATTTCATCAAGTCTGAAGACTTTGCTGATTACTGCTTTTCACTACAATAAATTTTCAATACCTACTATGCAACACAACTCTATCCTGATATTTAATTCCTCAAAAAGCTCATAAAAGCACCAAAGTAGAGTGGGATAATAGGAAAGTACACAAAAGAATAAGATTGAAGTCAATGAAAGAGTCCATTGTACACTCCTGTCCTGGCAATTTCACCCCACAAAACCTGCTCACAATAAGATTCCATTAGCAACAAAATAAATAGAACTCCAACCATGATTCCACCCTTTGCAAGATAATTATAGATGACAAAGGCCACCTAGCCCAGTTCATCTCACCCATCCAGAATGACATACAAATTTATGTATTAGGAGAAGAAGCCATTTGGCCTCTCAAGCCTGCTCTGCCATGTGATAACATTGCCTACATTATACTAGTGACTACGACTCAAAAAGTATTTAATTGACTGCATAGTAATTTGAGACATCATGAAAGGTGCTATATAAATGTAGGTTTTGTCTTTCTTTCATTACATCTACCTGCAGTAGGCAGAGTGACTGTAGCAATGGTGAAATTGGAGGCCCAATGCTGATTCTCTAAGGATAATTAATCACAGAGCAATCAACTGACATTAGGAAACTGGTTACAAAGAAATCACTACATTTATAGAACAATTCAACTCTGTAGCTAATACAACCTAACCATTCTGACTTTTCTCTCTAACCCACAATGCACCATAAATGGCATCTTCCCCTTTTAAGTAAATGACACTATCATCAGGATTTGTCAATCAGACACCTATCAGCAGCTCAGGAAAAATGTAGATTGAATTGTTGACCTGAATTTTTCAGAGAAGAATGATGTAAAGGTACATAAATTCAGTATGGCCTTAGCACAAGAACTGGATTGTTTCCCCTTTCCTCAGAAGCGTCATACAAATTGTGTTGCACACTGTGAATTTATAGTATAAAATGGAAAATGTAATTGATAAATAAGAAACTCCAACAGCAAAAAAAAAGTAACAACCCCAGACAAAACCCCCCAACTTCTCCCGGGCCACCCGTGCCACTCCACCTCTCTAATCTTCCCAACACCACCTGACGCTCAACAGCCCCAACCTCCCCCACCGCTCCATCACCTTTCAACCTCCCCCCATCCCTCCAACACCCTCCAACCTCCCCCCACCCCTCCAACACCTTCCAATCTCCCACATCCCTCCAACACCCTCAAACTTTCCATCACTCCTTCAACAGCGCAACTTCTTCCCCATCCCTCCAACAACCCCCAAACTCCCCCACCCTCCAACAACCCGAAACCTTCCCCACTCCTCCAATAGCCCTCATCCTCACCCACCCCTTTAAGAGCCCAACTTCTCCCCCACCCCCCAACCATCCCAACCTCCCCCACCTCTCCAACAGCCCCAACTTCCCATGCCCGTCCATTAACGCCCAAGTTTCCCCACCCCTCCAACAGCCCCAACCTCCCCCACCCCTCCAACAGCCTCAACTTCCCCCACCCCTCCAACAGCCCCAACCTCCCTCAACCCTCCAACAGCCCCAACCTCCCCTCAACCCTCCAATGATCCCCCAACCTCCGTCCACCCCTCCAACAGCCCCCAATCTGCCCAACCCTCCAATACCCACCAACCTCCCCGGGCCCCTCAACAGCCTCCAACCACCCCCACCCCTCCAACAGCTCCAGCCTCACCACACTCTTCCAACAGCCCCTAGCCTTTTCCCACCTCACAAACACCCCCCAACTTCCACTCTCCCCTCCAACAGTCCCAGCCTTTCCTCACCCCTCCAATGTCCCCTCACCCCTCAACAGCCTGAACCTCCCCCAACCTCTCCAACAGCTTCAAACAGGTCCCTGCCACCCATCGCCAACACTACCCAACCCTCCCCCCCCCCCCCACACCCCCACCATAATATTATTTCACCATTACAGTATCATTGTTTTGGGGATTCATATATAACCGAAATGTATTAGCAGCTTTTTGTTCATTTCTTCCAGGACTGCTCCAATACCAGTTTAAGATTCCACATGGCACCATGGGGATAAAATTCAACTGTGGCAGCGGACTCAAATGCACAGTGAACTCTAGCGCATTGTCGAGCAAACGTTCACCATTAACTTTAGCTAACTCATGGATGCCGAGACCCCGGGTTTGAACCTCTTTCATTATTTCCACAACAGAGACACTTTATCCAGTGTGTAATAAAGCATTTGCGGTGTAGTTATATTGCCTATCATCATTCTTTCTGGTTTCTACGAAGGGGCATCAGGTGGTCGTCTTGATTCAAACATGAATTTTTGCCACAATTAGATGACTGTTGGACTGATTCCTGTCCCGTGGCAAACCTCCAAGTGTTTTTCAGTTCACCTGTCGGCTTAGACAAGCCACTGAGTGATTTACTAGGAGATTGGAGAATATTAAAAATTATCTGTGTTGGGAATTTCTTTTGGAGTCCTGCTATTCGGGCGCCCTAACTTCAGCTGAATATCAGTAGAAGTCCCATTGCTGCGATGTCGGCAGGGTTTCTGGCGATGAGGTTATGGCAGCTGATAGAGGAACCTCCAAGAAAATTCCTAGCGAAGAACACCAATCACATAGGTAATGCAATATGAAGGCCTTAAACTCTGGCTTGGCTGGTCTTCAGTTGACACGTTAGGATTGATGCCCTGAACTGACATTCCCAGTGACAAACAGCTCTCACAGGGAGCAATGACGTGTGGTGAGTGTAGCGTGCTTGCAAGGAGCAGTTTTTATTTTTATTTTTTATTCATTCAGAGGATGTGGGCTTCACTGGCTAGGCCAGCATTTATTGCCCATCCCTAGTTGCCCTTGAGAAGGTGGTGGTGAGCTTCCTTCTTGAACTGCTGCAGCCCATGTGCTGTAGGCGCACCCACAGTGCTGTTAGGAAATATAGAAACTAGGAGCAGGAGTAGGCCATTCAGCCCTTCGAGCCTGCTCCACCATTCAATATGATCATGGCTGATCCTCTAGCTCAATGCTATATTCCCACTTTCTCTCCATACCCCTTGATGCCCTTAATATCCAAAAGTTTACCAATTTCTTTCTTGAATATACTCAGTGGCCCAGCCTTCTGTGGTAAGAATTCCACAGCTTGACCACCCTCTGAGTGAAGACATTTTTCCTTATCTCAGTCTAAATAGCCTGCCCTGTATTTTGAGACTGTGGCCCCAGGTTCTGGACTCCCCAACCAGGGAAAACATCCTCCCTGCATCCAACCTGTGTAGCCCTGTTAGAATGTTATACTTTTCAATCAGGTCCCCTCTCATTCTTCTAAACGCTAGTGAATACAGGCCCAGTCAAACCAATCTCTCCTCATACGACAGTCCTGCCACCCCCGCTATCAGCCTAGTGAACCTTCACTGCAATCCCTCTATGGCAAGTATATCCTTTCTTAGGTAGGGAGACCAAAACTGCACACAATACTGTACAGTATCTATATAGCTAGTCCAGTTCAGTTTCTGGTCAATGGTAATCCCCGGATTTTGATAGTGGGGGATTCAGTGATGGTAATGCCATTGAATGTCAAGGGGCAATGTTTAGAATGTTTCTTGTTCGAGATGGTCATTGCCTGGCAATTGTGCAATGCGAATGTTACTGGCTACTTGTCAGCCCAAGCCTCGATATTGTCCAGATCTTGCTGTGTATGGACATGGACTGCTTCAGTATCTGAGAAGTCATGAATGGTGCTGAACATTGTGCAATCATCAGTGAAGATCCCCACTTCAGAGCTTATGATGGAGGGAAGGTCATTACTGAAGCAGCTGAAGATGATTGACCTCCAACAATCACAACAATACAATCGATCAATATGCCCTGGAAAAACTATATTTTGTCACCAAGCTGACGGAGCTCATTAAAGTTAAAGTGAGTGACGATTTCCATGAAGATGATGAGATTGTGCTAGTTATGACTCTAACCAGTGGAGAACTTTCCCCCTAATTCCCATTGACTCCAGTTTTGCTAGGGATCCTTGATGCCACACTCGGTCAAATGCTGCCTTGATGTCAAGGGCAGTCACTCTCACCTCACCTCGGGAGTTCAGCTCTTTTGCCCATGTTTGAACCAAGGCTGTAATGAGGTCAGGAGCTGAATGGCCCTGGCAGAACCCAAACTGGGCATCAGGGAGCAGCTTATTGCTAAGCAAGTGCCGCTTGATAGCACTGTTGGTGATCTCTTCCATTACTTTACTGATGATCGAGAGTAGACTGGTGGGGCGGTAATGGGCTGGATTGGATTTGTCCTGCTGTTTGTGTACAACACATACCTGGGCAATTTTCCACCTAGCCAGGTAGATGCCAGTGTTGTAGCTGTACTGGAACAGCTTGGCTAGGGGCACATGCCTTTGGACCTTTAGATTCCTAAAGCTCTCTGCCATTGGGTGTTTTTCTCACCTCATTCCTGGGTCTGTCATAGGCTTATTGATGGAGGTTGATCGCTTTGATTGGTCAACAAATTCCTTATTGTTGTACCATGTGATTACCCAGATGGCAGAAGCTGAACTAGATATTCTTTCTCATCAAACAATTCTTATGAAAGTGCAGGTCTTCAGGCAATGATTAGCTTATTGGAAAGAAGTTTTTTTAAAATTCATTCAGGGAATGGGGGCTTTGCTGGCTGGGCCAGCATTTATTGCCCATCCTTAGTAGCCCTTGCGAAGGTGGTGGTGGTAACTGAGTGGCTTGCCAGGCCATTTTAACAATATTGCAATGGGTCTGGAGTCACATGTAGGCCATTCCTTCCCTAAAGGTAATCACTGAACCAAATGGATTTTTACAACAATCAAGTTAATCATTTGACTTTTAATTGCAGATTTTTATTGAATTCAAATTTCATCATCTTCCATGGTCGGATTCAGACCTGGGTCCCCAGACCCTGGGTCTCTGGATTACTATCCATTGTCAATACCACTACACCATGGCACAAAATTGTCTGACCTGTAACCTGACCTTTGTAAGAATTGCTTCCTTTGGAAGCCCCACTGAGCAAGAATAATTCTTATTACTTCTACATAAAACTCAGAGTTACCACTGTAATGACTTGGCTAAATTCTTGAATTTAATTTAACTTAGCTTTCGTGTGAGTTGCTGTTAGCAATGTTCAGTTAGTCAAGTTGGTTTAGCTGCTAAGGAGAGACCACAAAAATGTTTCTGTTAACCCTATAGCCTTTGTAAAGTCACCTGCTATAGATCTGGAATATCAGGGTATATGACACAGTCCAGTTAAGTAAATGAAGCTACACTTTGACACATGGTTTCTCATGCAGCTTGATTGAAAGAACGATAGAAAAGGAAGAATGCTAGAATAGATGCTTTAGAAGTCAACCCCTTGATCTCAAATCCTGTGACACAGTGAATTTTCTGACATCATGTTCCATAAATGTCTCCGGACCCCATGAAGTCTCATAGCATCAGGTCAAACATGGGCAAGGAAACCTCTTGTTGATTACCACATACCACCCCTCCATCCCACCCCTCAGCTGATGAATCAGTGCTCCTCCATGTTGAACACCACTTGGAGGAAACACTGAGGCTGGCAAGGGCACAGAATGTACACTTGATGGGGGACATCAATGTCCATCACCGAGAGTGGCTCGGTAGCACCATTACTGACTGAGCTGGCTGAGTCCTAAAGGACAAAGCTGCTAGACTGAGTCTGCAGCAGGTGGTGAGGGAACCAACAAGAGGGAAAAACACACTTGAGCTCATCCTCACCAGCCTGCCTGCCATAGATACATATGTTTATAACAGTATCAGTAGGAGTGACTACCACAAAGTGCTTGTGGAGACAAAGTCCCACCTTCACATTGAGGATACCCTCCATCTTGTTGTGTGGCACTACCATTGTGCTAAGTGTGATAGGTTTTGAACAGATATAGCAACTCAAGACTGGGCAAGCATGAGGCGCTGTGGGCCAACAGGAGCAGCAGAGTTGTAATCTCACGGCCTGGTATATCCCCCACTCTACAATTACCACCCAGCTAAGGGATCAACCTTGGTTTAATGAAGAGTGTAGGAGGGCATGCCAGGAGCAGCACCAGGCACACCTAAAAATGAGGTATCAACCTGGTGAAGCTACAACACAGGACAGCTTGTGTGCCAAACAGCATAAGCAGCAAGTGATAGACAGAGATAATTGATCCCACAGCCAATGGATCGGATCTAAGCTTTGCAGTCCTGCCACATCCAATTATGAACAATTAAACAACTCCCAAATATCCCCATCCTCAATGATGAATGGGCCTAGCACATCTGTGCAAAAGATAAGACTGAAGCGTTTGCAACAATCTTCAACCAGAAGTGCCAAGTGGATGATGCATCTCGGCCTCCCCAGCATTACAGGTGCTAGTATTCAGCCAATCTGAATCATTCCACGTGATATCAAGAAATATCTGAAATCTCTGCTGTAAAGGTCTATGGGCCCTGACAATATTCCGACAATTGTACTGAAGACTTGTGCTCCAGAACTTGCCGCGCCCCTAACCAAGCTGTTCCAGTAGAGCTACAACACTGGCATCTACCCGGCAATGTGGAAAATTGCTCAGGTGTGTCCCACACGCAAAAAGCAGGACAAATCCAACCCGGTCAATTACTGCCCCATTAATCTCATCATCAGAAAAGTGATGGAAGAAGTCATCCACAGTGCAATTAGGTGGCACTAGCTGAGCAAAAACCTGCTCGCTGATGCTCAGTTTGGGTTCCGCCAGCATCGCTCAGCTCCTGACCTCATTACAGCCTTTGTTCAAACAGGGACTAAACAGCTAAACTCCAGAGGTGCGAGTGAGTTCCCTTGACATGAAAGCAGTGTTTGAAAGAGTGTGGCATCAAGGAGCCCTAGCAAAACTGGAGTCAATGGGAGTGGGGGAAAACTCTCCATCCGCTGGAGCCATACCCAACACAAAGCAAGATGGTTATGGTTGTTGGTGGCCAATCATCTCAATCCCAGGACATCACTGCAGGAGTTCCTTAGGGTAGAGTCCTAGGTCAGACCATCTTCAGCTGTTTCATCAATGACCTCCCTTCCATCATAAGATCAGAAGTGGGGATGTTCGCTGATGATTGCACAATATTCAGCACCATTTGTGACTCCTCAGATACTGAAGCAGTCCATATCCAAATGCAGCAAGACCTGAGCAATATCCAGGCTTGAGCTGACAAGTGGAAAGTAACGTTTGTGCCACTCAAGTGCCAGGCAATGACCATCTCCAACAGGAGAGAATCTAACCATTGCCATTTGATATTCAATGGCATTACCATCACTGAATCCCCCACAATCAACATCCTGGGGGTTGCCATTGACCAGAAACTGAACTGGGCTAGTCATATAAATACTTGGCTACAAATGCAGGTCAGAGACTAGGAATCCTGTGGGAAGTAACTCCCACATGACTCCCCAAAGCTTTTCCACCATCTACAAGTCAAGAGTATGATGGAATACTCTCCACTTGCCTGGAGATGCACTAACTCCAGCAACACTCAAGAAGCTTGACGCCATCCAAGACAAAGCATCCCACTTGATTGACACCCCATCCACAAACATTCACTCCCTCCACCAGCTACGCACAATAGCAGCAGTGTGTATTATCTATAAGATACACTATAGGAACTTACCAAGGCTCCTTAGACAACACCTTCCGAACCCACAACCGCTACCATCTAGAAGGACAAGGACAGCAAATACATGGGAACACCACCACCAAGAAGGTCCCCTCCAAGCTGCACATCATCCTAACTTGGAAATACATCTCCATTCCTTCACTGTCGCTGGGTTAAAATCCTAGAACTTGCTCCCTAACAACACTGTGGGTGTACCTACATCACATGGACTGCAGCTGTTTAAAAAAGCAGCTCACCACCACCTTCTTGGGACAATTAGGGAAGCGCAATAAATGCTGGCCTAGCCAGTGATGTCCACATCCCACGAACAAATTCAGAAAAAACTTGCCTGGATAATTGTAGCTCCAACTCAAGAGGCTCATCACCATCCAGGGCACAGCAGCCTGCTTGATCAGCACCCCCATTCACCTGGTTCAACAGTTACTCTCTGCACCACCATTGCACAGTGACAGGGGTGTGTACCATCTACAAGATGCACCGCAGCAATTCACCAAGGTTCCCTCGACAGCACCTTCCAAACCCATGACCTCTACCACTAGAAGGACAAGGATAGCAGAAGCATGGGAACACCACCACCTGGGAGTGCCCCTCCCAGCCACACACCACCCTGACTTGGAACCATACTGCCATCCCTTCACTGTCGCTGGGTCAAAATCCTGGAACTCACTTCCCAATGGCACTGTGGGTGTACTTGCACCAGATGGAGTGCAGCAGTTCAAGGAGGTCACCACCATGCAAATTAGGGATGAACAACAAATGCTCCCAGTGATGCATACATCCCATGAAAGAATTTTAAGTTTTTTTTTGTAAAAGAGCTGAATCTTTTAAGAGGAACACTCTGAAAGGTAAAATATCCAAATGATCCAGCACTCATCTCAGTGAGTTCATGGCTAATCCTGTTATCGATAGCAGTTGAATTAATAAGGGCTTTCCTTTTGTCCTTAAAATTAAAACCTGCTTCAAAGGGAATTAAGCGATGGAAAAGGTTAGAATGATTCTCATTTAGTTCTCAACCTGCAATCAAATCCAGCTGATGCTGATGGAATAAAAATCTCTGCTATTGGATCAACCATAAGAACTAGAAGGGAAATCACTATTGACAGCCTCACCTCAATGGGGGGAAACAGCAAACATCTGCCCATAATTTGAGGTTATTTTCACTACTTCACGCTGTGCTCCTTACTTTTTGATCTCTTGCACATCCCTGATTTTCCCAGCTTCAACATTGTTGGCTGTGTCTTGAGCTGTTTAGGCCCAAAGTTCTGAAATTTCCCTTGTAAACCCTCTCCACCTCGCTATCTCTCTCTTCTCCCTTAAGATGATTCTTAAAGCCTATTTCTTTGATCAAGCTTTTGACCATTTGTTCTGATATCCCCTTCTACGCCTCAGTGCTAAATTTTGTTTCATAGGGCTGAATTTTGCCGTCGGCGAGAAGGGGGCGGGGCCCGCTCGCCGAAGGCAAAATGACGCGGGATGACCTCAGAGGGAACCCCCAACGTCATCCCGCCCCAGTTAAATTTTCAGGAAGGCGGGGGCACAGCGAAATCACCAGCCGACCTGTCAATGGCCAATTGAGGCCATTGACAGGATCATTAAGCCAATTAAAGGCCCTGCCCGTCCAACCTTAAGGCTGGTGGGCAGGCCAGGAGCCCCAGCGGGCTTCTGATAATACATGAAACCTCATCCACCGGCGGGATGAGGTTTCATGTAGGGTTTAAAAAAGTTTATTAAAGTTTCAGTGAAATTTATTAACACGTCCCATCTCATGTGGCATTGTCACATGAGGGGAACATGTTAAGGATTTTATTATTTTTCTATTTTTAAAGTTTATACAGCTGTCAGCGAACTCCCTGAGGCTGCACTTAGCCTCAGGGAGATGGGCGCTCTATCGTGGGCATGCGCAAAAGAGCACACTGTCACATTTGGGGAATTCCTCCACCTCCCACACAGGGAGCGCATAGCGTTTCCCGGCGGACATCACGCTGGGTGGGCCTTAATTGGCTGGCCCACGTAAAATGGCGGCGGGGCCCGCTTCTCCGGCAGGAATCGGCTCCCTGCCCGCCGGAGATTGGGTCGGGTCCACCTGTCGGCAGGCAGAAAATTCTGCCCAGAATGCTTCTATGATGTGCCTTGGGATCTTTTTACCATTTGCAAGGTGAAATGTAATTGCAGCTTGATGTTGTTATATTAGCAATCTAACTAGCATGCCCTGGATAGCAAAGGAGTGAAGAATTACCACCTGTTGTGTTAGTATTTAGAGATTGATGAACAATGGCAACTGCATTCATAGAGTTCACCCAAACTTTCATTTGTGACAAGATTTCCTACATGCCCACTTCTATTCCCTTGAACTGCACTCAGCTATCCGCAGTGCCCATTATCCTCCTAGACCTGGTCTTCCCTACATTTTCCCAGCATCACCCGGCCATTGGCGACCCAACCTTCAGCCTGTGTGCTTGAATTTCCTTCTTAAGTCTCTTCATCTCTCTCTCTCAGCTTCCAATCCTTTAAAAAAAAACCTTCTCAAAAAGTCATGCCTTCAACCAAGATTTTGGTCACTCCCTCCTAATCTTTCCTTTTGTGGCTTGTAAATCAGTTTCCCTCGGACCTATCCATGAAGCTCCTTTATGTTAAAGGCACTTTATAAATGCTAGTTATTGCTGCTGAAAATAAGCCCTAATGACTTTAGAAATGACATTGTTAAATGAGTGACTGATGCCAGAGCAACGATGCAACTGGGATCTGAGTAGTACAGATGACCCATTGCGAGGGTTTAATGCTCAGTCTCATTAACGCAGGCACTAATTGATTTTTGTGATCACAAATCTTCAAAGCTTCTATTAAGTCCTTACGCAAATCTAAATTTCAAATAAAGAATTGGATGTTAAAGCATGTCCTAAACCGTATGTAAATCCTGGTGGATGCATCATCCTCCACTACACAAGTCACAGTCACAAAAATCGTCAAAAATGGCAGCTATTTATAGCTCTAATATATAAATGTACTGCTTTTTTTTACTCTCTGCTGGAGGATGTAAATCACGACATTGTGCAGAACACTTTACAGCAAATGCCCAATGAACAGGTTGAGATTGTGCTGCGAAGTTGGCTCATTTATTGTACAGCAGCCAAAGAAAATGCATCAATCAAGGACCAAATACACTGTACAAAATAAATTCTGCAACAATGCAGAACGCAGTACAGTTCAAAGCATGTTCCTAAAACAGAGAAAGCAATCCAGGAGTAAGAGAGCATGAATGACAGGCAGAGGGTTAAAGAAATATTGACCGTGATGTGAGCATAAGGGAAGGAGTTGCTGGTGAGTGTCAATTTTTCTCCAGATGAGACACAAATATTAAATTTATTTCTGGTAAATTTATATGGTAGTCTAATAAATGGAAGTGTAGCGGGGCATCTCAGTGCAATTGAATAAATATCCTGTGTCAGGTAGGAACACGAGGAGACTTCTTGTGCCCTGGCCGATCACAATCCAGGAAGTGCCTGCTATCAGCTGGAGAGCTGGCGCTGATGCCCCGAGAGTGAACCTGCGGGGCTGGGAGCTACACTTTCAGGCAGTTTATGAGAATGCAGACAGAGAGGGAAACGGGTGACCACCAGGCAATCAGGGTGGACCTTGCAGGGAGCGTGGGAGTTCCGAAGTGCATCTCGCTCTCCAAACAGTGTTCATCTCTGAATAGTGGTGATGGTGATATTGATTGTTCCTCTGGGGACTATAGTCAGGTCCAGTCTGCAGCACCCTGAGTGACTCAGCTGTATGGGGTGGGGGGGATGGGGGGGGCAGGGGGTGTGTGGGGGTGGGGGGTGGGGTGAATGTCAGAAACGCAACAGTAATAGGAGGTTCAGTCATTCGGGGAAGAGACAGGTATTTGGGAAGTTGCAGATGTGATTCCAGGATGGTATTTCATTTCCCTGGTGCCAGGTTCCAGGATGCCACAGGAAATTCTGAGAGGGACTTGGCACAGATGTCTTTATGGCCCTTTTCCAAGACACCAAGAGCTCATTTATGCCTCAGTTGGTGGGAGAACAGGGGAGAGGGAAAGTCTTGGAGGCAACTTAATCAGGGCAGTTAAATAATCCATCAATCAAAAAAGGAGGTAAACATTTAAGACGATGAGAAAATTTGATAGGGCAGAGAGGGTAACTATTTCCTCTGGTGGAGGGAGCCCAGAACAAGGGAGAATAATCGTAAAATTAAAGCTATTCAGGGTTATATCAGGAAACATTTCTTCACTCAAAGGGCAGTGGAAATCTGGAATTCTGTCCACCAAAAACCCATTGAGGCTGTGGGTCAATTGAATAGTTCAAAACTGAAATTTATAGGTCTTTGTTCGGGAAGGATGTCAAAGTATATGAAGCCAGGGTGGGGAGATGAGTTTAGATACAGATCAGCCATGATCTCAGAATGACAAAACAGCTTTGAGGGCTGAAATGATCTAATCCTGTTCCTTCTTGTCTCAAGGTTCAAGGTGCTATTAACAACACAGCAATTTAAATTAACATAACACCTTGTATGTGATAAAACCTTCCAAAATGCTTCACAGGAGCATTATGAAGTAAAATTGGACACCAAGCCACATCAGGAGATATTAGGGTTGAAGGCCAAAAACTTGGTCAAAGAGGTAGGTTTAAAAATTATGGAATCATAGAATGGTTACAGCATTCAGCCTGTTGTGTCAATGCCGGCTCTCTCAATCTCCTCTCCTCAAAAGAAAACAGCCCTAGTCTCGCCAATCTACCCTCATAATTAATGTTCCTCATCCCCAGGATTATTCTTGCAATCTTTTTTTCACCCTCTCCAGTGCCTTCACAGCCTTCCTAAAGTGCGGTACCCTGAATTGGGCAAAATAGTTTAGTTGAGGCTGAATCGTGTTTTATAAAGGTTGACAGCAAATTTCCTTGCTTTTGTACTCATAAAGCCCAGGATCCTATAACCTTATGAACTGCTTTCACAACCTGCCCTGCTACCTGCAATGATTTGTGCACATATACCCATAGCTCCCTTTGCTTCTGTAGCACCTTTAGAATTGTACCCTGTATTTTACATTGCCCTTCTCATTCTTGCTACCATAATCCATCACTTCGCATTTCACTGCATGAAATTTCACCTGCCACATGTCCACCCATTCCAACAACCTGTCCGTGTCCTTTTGAAGTCTATCACTATCCTCCTCACAGTTCACAATATTTCCAAGCATGGTAACAGCTGCAAATTTTGAAATTGTGCTCTGCACATCCAAGTCTAGGACACTAATACAGATCACGAGAAACAATGGTCTTAACACTGACCCCGGGGAACCCTTATATATACTGTCCTCCAGTCTGAAAAAACAACTGTTCACTACCACTCTGTTTTCTGTCATTCAGACAAATTTGTGTCCAGGCTGCCACTGTGTCTTTTATTACATGGGCTTTAAATTTGAAGACAAGCATGTGGCAGTTTACCAAATGCCTTTTGAAATTCTATGTACACTACATTAACTACATTACTCTTATCAACCCTCTTTAATCATACCTTACTTTGTCCAGGGGGCTGTTAATTTAGTCACAGATTATCATTTCTAAAAGCTTTCCCGGTTGCTGTAGTTGTAGCTTCTGAGTTTATCCCTACATTCTTTTTTGAACAGGAATGTAACATTTTCACCACACATATCCAAGGGTAGAGTTGAAAGATTTTGGCCAGTGCCCTGCAATTTCCACCTTTTCTTCAGTAATCACAGTGACTTATCAATGTTAAGTACAGCCAAACTTTCTAATTCTTCCTCTTTATCAATTTTTAGCACACCTAATGTGTCAGCTGGCTTCTCTATCACTTTGATTTGAGTAGCATCTTCTTCCTTGATAAAGACAGGTGGAAACTATTCATTTTGTACCTCAGCAATGCCTTCCACCTTGATGCATAAATCTCCCTTTTAGTCTCTACTTGGCCCTCTGACTCCTTTTACCATTCTTTTCCTATTTAAATGCAGAAAGAAGACTTTAGGATTCCTTTTTATATAGTTTGCCAGTCTTTTCTCATGCTCTCTCTTTGTTGCTCTGATTTCTTTTTGAATTACCCTCTGAGCTTTCTATATTCAGCCTGGTTCTCACGCCTGTCATGCGCACCCTTTTTCCACTGCATCTTTCTCTCTATCCCTTTCATCATCCTTGGAGCCTTAGCTTTGTTTGTCCTGCCTTTCTCCTGTTATGATCCCCAGCTGAGATTAGCACTGGACAAGCCTAACCCAGAGTGGAACCCAGCTTGATAAATCCTAACTGTTACTTGTTTGTTTAGATACATGGAGAGGGACTACTGAACAGAGTCTTTGGAGTCAGCTAACGAACTTTTAACAAAATGATAAAACATTTATTTAACAAGAAAAGATGAGCTATATTATAATACTCCTTCACCCACAACTATACCTTTACAGATGTGCGCAGATTTATAGGGCTAATACCAGTTACAAAAGCTGTCTTATATTCTAATGTCCACAGTAAGTACACAGTCCATGTACCAATAGGCACACTGTGGTCATACACACCACACTCTGAAACCAAGCGACAGATGCCACCTCAATCAAATGCGATGGATCTCTTCTCAATTCCCACAGACACTTGTCACACCGTACTTCACACAAGACTTTCCAATTTCTGCCCTCCAAGAACTTGCTTTGGAATCTTCTCCCAAACCGACACTTCCTCTCAGATGCCTTCCGCAAGGATACACCTCCAGGGTTTTGAACTCTCCTTCCAATGTGCCTCTCCCGTGGGTCATCACATGCATTGAAGCTGTCTTCCAGACATTCTCTCTCACCAACTCATCATTAACAGCACACCACAGTGGCACATGCTCTTAGCAAAGAGTAACAGACCTTGAGCCATCTCTGGACTTTCTTGCTTCTTGCAAGATGTTCTCACTTTAAATATGCTTTCTGCAGCTGTTGTTCAGATTTTAAATCTGAAGCTTTGAATCTTTCTCTCTGCCTCACACTCTTAACTTCACTTAACGCAACATTTCCCAGGTTCCTGTCCTCCCTTTGTCTAGAAGGTCTGCTTGGAACGTTCCCCTGTCCCACTCCCCTGGATTTTTATGGTTTTTCTTTATCTTGGAACTGGTCCTCTGGCCCCTTTGCTCCAGTCTTTCTTGGCAGCTACTTTCAAAATCAACTGAACTCAAACAGCTTCCAAAATCAAACTGCTATTTCCAGCTTTTCTGTGTGTATGTCTGTGGGAGGGACCTGTCTCTCTGGGCCCCTGTTGCTAGGCAACAGCCCAGTTCTTCAACTTTTGTTTGTTTACTTTAGTTGCAACAGTCATAAAAACTTCATTAGAAATGCAGTGTAACTACAACTCAATTTGACCTTCCTTAACATATGAACACTGAAGTACAAATCAAACAAACATTAAAGCTAAAACTCATTCCTAACACCTACAAATACCAATATAACTTATTTAAACTATCACTATTTTCTAACACTCCTTTGTGGGAATGCACTCCCTCCTACACAAACAGCAAGAGATGTCAAAGCAATTAAAATTAAGGATGCTCAAGAGGCCAAAATTAGAGAAGCACAGATTTCCCAGACGATTGTGGAGATAAGGAGGTGAGTGAGACCATAAAGGGATTTGAAAAGAAGGATGAGAATTTTAAAATTGAGACATTGCTTAAGCAAGGCCCTGTGTGCATCAGTGACCGCAGGGATGATAATGAACAGGACTCGATTTTTTTCATTCGTTTATGGGATGTGGGCTTCAATGGCTGGGCCAGCATTTATTGTCCATCCTTAATTGCCCTTGAGAAGGTGGTGGTGAGCTGCCTTCTTGAACTGTTGCAGTCTGTGTGGCGTTATGTACACCCATGGTGCTATTAGGGAGAGAGTTCCAGGATTTTGGCCAAGTGACAGTGAAGGAACGGCGATATATTTCCAAGTCAGGATGGTGAATGACTTGGAGGGGAACTTCCAGGCGGTGGTGTTCCCACCTATCTGCTGCCCTTGCCCTTCAAACTGGTAGTGGTTGTGGGTTTGGAAGGTATTGTCTAAGGAGCTATGGTGCATTCCTATAGCACATCTTGTATATGGTACAGAAACAGAAACAGAAATACCTGGAAAAACTCAGCAGGTCTGGCAGCATTGGCAGAGAAGAGCACAGTTGATGTTTCGAGTCCTCATGACCCTTCAACAGAACTAAGTAAAAATAGGAGAGGGGTGAAATATAAGCTGGTTTAAGGGGGGAGGGGAGAAGGTGGGGTAGTTGTTTGGACAAGCAAGCAGTGATAGGAGAGATAACCATAAGATGTCACAGACAAAAGAACTAAGAGGTGTTGAAGGTGGTGCTATTATCTAAAAGAATGTGCTAATTAAGAGTGGATAGCAGGACAAGCAAGGTACAGATAGCTCTAGTAGGGATGGGGTGAAATAAATGCTGGCCCAGCCAGGGAAACCCACATCCTGTGAACGAATGTAAAAAAAAGTTAAGTATTTATTTCTTCTAATTCCTGCAGGCCAGCACTTTCTGACACTAATCAGATGTTATGGCCCAGCCTTATTTATATAGCGCTTTTCATGACTATCAAATGTTTCAAAGCATTTTACAGGCAATTAAATACTTTTGAAGTTATGCCACTGTTGTATGCTACGTGGATTCCTATAACTGCATGTGAAAAGTAATGCTGTGCCTTTGGATGATGTCACCAAGAGCCAGCATGTAGATGAGAACTATGAGGGAGGCAAGGATAGACTTAGGGGACACAAGAGGTAACAGTGCAGGAATGGGAAGAGAAGCTGTTGCATGTGATTCTCTAGCTAGGATTAGATAGCCAAAAATATAAAACTTATCAGGTTCACTTTGTCCAGCCAATGTGAGCTGCACCCTTGATATTAACACATTAGCTGGTGCTTGAAACAATATAGGCCGAGAGACTGATTGAACAAACGCTGATGGTTTATTGGAACTCAGAACAGAGCACTAACGTAATATGTACTTCTTCCATCACCCCCCAGCTCTCAACTTGCAATTACCCAAGAAGCCCGTGCTTTGTAGTGATTGGTCAATATAGTCACATGGTTAACTAACTACATTCTCTTAAAGGTCCATAGCACACCACTCTAACACAATAAGAATGGAACCAGGTGAGAGCAGTCCCACCTAGCTGGATCACAGTGGAGAGGTGCTGGAGGAGAATGGTGTGGTGAATCATGTCAAAGGTTGCAGACGGGTCAAGAAGGACATGGTGGGAAAGTTTAACTTTGTCACAGTTACTTAGGATGCCATGTATCCTCCATGTACAATAATCTAAAACTACCCATAGTCCATAGAATGTAGTAAAAAGCAAGGTACCTCTCCAATCACAAATCAGTCTTTAATAGACAGTTATAGTTGCTGGAACATTAACTTCAGAACTCAATTCTGTTGCAAGTTAAATCAGTCTCCCGATGTAAAACACTTTAGCTATTCATTTATACTGCCTGAATATTTAACGTTTCTTTAACCTTTCCTTCTTTGCTATTTTAATAACGGTGTTAACCTTTTAAGAAATAAAGAGAAACTCATTTATTAGACCTTTTTACATAAACTCCATCCTAAACAGAATTCTTACCTATAACGCAAGTCCATTGTAGCTTTCTTTTCACATGCGATGCTTTCTATGTTGAAATCTTTTTGCAAGTACTTTTGTGTGATTTCAGAAATGTTAAACCTCAAAGTCTCACTAAACAAGGGTTATAAAGCTATAAGGCAAAACCTAATTGATTGAAACAAGCAATGGAATTTAATATTGCCACTGGGAGCGGGAATCGTGGCAGGTGGGATGATTTAAAGAGACGTGAGCCAAAACCTTGGCTTTCCGATAGTGGGCTGAAATTAAGGAATTAAGTCGGCAGCATTTCAGCGGTGGGTAGGGACTCACGGCGACCAGCGGTGGAATCTCTTTTCCCTCCATTTGCATCCAGGGACACTCATTGAATCGCAACTTCTCCAAATTGAGTCAGACCTTCAAGACGAAGTGAGCGGTGAACGGGAACCTCCTGCCACTTGACTTACAACTGGCTAAAGGTGGAGTGCACCAGGTGAGGTGGTCTATTGGGATCACAGATGAACGTTTGTCCTTGTTGAACTTTGAGGAGAAGAGGAGGGGGACAGGGGAATGTTCGCAGACTTGGACTTGGACTGTCAACAGTGGCGAAGGCAAAGTAGGGAGGATTGTAAGTGGGTGGGTGGGTGGGTGGGTGGGGGGGGCACGGGATGTTTGGGTAAGGGTGATGGGGGGGCATGGGACTGTTTGGGGAGGGGTGGTGGGGTGGTGGGGGGCATGGGACTGTTTGGGGAAAGGTGGGTGGGGTGGGGGGGCATGGGACTGTTTGGGGAGGGGTGGTGGGGGGGGCATGGGACTGTTTGGGTAAGGGTGGTGGGTGGGGGGGGCATGGGACTGTTTGGGGAGGGGTGGTGGGGGGGGCATGGGACTGTTTGGGGAGGGGTGGTGGGGGGGGCATGGGACTGTTTGGGGAGGGGTGGTGGGGGGGGCATGGGACTGTTTGGGGAGGGGTGGTGGGGGGGCATGGGACTGTTTGGGGAGGGGTGGTGGGGGGGCATGGGACTGTTTGGGGAGGGGTGGTGGGGGGGCATGGGACTGTTTGGGGAGGGGTGGTGGGGGGGGCATGGGACTGTTTGGAGAGGGGTGGTGGGGGGGCATGGGACTGTTTGGGTAAGGGTGGGGGGGCATGGGACTGTTTGGGGAGGGGTGGTGGGGGGGGCATGGGACTGTTTGGGTAAAGGTGGTGGGGGGGCATGGGACTGTTTGGGTAAAGGTGGTGGGGGGGCATGGGACTGTTTGGGTAAGGGTGGGGGGGGCATGGGACTGTTTGGGGAGGGGTGGTGGGGGGGCATGGGACTGTTTGGGTAAAGGTGGTGGGGGGGCATGGGACTGTTTGGGTAAAGGTGGTGGGGGGGCATGGGACTGTTTGGGTAAGGGTGATGGGGGGGGCATGGGACTGTTTGGGGAGGGGTGGTGGGGGGGCATGGGACTGTTTGGGGAGGGGTGGTGGTGGGGGGGGCATGGGACTGTTTGGGGAGGGGTGGTGGGGGGGGCATGGGACTGTTTGGGTAAGGGTGGGGGGGCATGGGACTGTTTGGGGAGGGGTGGTGGGGGGGGCATGGGACTGTTTGGGTAAAGGTGGTGGTGGGGCATGGGACTGTTTGGGTAAAGGTGGTGGGGGGGCATGGGACTGTTTGGGGAGGGGTGGTGGGGGGGCATGGGACTGTTTGGGGAGGGGTGGTGGTGGGGGCATGGGACTGTTTGGGGAGGGGTGGTGGTGGGGGGGGCATGGGACTGTTTGGGGAGGGGTGGTGGGGGGGGCATGGGACTGTTTGGGGAGGGGTGGTGGGGGGGGCATGGGACTGTTTGGAGAGGGGTGGTGGGGGGGCATGGGACTGTTTGGGGAGGGGTGGTGGGGGGGGCATGGGACTGTTTGGGGAGGGGTGGTGGGGGGGGCATGGGACTGTTTGGGTAAAGGTGATGGGGGGGGCATGGGACTGTTTGGGTAAGGGTGGTGGGGGGGCATGGGACTGTTTGGGTAAGGGTGGGGGGGCATGGGACTGTTTGGGGAGGGGTGGTGGGGGGGCATGGGACTGTTTGGGGAGGGGTGGTGGGGGGGCATGGGACTGTTTGGGTAAGGGTGGGGGGGCATGGGACTGTTTGGGGAGGGGTGGTGGGGGGGGCATGGGACTGTTTGGGTAAGGGTGGGGGGGGCATGGGACTGTTTGGGTAAGGGTGGGGGGGGCATGGGACTGTTTGGGTAAGGGTGGGGGGGCATGGGACTGTTTGGGTAAGGGTGGGGGGGGCATGGGACTGTTTGGGTAAGGGTGGGGGGGCATGGGACTGTTTGGGTAAGGGTGGGGGGGCATGGGACTGTTTGGGGAGGGGTGGTGGGGGGGGGCATGGGACTGTTTGGGTAAGGGTGGGGGGGGCATGGGACTGTTTGGGGAGGGGTGGTGGGGGGGGCATGGGACTGTTTGGGTAAGGGTGGGGGGGGCATGGGACTGTTTGGGTAAGGGTGGGGGGGGCATGGGACTGTTTGGGTAAGGGTGGGGGGGGCATGGGACTGTTTGGGTAAGGGTGGTGGGGGAGGGGGGGCATGGGACTGTTTGGGGAGGGGTGGTGGGGGGGGCATGGGACTGTTTGGGGAGGGGTGGTGGGGGGGGCATGGGACTGTTTGGGTAAGGGTGGTGGGGGGGCATGGGACTGTTTGGGTAAAGGTGATGGGGGGGGCATGGGACTGTTTGGGTAAGGGTGGGGGGGGCATGGGACTGTTTGGGGAGGGGTGGTGGTGGTGGGGGCATGGGACTGTTTGGGTAAGGGTGATGGGGGGGGCATGGGACTGTTTGGGGAGGGGTGGTGGGGGGGGCATGGGACTGTTTGGGGAGGGGTGGTGGGGGGTCATGGGACTGTTTGGGTAAGGGTGGTGGGGGAGGGGGGGGCATGGGACTGTTTGGGGAGGGGTGGTGGGTGGGGGGCCCCAGGAGGTCACAGAGCTGCAGGGTAAGGCTGGGGAATGATAGAGGGTCCAAGGAAGTGACATAGAATTATGTGCGCATGAATGATGGGATGACAGATTTAGAGCTTCAAAGAGGGATGAAGCCCTGAATTCCAGATGATAGCCTTCCACATCTGCAAATGTTATCCCCCAGCTGACCTGCTCCCTGCTGGCAGAGCTTGCATGCTTGCTCTGGGGCGGGGGTGGGGGGGGGGGGCTTCTCTACAGCCCATCCAGCCTCGCACTGGATGGTGGGTTCAACCACTCCCTGCCTACTCCTGAGGCGTGATTGCTCCGAGCTGCGTGACCGCCGCCCGTCCTATAAAATTAAGATTAAATTCCGAGCACGCCTGCTGCCGACCTACAAGCAGAAGTGGTGTTGCCCTTTGCTTCCACCGCTGGGACCCACACCTCACGAATTAAACTCCGGCCAAGGACTTTCCTGTTCAGTTAACAGTCAAATGTTCTGGAATGCAAACACAAATAAAGCAACTTGATATAATTTAGTCAATACCGGCAAGGAACTTGTAAGTAATCCGTTTTTTAAAAGCTAGCAATTCTAAACAGAAAGAAGAACTTGCATTTATATAGCACCTGTCATGACCACAGGACGTTCCAGAGCACTTTATGGCCAATGAATTACTTTTAAAATGTTGTCACTGTAATGTAGGAATACAGCAGATAATTTGCACAGCAAGCTCCCACAAACAACAATGTAATCATGACCAGATAATCTGTTTCTGTGAGTTAATAGAGGGACAAGGGGAAGAACACCTCTTTTTTTCAAAATAGCATCATGGGGTTTTTTTGCATCCACCTGAGAGGGCAGGCCGGACCTTATTTCACTTGAAAAGGGAGCTGAGAGAACCCAAACGATCAAATCACTTAAATCATTTGGCCATAAAAGAAAAGATAACTTGCACTTATATAGCGCCTCCCACAATCACAAGACATCCCAAAGCCCTTTACAGCTGGTGAAGTATGATTGAGGTGCACTCACTGTTGCAATGTATGAAACGCAGGAGTCAATTGGCACACAGCAAGATCCCACAAACAGTAATTTGATAATGATGAGATAGCCTGCTTTTTAATGAAGCTGTTTGAGGGATAAATATATGCCAGGATACCAGGCAGAAATCCTCAAATGTTCTTCACAGCTGATACTTGGTTTGTTCAGGCAATTGATTCTTCAGCTGAACAAACATATAATAGCATAAGCGATGCATGAGACATAACATACAGAGTAAAGCATTTATTGTTACTCAGATAGTGCCTCTATTCAAAATACCCAAGGCATTCAAAATAGTGAGGGGTCTGGATTGGGAAAAACTGTTCCCATTGGTGGAAGGATCAAGAACCAGAGGGCACACATTTCAGGTGACTGGCAAAAGAAGCAATGGCAACATGAGGAAAAACTTTTTCACACAGCGAGTGGTTAGCATCAGGAATGCACCGCCTGAGAGTGTAGGGGAGGCAGGTTCAACCACAATATTCAGGAGGGAATTGGATTATTATCTGAAGAGAAAGAATGTGCAGGGGTATGGGGAGAAGGCAGGGAGAGCCAGCACAGACACACTGCGCTGAATGGCCTCCTCCTGTGGTGTATCTACCCTGTGATCCTGTATAATTCTGTAAATCCCCAGCAAACATTTTCTCACAGAGGTCGATTCATTTCCAGACCCCTAGGATTCAGCTCGGAGCTTGAAATATTGAATTGGGTTCTGCTGCCTATTTACCTCTTAACGGTTCCTAAATTCCTGCACTCCCTGTCAATCAAAAAAAAGCTCCTTCCCCTATAGTTATGGCTCCACAGTCTATGCTGAAGCTTTGATGCCTCATTCACAGCCTGCCTTGGCTTATATTCCTGCCACAAAACTGCCCCCCCCTCCCCTCCCCCACCACCGTCGTATTGTTTAAAAGACAAGAGATGTTGTGGTGCAGTGGTCATGTCCCTATCTCTGGGCCAGAATCTCTGGGATCAAGTCCCACTTCAGGGTTTGATGGCCATGGAAAGTATGTGCATAATGTGGCCAAACAGGTTGATTATCAGCCTGTAAATCTTTCCAATACACCTAATGGCCGGCGGTAAGAGTGGGAGAGTTTCCTAGTCAGCCAGACTGCAGAAGGTAATGGCAAACCGCTACAGTCCTTTGCCAAGGATAATCATGGACCAATCCAATGGAAGTCCATGGTTGCCAACACTCTCTTGGGGCAGAGCACCTGAAGGAGGAGGGGGATTATATGTAAAGGGGAGGGGGGAAAAAAAGGATCGAGAAAAAAGGGTAGAGAGAGAAGGAAAGTGTTTCATTGACTTTCACAGCCCCTGGACATCCCAAAGAGCCTAACAGCCTAGGATGTGCTTTTGATATATTGTTATCAAGTAGGAAACATGGGAGCCAATTTGCGTACAGAAATCTCTGATAAACAGCAGCGTAACAATGGCCAGACTATCTGTTTTTGTGATGTTGGCTGTGGAATTAATATTGGCCAAGACATTATGGAGAACTCCCATACTCTTCTTCGAAATAGTGCCATGGGACTTTATTTAAATCCGCCTGAGAGGGCTTGCAGAGGCTCGGTTTAATGTCATATCTGAAAGTTGGTGCCTCTGGCAGTGCAGCACACTTTCAGTACTGCTGGTATTTTAGCCAAGAACGTGCACTCAAGACTCGAGAGTGGGCTTGAACCCACAACCTCCTGATTCAGTGCTATTGCTGACATTGTACACTTCTTGCCCTGTGTATCACAGGCGGGTAGAGCAAGTACAGCTGGAGGGTTAAATGCAGCAAGTCTTAGCTCATTTGTTCACTTCTCCATCATCCCCTCCCTATCACCCACCCAGTGCTCCCCAACCTGTTTGCCCACCCACTCTCAACATCCCTTCCCTACACTGGTCCATCTCAATACCTGACCTGACTACTATTATCTTTTTGTTTTCGTATAGCATGTGGATAAACTTGCATTACAATCTTCTTCTCCTGCAGTCCTCCTCCTTGTACTCCAGTAGATATATCAGATGAATACACTTTCATCAGCTTCAATGAAACTAAATATTTGCGTTCAATGTTTTCTTGGCAATTTATTTTCCTGGGCAAAACTGTTCACATCAAATGTGTTGCAGCAATCACACTTCTTATTGAAATAATATTATCTTCACAATGTATAATAATTTATCTAATGGTATTTGCTCTTGGATTACTTGGAGCCTGTGTCCAATGTGGCAGGGCTGCCCTTACTGCTTTATAAAAGCAACATTTGAGATTCCCGTGTGATGTCAACTTTCACACAGACACAAGCTGCGCAGTGTTCGTAATCTGTGGCTAAAGGGAATGTTGGGATTTTTAGCTCCACCGGAAATAAGTAACCTCGACCAATTTATCAATCTCAGCTCCAGGTATTTGTTTAGGCTCGACGGGTGGAACTTTACGCCAGCGGGATTTTTACAGTCCCTCCGAAGCCAATGGCCATGGATTTTCCGGTCGTTGGGCGGGCTCGGCTGGAGCAGGAGGGGGGCCAGTCGTGGAGCTGGACGCCGCCCGCGATCGTCTCCGCACCGCGATTTCACGCCGGTGGGCCAATTAAGGCCCTCCCTCTGTGGACCGCGAGCGGTAGTGCTGTGCCAACCTGTGTAGGTGGGGGGGGAGGGGGGGGGTGGTGGGCTGGCCTGGCCTGCAGCTCGCTCATGCACACGAAAGAGTGCTTCAATCCCCCTGAGGCACAGAGCTGCCTCTGGGAGACTGAAATGCTTTTTAAGAAAATATATAAGGACATTAAAAATTGTAATGGAACATGTCCCCTCTCATGTGGCTGTGCCACATGAGATGGGACATGTTTTTATTTTCAAAATAAAGTTTTTGTTCCATCAATATTAGCTTTAGGGAACCTCATCCCGCTCGTGGATGAGGTTTCCTTAAAAAATGTATAGGCCGCTTGGTCTTTTCACCTGCCCTGCCAATCGTAACTCAATGGCCTAGTTAATGGCCTTAATAGGCCTTTCAATTATCAGCAGGTGCCCGCCGAACGAAATATTGTGTGAATTCGTGATGATGTCGGGACGCACGCCTGACATCATCGTGCGTCTTTTTACGCACACCCGCATGCCAAATGTAAAATTCTGCCCAATGGAGTTTTGAATGGCTCGCACCCCACCCACACCACAACCGGGCCATAGGATTCTGGCCGATATCAGGGCTGTGGGGAAAGAGCAGGGGGTAGTGGGACTTAAGGGATAGCTTTTTCAAGGAGCTGGCGCAGGCATGATGGGCTGAATGTCTTCCTTCTGTGCAGTGCGATGCTATCATTATAAGAATATAGGAATTTACGAGACAATAAAAGGCCACTGGCATCCGTCTGACTTGTCTCAATTCCGGAAAATGGTTTATATCTGGTCAGGCCCTGTCTGGAGTATTCCTTTTCATTCTGGGCACCACGCTTTCAGGGAGGATAGGATAAAGGAACAGAAATAGGCCATTTAGCCCCTTGAGCCTGTTCTGCCATTTAGTGAGATCATGGCTGATTGGTGACCTAATTCCATGAACCAGCCTTTTCTCCAGATCCCTTAATAATAAAAATCTCTCAACCCTCGGGGTTGAACTTAACAATTAATCAAACATCAGTTGCCATTTGTGGTAGAGAGCTCCACATTTCTACCACCCTGCAGGTGTCGAAGTGTTTCCTAATTTTCCTCTAAAAGGTATGGCACCAACTTTTAGACTATGCCTCTCACCCTTTTTCTCCAAACAGCGGAAATTGTTTCTCTCTACCTATTCCATCTGGTCCCCTTAATAGATTGAAAACTTTGATCTAATCACCTTCTCAATCCCGGAGAGTGTAATCTAAATTTCTGTAATCTCTTCTTGTAATTTAACCATTGGAGCCCAGGGACAGAATCTGATCCCCTCCACCTTGGGGAGCTTTGTCATTATCCTGGATGAGAATCCCAATTGTTATGATCTTGGTACAGACCAGTAACATTATTTTTTCAAATCCAAAAGCCCAGGTATTTACGAAAAGAATGAAGCCACAAGGTGCGCACTTTAAATCAGAAGAATTTTACTATACAAGAACCAAAGAACATGATTACTAATTAATACTCTATCTTAAATTGTTATTTATATTAAAGGTCATAAAAGTATAGTGAGCTCAGTTACTTCTAAACCAAACTCTTTAAATCCATGTTGCTTCCAGCACTGAGGGGGAGCTGCACTGTCGGAGATGGTGCTTTCAGATCTCACATTAAACAGAGGCCCTGTCTACCTTTTTAAATGGATGTAAAAAATTCTACTTTGAAGGGCAGGAGAGTTTTGGCCAATATTTAGCCATCAACCAACATCACTAAAACAGATTACCTGTCCATTATCCTATTACTGTTTGTCCACCTTGCAGTGTACAAATTAGCTGCTGCATTTCCTACATTGCAACAGTGACTGTCCTACAAACATATTCCCTCTACCGAAAAACCCTGTAGGCTGCCCTGAGGATGCAAAAGGTGCTCTATGAATGCAGGTCTTTTCTTTCAAAGGAAGGGAAGGAAAGTGGTTCTTTGAAATGTTGCAATGGCATGAGGATAATTTACAGTTTTGCTTCCTGTCTAGCAATCAACCTTTCCGAAGTTTCCTATTTTCTGAAATTTTCCCTAAAGTTTCCTCAAAGCTTCCTTTAGATGCCAAAGGCACAAAAATTTCCACTCTTAATTGAACACCTGCTTTGTTATTTCACTAATTAACATTTTCCATTTCCGATTGTTTTCCCTTTATTGGGGGGTGGGTGGGGGGGTGGTGGCGGTTGGCCAGTGGGGGGTGTGGGTGGGGTATGTGGGGGGTGGGTCAGTGGGGGTTGTTGTTTTGTCGTTGAACTAATAGTCCCCGGCTAATGCCCCGGAGGCATGGGTTCGAATCCCACCATGGCAGCTAATTTAGATTCAATTAATTTTTAAAAATCTGCAATGTAAAGTTAATCTCAGTAATGGTGACCTTGAAACTATCATAGGTTTCACAACATTGATTTACAACAACCAATCTGGCTGACTAATGCCCTTTAGGGAAGGGAATGTGCTAGTCTGGCCTACATGTGATTCCAGACCCACAGCAATGTGGTTGACTCTTAACTGCCCTCTGAAATGGCCTAGAAGGGGTAATTAGGGATGGCCAACAACTGCTGGCCTTGTCAGCAATGTCCATATCCCATCAAAACAAAAACAAAAACATCCCCACTCTGAGGTGTTATTTCGATAGATATTGGTGGCCTGAACCTTTGACTTGAGTCCAAGGGCAGAGTGCTTAGTGTAGCAGCTAAGCTACACTTAGCTGAGTGTAAGTCACAGCTAACACTCACCTGCCTACTGGCACTTAGTTGCAAATGAACGTGTGATATTGAGCCACAAAAGTGAGAAAGTGCCCAGATTCAATCACAGGTCTTTGTTCAGTACAAGCGCTTATCTTAAGAACGCAATATCAATTTATGTAACACTTCAAATTAAAAGCAACTACAATTTTGCAATTGAATGGTGAAGCAATTCACCTTCTCAAACAATATTGCTTATTGCTGTCCTAACGTCAGAAATCATTTCAAGAACTAAAATTAAAGAAATCAAACAAACTTGGAGGCAATGCCTCTGGAGGTCTCAGTTTCACCTCAAGAGTCCCTGAAAGTGAGTGCCCCTTTGGGACTGCTTATATTACTCTACAGATCCATCCATTGATCACTCAGTCCGTTTGCCTGCCAGAAACTTGAAAGGAACTGTTTGTCATTAAACAACAAGCAAATTAATGGGCCCTTTAAAATGTTATTATGCTCTTTAGAAAGCAATCTGTTATAATATTGTTCGCTACAGGCACCCAACTTTGATATTCTGAGACCTCCCTGTGTGTGGCACTAATTAATGAGTTGTCAGAAATTTTGCCATTGACTCTGTGGGTGATGTAATAAAAAATGTTTTATGCAAGGGGGCCGAGGATTGAAGCTTCACTCCATCCATCTGAATGAACAGATGGTAAACCACAGGATGAGCAGTAATGCAAGAAAATGTTGTGATAATATTTATTTATGTTAACATCATTCAGATCCACCGCTCTGCAAGCAAAGCTTTTCCTCAAAGCCAATGCGAGAAAGGAAATTATGATCTTTACAAAAAAAAAGGAAAAGGACCTGTAATCTGATTGATATAT
The DNA here is from genome assembly GCF_017639515.1 of Carcharodon carcharias. Classification (NCBI taxonomy): domain Eukaryota; kingdom Metazoa; phylum Chordata; class Chondrichthyes; order Lamniformes; family Lamnidae; genus Carcharodon; species Carcharodon carcharias. Next base: position 163,189,167 of record NC_054475.1, on the reverse strand, counting down.
CTGTGACACACACGTGTATATATATATATATATAGATATATACATTGATATACGTGTGACATCCATGTTTGTATTTTTTTTTTGCTGTGGGCTGTTGAAATGCCATTAACTCTGAACGCATAATTCGGAACATTTGTTGTCACTGAATTCATGACTGTGCAGCGAAAAGTTTGAAGTGGAAACTGTTAAAAATCAACTTGTGTCTGTTAAACCCCCGAGTTTGGTGTGGTAAGCTAATAGCTGCTTTTATTTCAGACTCTCTGGCACATTCTCCCTCTGGATATAATATTCAGGGAGAGACCCGAGAATGCAATTGCTGCAATCGGTTTACACCCCTCAGGGGGCTCTCCACGATCCAATTGCCAATATGTGTACGTGTCAACATCATTTAATTTGAAAATTCATAGGAATGTATAAGGGCATTCAATTTATCCTCAACTGTACAGAAAGCTCCATTTATCTTGTCCAAAGGCAAAAATGTATGAAATTGAACTGTTTAGTTTTGAGCCAGCTAGTCAAAGTTTGAACTTTGACATCCAGAGGTTAAATTTATGAATGTCACTGGTGGGAAGCCTCTCTTACCAGACTCGCACATGAAGGAATCATGGGCTCAATGCCCATTATTTTCTGACCATTAGTTTTAGCTGCCCAACTATTAACTTGCACCAAGCCCTGTTCACCCATCACCCCTGCATTCACTGACCTACATTGTCTCCCAGTCTGGCAATGCCTCAATTTTAAAATTCTCATCCCTGTCTTCAAATCCCTCCATGGTCTTTCTTGCCCAACTCCTCTGTATCTCTGTGAACTACCCCAGTTCTACAATCCTCTGAGATAACTGCACTGCTTTAATCCTGGGCTTTTTCACACCCCCTCAGTTTTAATTGCTCCACTTTTGGTGGCTGTGCCTTCAGCTGTCCAGGCCGTGACCTCCTGAACTCTCTCGGCTAACCTTTCTGCTTCTCTAGCCCTTTCTCCTCCTCCTCAAAATCTATGCCTTTTTGACCAAGGCTTTTGTCATCTGCTCTAATATCTCTTTTATATGGCTCAATATCAAATTTTGTTTCATATCACTCTGGTGAAACAGTTTGGGACATTTTACTACCTTAAAGGCATTATATAATAACAGCTTATCTTTATATAGCGGCAGTAACATAATGAATCATTCCAAATGTGCTTCGCAGGAGCATTAGAAATTGAAATATGGTACTGACCGCATAAGACGATATTAGGTTAGATGTTCAAAAGCTCGGTCAAAGAGATAGGTTTTAAGGAAGGAAAGCAGAGAAGCAGAGAGATGAAGCGAGGGAATCCCAGAGCTTGAGGCCGAGGCAACTGAAGGTATGGCCACCAATGGTGGAACACTTAAAATTGGGGATACAGAAGAGGCCAGAACATGGGAAGTGCAGATATCTCGGAGGGTTATGGGGCTGGAGGAGATTCCAGATAAAGGGAAGGGGCAAGGCTGTGGAGAGATTTAAAAACACGGATGACAATTTTAAAGCCAAGACCAGTCACCAATGTCAGTCAGCGAGAACAGGGGTGATAGGGAACGGGACTTACTGTGAATTAGGACACTGGCAACAGTTTTAGATGACCTCAAATTTACAGAGAGTAGATTTTGGGAGACCAGCCAGGATTAAACTGGAATATCTGAGTCTAGAGGTAATAAAGATGTGATTGAAGGGGTTCAGCAGCAGATGAAGTGAGACCGGGGCAAAGTGGGACGACGTTTCGGAGGTGTAAATAGGCAATTGCTTTTGTATGGAAAGTTGTTGTTTTATGGAAATCACAAGCAATGTGCATGCAATCTCCAATGTCAGACATTTCACCAGTAGCTCATGTTCATCAGTCCTATACTCTGAATGTTGAATGCCTCATCATAGAACATTGAGTATGTTGGGCAGAGGTGTTCAGAATCATGAAGATGGACTAAATAACGAAAAACTATTGCCAAGTACAGAAGGTACAGTAGCAGAGGATACAGCTTTAAAATGGTTGGCTAAAGAATCAGAAGGGAGATGAGGAAAATTAAATTATGCAGTGAGACGCTATGATCTGGATTGCACTGCCTGAAAGAAGCAGATTCAATGGAACTTTCAAAAGCAAATTAGATGAATCCTTAAACTGGAAATATCTGCAGGGTTATGGGAAAGAATAGAGGAGAGTGATTCATTGGATAGCTCTTTCAAAAAGCTGGAACAGACAGAATGGACCGAACGGCCTCATATTATGCTGTACCATTCTCTGGTTCTGCGTTTCTCAAGCTCTTGGAGTGACTACCACAAGGAATCCCTGTGAAAGACAATTCTACTATTTAACAACATCATAAATGCATTCAGATAGATCAGGTTTATCTTCAATACACATTAACCAGACAGAATTTCATGTAATTATTTTGGAGAGCAAAGAGGGAGATATAAATGTAACAGAACCAGCCTTATCATATAGATGTAGATATTAAGCTCCTCAATCGTAAAGCAACTATAAAGAATGTCTTAGAATAGACTTTGACCTCAATGGGTTTGAAATCAGTTTCAGGTTTTATTGGGTGAGAATGAACAGAAAAGTGGAGCAAGTGAATAAACTGAGCTGAACTGACCTGGCGCTCCCAGCAGAGAGAACATTCCGGGAGTTCACAGATACACAACCCCTGTTACTCATCCATTGTGCATGGAAAATCACAGGCTGCAAACTTGTAAAGCTTTAAAAAGAAGCTATAAAGGAGGTACTCCCTAAACACCATGACTTCAAGCAGTAAAAATAATGAGAAGTTAAGGGATGCCAAGGCATAAACATTTAAAAGGGTTGTCCAGGTAGTACAGCATCACAAGCAGGTTAATCGGGATTCGAGATTTCACAATTAATATAAAAACAGGAAATTATGTTAACTTCTTCCACAGCCCCACCAGCTCCTTGTGTGGCTTTCCAGGGTCCATTGGACCCCCTACCCTGGACTCCTCCCACGGCACCCCCATGGACAGGAAGGGCTCCAAGCTCTGGAGACAAAGTGCAAAAGGAAAGCAAGCAAAAAGTTGAGCTGAGTTTCAGGAGTGCAGTGGGTGAGACGCAGAAGCTACTCTATTACTTATCAAGAACAGCTAAGCAGGTTAGGCCTTTATTCATTAGAGTTTAGCAGAATGAGGGGTGATCTTATTGAAGCGTACAAGATTCTGAGGGGGCTTGACAGGGTAGATGTTGAGAAGATGTTTCCACTAGTGGGGGAATCCCGAACGAGGGGGCATAGTTACAGGATAAGGGGGCACTCAATTAAAACCAAGATGTGAAGGAATTTCTTCTCTCAGAGAATAATGAATGTCTGGAATTCTCCACCCCAGAGGTTTGTGGAGGCTAGACCACTGAAAGTATTTAAAGAGGAGGTGGATAGATTTTTGAAATATCGGGGGGTTGAGGGCTATGAGGAGCTGGAACGAAAGAGGAATTGAGGCCTGGGGCAGATCAGCCGTGATCTTATTGAATGACAGACAGGCCTGAGGGGGCCGAATGGCCTAGTCCTGCTCCTATTTCTTATGCTGTTTTGTTCTTATTACTCAGAGCTTGTTTGGGTTATTTAGTGTTATCTAATTTCAATATATATAGTATTCCTGTCAAGTTCAATGATTTATCTTATTTTGCAAGTTATTCTAGCTAGGAACGCAGAGTGTTGCACAAGTACGGTGCAACTTGCGCATTTGTATTTCCGTGCAAGAAACATCTGAAGAAACCTAACCCCAGCTTTAACATTGGGCTGAATTGTCCCACAAGTGGCGGGCGGAGAAAAGGACGTTTCACCCGCCAGCCTCGGTATTGTCCCAATACCGCCTCATTACTCATGCATTTTGATGACAGGCGGGCTCTGGCTCACCCACCACGCCCCCACCTCGTTGCTTCATCACGCCGGGCGCCACATTTAAAGTGCAGCTACGCGCCCACCTCTCAGCGCTTCCAGGTGGTGGGCGGTGGCTGTGGTGATCTGTGCCAATGCAGCATAGAAGAGGTTGACTATCCAATGCAGATAGAGGGTGAATGATCTCATCCATGCCGCCAGGGTAAGGCAACCATCTTGTCACTCTAAACTCACACACTCACAAGGCTATCACCCATTCACTGGCATCTCACTCACTGCCAGCTCAAGGGACGTCACCACTCACTCTCTCACACACACACCCTCAGATCTCCATCTGGTGTCATATCCTTTGGAGACTGCCTCCTCAGCCCTCACTATCTTGAGGCCACTTGCACTGATCAACATGTGCCCACCCGCCCCCCCCCAACCACACACAAACCCTGGGTTACCCCAGTACAGCCCTCACCTTGCAGCCTCTTCCCTTTTTGCCTGAGGTCACTTCTCCCCCTTCCCCAAGCAAGCCCTAGTCCTGCAGCCATTGAAAAGCCACCTCCGCCTTACGGTTGGTCTGGTGGGTAGAGACCTGACCGTGAATACCCACAAAAGTGTTGTGGTGCTGTCTATGAAGCCTGGTGCTGATGACTGCAAGTACCACCCGAAGCAAGGTAGGCAAGCAAACCTTGAAGTCCCGAGTAAAGTGCATGTTGCTTATGTATGGTTGTCAGCATGCAATGACGCCAACATGCTCAGGTGATCCAGTGGTGGGATGACAATTCTGGCAGACTGGGATTATAATGAGATGCAGATGTACTACAATGATGTTTCTGATGTCTGAAGGTGGGAAACATAGGCCGTCACTGGCAGGGGGAGCAGACGATCGCAAACTGGTTTCACGACGTCGTGAAACCGATTTTTGGCCTTCCCGCCAAACTGTCCACTCACAATGGCAAACACGCCCAACGCCGGCGGGCACAGAAAACTCCACCCATTGATTCCTGTGAGAACCCATGGTTCACTTAAAGTCGTTTCACTTAAAGTTGTGATTTTCAGGAACACAACCACACTTTAGGTGAGGACTTACTGTACTTTTCCGAGAAAGATCAGAAAGTCCTCTCATTATCCTGGGCAACAGCCATCCCTCAAGGAAATCCAGCTGGCCAGGTAGTTGCAGTTTGCAGAGTTCACTGTGTTCATATCGGCTTCTACATCGATGCGCAAAACAAGGGTAATGTCATTTCCAAAATAAATAATTGGTTTAGGCACATCGAGAATGTGACAGGTGCTGTAGAAATTCAAACTCTTTCTTTACTTCATTTTAACTTAACTGACCTCAGAGTAATTCAATATGCTTATGTGCAGAAATCACTTAATTTGGCATCTCATTCGCAATGACGAGTTATTAAGTTTGGTTTGGAAAAGTTACAATTTTATGTTAATTGATTCAGCAGTCATAAAGCTACTTAGTGACTACAAAAGTTCAAAAAGGACAATTAACTTGCAATTAAGCTTATGGTTTTGAAACCATTTAATTTTAAAGGTATAAAACGCATGTATTTTAAAACAAGGAAAATTGGCCTGTCAATTGGCTCCTCATCCAACCTACATCTGTTCCTTGGCTCAGTTTACCATTACAGTGTGCTGTTTATTACCAGCATGTACAGACGCTCTCACACAGGCAGGCGAGAGGTCACATTGGTGCTGGATGAAATTCGCGGGCACAGAAAGGTTGGCTGGCATCAATTGTTAAAGTGTCAGCCATGGCTTAGTGGGCAGCATTGTCTTAATTTGATTTAGAAGCTTGTGGGTTCATGTCCTACTCCAGAGATTTGAGCACAGGCTGACACACCAGTGTAATACTGAGGGACTGCTACACTGTTGGAAACACTGCCTCTTAGATGAGATAGTTAGTTGTCATGACCATGGATCATAGCCCTGAGCTACTTACAGACATATTGAATTCTTAAGTAAGACGTGTTTTTTTTAATTATAAAAAAGGACATACAAGCAAAAGCTGGCTGAGTCTGTAAGGTAACCACTTGCTGGAAAATTCCTATTATCCTGAATTACACTTCACCAACTAACCCAGAGAACGGACCGTCGCACCTGAGAAAGTGTCAAGGCCTACTTCAGACACTTCAAAAGGAAAAGATGCAATGTAAAAACTGAACTGTAATCTCCTGTGGCTGTGGAGATAATGGAAGCTGATTACCATCTTAGCAGAAACCATCTCCTGTGAGTTATATAAAATCAAAAACAATGGTGGATGCTGGAAATCCAAAACGAAAACAAAAATACCTGGAAAAACTCAGCAGGTCTGACAGCATCTGAGGAGGGGAACACAGTTAACGTTCCGAGTCCTGTGAGTTATATCCCAGGCTAGAGACAGGATGCGGATTGAAAAGAAAGCAGTTTCTGGGTGGAAGACACGTTTGTTTTTTTTTCCCCATCCAGAAATACACAAGAAAAGGGGTTCAAACACCAACTGCAACCCTGGTCTCTGTGTGTTAGTGTTGGTGTTCTGTTCTGGTGCTCGTGTGTACTGCGAAGGTCACAGCAGAAGAACATTAACTAGGCATCCCTGCACTTGCAGGTAAAAAAGTCCTCTGTCTCTGATAGCTGGAAGCAAGTCACCAGTCAGCAAAGCCAGAGTCAGAAAGGAAACAGGACAACTCCTTTCAGCTAACCTGCAGAACCAAGAATCCAAACCCGCTGCTCAATTGCCAAAGTCAGCTTTACTGGAATCATCCAACTTAACAGCTGCAAAGTTTCACCATCTACTCCTCACGGACCAGCCAAAGACTGATTTGCATATCTTTTTAACTCTTATTTCTGGACTCACTTCTCATTTCTAATTCATGTGTATGCATGCTGTGTTTTTATGTTTTTCCCCTCACGTTTTAGTAACGAATAAACTCACTCCTTCTTTAACTCAAGAAAGCCCGGTTAAATTGGCTTCATTCAAAACATAAATATAGTTGGACTTGGAAATGGTATCTATGAGGGAGGGGATCCTTTTTAAATTAATCTTGTTGTGACTGAACGAGGGGGTTGAATAAAGAAGGGGAGCCAGTTTAGCCCTCCTCACCAGAGAGTATAACCATTTGGGTTACCTAGTCCGGGATCATAACAAATTGAGGGAACCTCGCCCAGCTACTAGCTGCAAAATATTGAATCAAAGCCGCGTCTACTCTCCAATGTGCGTAAAGGATTCCCATAGAACTATTTTAAAGAAGAGTTTTTCCTGAAGTTCTGATCAAAATTTATGAAGCAACATCTTTAAAAAAAAACTGGTCATTATCACTTGCTGGGTGTGGGAGTTTGCTGTGTGCAAATTGATTTCCACATTTCGTACATTACAACAGTGACTATTCTTCAAAAGTACTTCATTGGCTGTAAAGCACTTTGAGGTGCTCTGAGGTAGTGAAAAGTGTTGTAGAAATGCCAATCTTTCTTCCTTCATAATGGGAGAAAAAAACAGAAGACCATAGCAATCTCACAACGTGCATCTCCAAAAATGCAAAATGATTTACAGCTGCCGCATTGCTCCTGAAACTGACCATGCCCTGAAAGTTTTCATTCACTACACTCCCCGGGCAAGTTTTATTTGAGAAATCACCTCTCAGTGGTAGACACCATCAAAACAAACCTCAGCACGTACTCAATGAGCATTTCTCAATATAGTTGACATTGCTTCAAAAAGGGAAAATTTGAACTCTCAGCCCATCAAGATGCTTCCTGACAGGGCCTCGCACATCTGGCTGTAGCGGTTCCCCTCTTCTTCCTCTAACTGCCCATCAGAGGAACGGTTGAACTCCCACAACTCATCCTCCAAAAGGGGATCACCTCTCTGTAGCGCCAGATTGTGGAGTGCACAACAAGCTATAATTATGAGGCGCACTCACGAAGGGGAGATCTACTTGGTTGGTCAAGACATCTAAATCTTGTTTTGAGCAGACCAATGGTCTAGCTATATCTATGCTCAGCTTCAGGCTGAGGACCTGTAACAGGTAACATGACCAATTTCTTCACAGGATACCCTTTGACACCTAGCAGCTATCCTTCCATTGCATCTAGCCCACTAAACATTCCTGGCACCTGTGAGTGCTTGAGAATGTAAGAGTCATGGGGTGTTCCTTGGGTACCAAGCACACACCTGCGTAGGAACATGGGACTTAGAAGCAGGAGTAGGCCAGTCGGCCCTTCAGGTTTGCACGCCATACAATAAAATCATGGCTAATCTGGTTGTGGTCTCAATTTCACGTTTGTCTCCACCCCCCCGCCCCCCCATCAACCCCTCCCCAACCTCCTCATAACCCTTGACTCCTTTGACTATCAAAAATCTGCCTAACTCTGCCTTGAATAAATTCAATGACCAAACCTCCACTGCTCTCTGGGGAAGAGAATTCCACAGACTAACGACCATCTGAGAGCAAAGAATTCTCTTCATCTCCATCTTAAAAGGTAAATCTCTTACTTTGAAACTGTGGCCCCTAATTCTAACCTCCCCCTGCACACCCCTAGACATTGCAGACTATCTGGACATTGAGCGGTCCCCCTCCCTGTTAATAAAGCTCCTGGCCATGGCTGTAAAGCCCCCGCCTCTTCCCACCTGGCTAATATTGTCAGTGATGAAGGCAATGAATTGCTCAGGTCAATGACACAAGGCACCTGTAAAGACCTCAATAGCCTGGTGTGCTACGGGCTGGCCTATGTCACTCGGGTCTCCTCAGGCAGCCTGAAGTTACCCTGAAACGAAGAAGTTTAGCACCACTGTGGTTTTCGTTGTCACAGGTTCGGGTGGCCATCTATACGATTGGATGCAATCTCTGGAGCTGGCGTGTCACAGTGAGCCTTGAAAGGCCGAGTCTCTGCAGTCACTTTCTCTTCATCATTCGTCAATTTGTCATACGCGCCCGAAATACATGGTTGGCAGGATACGGCCTTCACCCGCATCTCTGTGCCTGCTGCAGCCTAACCTCAGCAACTCCTCGCTCCTCAGCAGGTTGTCCTCCATCCTCCACTTCATGTAGCTCCTGCCCCTGTTCTGCTCTCCTCCTCCTCCTCCTCCTCACTGGAGGAGGTATTCCAAGAGAGTACACAATGCTCATATTGAACTCGGCACCAATGCTGCAATGATTGTAGCTTACAATTTTCCAGTCACTGTAATGAGTAATATTCTGAGAACTGTCAAATGTTCATGAACCTCAAAGGTTTGCCAGTGAAATACCTGTCAACAGCCACTCCTGCAGTAAGTCAGACATAGACCCACCTCCAGCCTTTATATCCACCCCTTCCAGTATCAAGGAGAAAAATCGAGGTTCCCACCTGACATGTTTCACGTGCAAGCAACGTATTATAGCTTTGGGGACGTATTCTCGCAGCCGATTGGACTGCTGACTACAAACAGGCATTGATTAGAAAATTCAAAACGGCTGATGGGCTGCTGACTTTGGAAGCCTCCACTCACCAACCTCATCATGCCGGACATTCCGCTTCTGCAGGACTCAAGCAGTCCCATTTTTTTTGCAGCATAAAATTCAGCCCCATGTTGGAAATAAGTCACACGCCATTTTGAAAGGAATGGCCAATTAATGGTGAGAGGCCTCAGGATGGAGGCACCCTCTCAGCACTTTCAAAGCCTTTATGAATCAAAGTGTCCATGGCTGCCAGGCTGCTGTTGTGGAGGGGGAGGCTGTAGCCACAGCTGTAGTATTCTTTTAACATCAGCACCGGTCGGGCTGTTCCCCCAACAACCACAGCCCTCCCCCTGGTCTACCACTGGCAGCTGCCTCCTCTCACTGGCTGTATTTCAGCCACCGCAGGGAGCCCACCTGCCCACTGGGAAATTCTAAACAGCATGAGTGAGGGGTGATAATAGGCCCCTTACTTGCCTTGATTGGTTACCCGCCACCTGTGAGTGGATAACCATTTCGACGCCGGATTGACCTTTCCAAAATTGGCTTGCGAGTGCAGCTATGCCAGCGAACTGGCACACCGGCCAATGGCAGGGAATTTGGACTCGCCCACCTCTGGTCCTGCCTCAATCGGGCTTTGAAAGCGCCTTGTAATTGGCTTGATCATCGTCGCACTTCTAGGCCCAGCTGCCGTGCGTAAATAATCCCAATTGCTTTCAGTATTAGGCTCTAATCTGCAAGTCTACTTGATCAGTGGTCCTTGGCCCCAGTGTATCACATTACAAAGATTACTATTTCAGGAGAGCAAACGGCATTGTATTAAAATAGCAGTAAAATAGCTAGGGAAAAGATTCTATGCTGCATAGAGTCTCTCTAAGTCTATTAATGAAGAACAAGTTGATCACTTTACTTTGATGTATTCCAGGGGAAATCTCCACCCTCGAATTTCAAAGGTACAAGCAATGCAGAAGTCACCATAACAGTCACATTTAAATATCTGACGCATGAAATTAATGCTACTGAAGGTGAGCCTGTTATTGGGATATTCGTTTTTTTTTTCCAAATTATCTTGATGCAAGACTTTTCACTTTCAAGGAAGACTGAGCCAAGAAGCAAATGGCGCTGGCTGAAACCCTGCAGCATATTACTGAAGAAAAAAATAAGATCCAGTGGTGAATTTTTAAAGTGTTGCAGAGAGGAAAACACCAACTTTAACAGCCTTCGTTTAACTTTGAGACAGATGCTATGAAGCTTCAGGCCCCTGGGCCAATTATTTTCAAGAACTTCAGTTCACACGCTGTGACAAAATAAAAATGTTCAAATACCTTATTTTCCTCCTCCCTGCTGCCTCTTGGCTTTCATTGTTCTGACTTGGAGGTGAGGGCACAATTCACTGAAAGAAATAGGGAAAAAACCTTGATTGATTTGTGTATAAATCTCTGGTTCAAGCACATCTGGAGTAACAGCATTCAGTTTTGGGCACAAAGCCTCAGGGAGGATATATTGGCCTTGGAGTGCATAAGTTACCAAGGCTAAAAGGGTTAAGTGACTGATGTTGATGGGTGTTTGGCAGGCCCTTGTGTTAAGGGTTATGAAGGTGGGTAGATGGTGTTATGATCCAACTCGAACATGATCTAATTGAATGGAGGAACAGAAGGTGCTGAATGGCCTCCAGCTGTTCCTATATTCCTGTGGGCCTGCCTTTGATTTAACTGAGGTCCAGTGGGCTAAATATTCCAGTTGTTAAGTTATGTATGTGGCCAAGCAATCTTAAAACCAATTCTTGTAATATCAAATGGAGACTCTTTGCTAAAAGTGGTTATGGCAGCACTTTAGCCTCTGAGTGAAAGAGTTTCATTTTAAGACGTAACAAAAACAGAAAATGCTGGGAAAAACTCAGCAGGCTTGACATAGTCTGTGGAGAGAGAAACAGAGTTAAAATTTGGGTCCATATGAAGAGTCAAACAAACTCAAAACGTTCACTCTGTTTCTCTCTCCACAGATGCTGTCAGTCCCGCTGAGTTTTTCCAGCATTTCCTGTTTTTATTTCAGATTTCCAGCATGTGCAGTAATTTGCTTTTATCTTCATTTTAAGATGCTTCAGTACAATACTGAGGAGGTGGTGCATTATAGCAGGTTCCAATCTCCACACCCCCACCTCCCCAGCCCCAGCTAAAATGTCAGGAGGGAGGCTGTTGAGTAGGACACCAGCTGCCACACATCCATTTAAAAGTCAATTGGCCATTGATACGCTTGCGATGGGACTTCCACCCTTCTGAATCAGGAAGTCCTGCCTCAGAGAGCTGACAGCCAACCAGAGGCTAGCAACACTCCAATTCTTCGGGGTATAGGTATGTAGTGTTGAATCAAAATATTTTTAAGGCAGAGCTAGATAGTTTCTTGATAAACAAGGGGGTGAAAGGTCATCGGGGGTAGGCAGGAATGTAGAGTGGAGTGGACAACCAGATCCGTCATGGCCTTATTGAATAGCGGAGTAGGCTCGAGGGGCCGAATGGCCTACTCCTGCTCCGAATTCGTATGTACGTATGTTCCTTTTGAAGGATTTGAGGAAGTGTTTGGGTTGTTGGTGTCAAGCTGGAGAACACTGTGATGGGGTTGAGGCAGGAGGACAGCTGGGATTTATGAAGCCATTTGAGGTAGACAACCTTGGGAGTGGTGGTAACACCCTGTGGGACTCTCCATTGTGCCCAGAGGGCATTTTAATGAAGGATCCCCTCTGCCCACCATGATTTTGCACAGGGAAACGTGGAAGGCTGGGTACTTGATACACTTCTGGCCTCAATTGGCCCAATAGCAGGTCACCCTCTTGCTGCTATAATTGAGGTGGGGGTAGGTGGGTAGGCTGTCCACTGGATTTTAGGAGCACCCCACCTTCAAACCAGTCATTGGAGGAGTGTGAAATCCAGCCCCTGGACCAGATGCCCTGAACTTGCTCATATATTCACACCAGAATGCCTAGAGCTTTGAATCATAGGTGTATGACCTGGTTTGGAAGTGAGTTCTATTGGGAAGGACTTTTCCAGACACAAAATGAATTCAATTGCAAATGTGCTGAACAAGCCCATAAACTCATAAACTGCTGTATAAACACTTCAAATCATTCAAATCCACTTGTAAACAATTTGAAGCAAATATATAATTGCAATTGAAATTTTTAAAGGTTTAGAAATTATTATTTATTTTACTAGGCTCCACTTACAATTAATTTACCATTTATTTCATTTTAAGTACTTTTTAAATTCATTTCAATATTTGAAAGAAAAGAAGGAAATGCTAGTCTCTAGTTTTGACCACCACACTTCAGGGAGTATTTGAGGGCTCTTGAAAGAGTGCAGAGGAGATTTACAAGAATGGTTCCAGACGTAGGACAATTTAGCTACCAAGTTAGACTGGAGAAGCTGTGGTTGTTCTCCTTGCATCAAGGGAGGTTGAGGGAAGATTTGATGTAGGAGTGCCAGAGTATGACAGATTTGGAAAAGGTGTGCAAGGGAAAATGGTTCTCATTGAACAAGGGCTAAGGGACACAGATTTAAGATTTTGGGCAAGAGAAGCAGCAGAAATGTGGGGAAGAAATTGTTTTTGCGGTGAGGGTAAATGACCTGGGACTTGCTACCTATGAGCAGAGACAATCAGTGGTTTCAAAAGGAAGTTAGGTGGGGACTCGAAAGCAATATGGGCATCCTCATTCTGGGCTATGAGGATAGAGCGAGCGAACGCGACTGACTGGCTTGCTCCACTTAGAGCCGACATATACTGGAAGGGCTGAATGGCCTGCTTCAGTGCCATGAATGACCTTTGGCCCAGATGTTTCAGTCAGTGGTGAGGCTGAGGCACACGTCGCTGACCATGAGTGAAATTACAGCCATACCTTTATTTGTTGGATCAGGAGGGGCTCCCAGTCCTGGCTGCAGGGCGCAGCAATTGTTGGAGAGAGTCATGAGGGGTACTGGTGAAATGCAGACGCGCTGAGGCCTTGCCCCATTGGATTTCAGCAGCGGAAGGGATTCCCCTTGAAATCCAGCAGCCTTGCAGCGTTGTGGATAGGATTGTTTTTTTTTAAGGTTCTGAAGTGTGTGGCTTTTAAACATTTTAAAAATCTTTTGAAGTGTCTTAATTGCTTTGGTAAGCCAATATAACCCTTCATGTGAGGTAAGTAAATGTGGGAAAATATTGGGGAGAATTTTCTCACCATCGGTGGTAGTGGTGGGGGGTGGGGTGGGGGCGGGGTGGTTGTGGGGGGGTTGGGCGGGAGAAGCCACGCAGCTATTTTACATGGGGCGGGCCATTTAAGGTCCACCCAACGTGACACGCGCCTGGAAACGCTGAGCGCGCCCTGTGCGGGGGGGGCGGAGGGTGGGGTGGGGAGGCTGAGTTAGGGCCCGAGCTCTTTCACGCACACGCAGGAATCTCCCTGAGGCACAGCACTGCCTCAGGGAGATAGTTTGAATTTTAAAAATTTTAATAACATGTCCCCTCTTGTGACCGTGTCACATGAGCTGGGACATGCCAATGAATTTTATTAAAAATTTATATTAAACTTTAAAAACCTTCTTGACACCTCACCCTGCCCATGGATGAAGTTTCATGAAAAATGCTCTTCGTCTGCACCCCACCCCCCTCCCACCCCACCACCACCACCCCCCACCCCCACCCCACCCACCCCCCCCCCACCCCCACCCCCGGACCGCCCACCTCAAGGTTGGATGGGCAGCTCAGTTTATTATTTTAATTAGTTTTTAAATGGCCTTAATAGGCCTTTGACAGTTCGGCGGGCGCGCAGCTGATTCTGGTGGGCGCCCACCGAACTGAGGATCTGAATGACACGCGGAGATGTCAGGACACCCGCCATTTTAAGCGTCGGCAAGCGAGGCCCCTCCCACCCCCCCCACACGCCAACCGGAAGGTTCTGGCCATTGAAATAAATTTAAAAAGTGCTCAAACGAAAATGAATGATAAATTCATTGTAAGTGTAGCCTATTAAAATAAATAACAATTTCTGATCTTTTGAAAACTTTCAATTGCATTTATATATTTGCTTCGAATTGTTTATAAGTGGATTCAATTGCTTTGAATTGTTTATACAGCAGTTTATGAGCTTATGGGCTTGTTCAGCGTGTTTGCAATTGAATGCATTTTGTGTAAAAAAAGGATCCTTCCCAACAGAACTCACTTCCAAATCAGGTCCTACACCTATGATTAAAAGCTCTAGGCATTCTGGTGTGAATATATGAGCAAGTTCAGGTCATCTAGTTCAAGGGCTGGATTTCACACTCCTCCAGCGACTGGTTTGAAGGTGGGGTGCTCCTAAAATCCAGCGGACAGCCTACCCACCCACCCCTACTCCCACCTCAATTATAGCAGCAAGAGAGTGGCCTGCCATTGGCCCAATTGGGACCTGAAGTGTATCGAGTACCCAGCCCCCCACGTTACCCTGTGTAGAGTAGAGGTGGGCAGCGGGGATCCCCCCTTAAAATGCTCTCAGGGCCCAACAGAGAGCCCCGCCAGGTGTTACCCCTCCCCAAGTTGCCCATCTGAACTGGCTTCTCAAACCCCAGCTGCCCTCCCCCCTCAACCCCATCACAGGGCCTCCCAGACTGACACCAGTGACACAAACATGTTCCCAAATCCTACACACAACCATACGCACATGCAAACATACGAATTAGGAACAGGAGTAGGCCACTCAGCACCTCAATAAGATCATGGCTGATCTGAATGTAACTCCCCCCTCCACAAAACTGCACACTCTCGATACCCTTTCACTCCCTTGTTTGTCAAGGAACTATCTAGTCCTGCCTTAAAACTATTCTGATTCAACACGACACACTGATGACTCGAAGCACTGGAAAGCTGCTAGCCTCTGATTTGCTGGCAGCTCTCTGAGGCAGGACTTCCTGATTCAGAAGGACAGAAGCCCCCCCTGCAGTGTATTAATGGCCAGTTGACTGTTAAATGGATGTGAGGCAGCTGGTGTCCCACCCAGTGGCCTCCCTCCTGACTTTTTAGTTGGGGGCGAGAGGAGATGGGGGGAGGCGGAGAATTAGGCACCTCATATAATTCTGCCTCAAGTCTCTGAAGGCACGGTCAATTCTATTAAAAATGTTATCATATTGGGGGAATCCACAGAGGGCCCCAGAGGGCATACCTTGTCCTCCAGAGGTTTGACCTTCCTGCATAAGTGTTGCGCATGTGCGCATGTCTGGGTCCTGAACGCCAAAATCTAGAATGAAAAATCAGCAAAATCTAGGAAATAAGGATACTGGACCAAACTGGTCTTGTATGCCTTCAAATGGAACACCAGTGAAAACTGCAAAGTAAGACCATGGTCAAAACTGTTCTTTCTCCTGTTGAAAAGTGGCAGCTGTCTGAACTTTCTCCGTTACTCTCATTGGAAGTTTGGAGCTATGACGCTATGTCGCTATGACTACGTAAAGTGGGTAAGGTTCTACCTGCAAAGAAAAAGATGTGGCATTTGGGTATGTGTGTTCATTCAAATTGGGAAAAGGTATACGGTTGCAAAAGGAGCCATAGCAAGCACGCAAAGTAGCAGGCAAGAAAGGGTAGAGATGGCAATAACAGCTGACAAGATGAAGGAGATAAAGGTACGCACTGTAAATTTTGGTGCGAAGGTCATGGGTTCAAGCAGAATCCCCTACAGCCATTTCCAACTCCGATCCCAGGCCTCAGACAGAAGGGCAGGCTGATGGGGGTGGGGGGTACATTTCTCTTAGCTTTGTACAATGCCATCTTGACCGGGTAGTCCTGGTTAAAGAAAGTTTTTGGGAGTTGTTGAATGTTGTTTCTGTATGTTAGGTTATAAATACTTCCGGCGAAGAAAAAAAATAATATGTAGTTAAAACTTGATTCAGTTTGATCATTTTGTGACAATCGGACTATGAACTATGAATGATTTAACACTCGTGGATACCCAGTCTCATGGGCACTTTCCACAGTTTTATCATTCATTAAAATTTGCCTACAAGATGTTTGATTTGCAGCTAAGTGGTTCTTTGAGGCAATCATGATATGTACATATGTAGGTAGAATTTCTGTTTTGGATGCAATTGAGCATTTGTGACCAAAATGTGTTTGAAGTTGCTTTGGTTCAGTCACAGTGAAAGTCTCTGTTAAAATGTATTTGCATAATATCTACAATGAACCAGGATATGCGGTCGGCATAATAAAGCATATTTTTTTTCTATTTAAAACATATTCCTTGTTGTATTTAAGAGTGGTAACTTGATGGGGTTTTATTAATAAAGCGAAATATGGGTTATCACCAAAATAAGCTTTTTTAATTAAATAGTCATTTGGTAGTATAGAACTTGAGTATTGCTGAAAAAAGAGACATGTCAAAGCTTTTCGTCTTGCAATCGTCAGGACACCGCGCAACAATACCAACTTAAGGGGCAAACAACAATTTATACTGCATGAGGAGAGAGAGCTGATTAGTTGGCAAGTAGACTCTGATTGGTAGGTGCATTGCCTTGGAGAATGCACCAATTGATACTAGCTGACACTTAACTGCCAAGCACTGTTTGAAATTTAAATCAGGCAGCCTGAGCCTTCTTGGTCAAGGCGTTGCCCTGAGGAATAAGTTAACGAACGGATGTCACTTATTTTGTTTACCTGAAACAGGTGCAATGTGTGTCCATGTTCTTTCTGCCTGCAAAGAATAGAGCCCCGTGCGTTTATATATGTAGCTTCTAGTACACGCAAATGTGCCGCACTGGGAGACTGACCGACAATCTTAAATTGGTTGTCAGCATAATTCTCAGCACACAGGATTATTTAGCAAATGTTGTTCAATCATGGAATCACATCTAATGTTGGACACTGTGTTTTGAGTTTTGCAAGCGTGAGCTGTTTGAGTACGGCCTGTACCTTGCCCTTTACGAGCAGCAGCTGGGACATGCTATTTGAGATCATTTGCCAGTCTTTGTGACTTACAGCCAATGTACCTTGCAGCATATTGGCACTGAAATTCATAGCTCATTTGTGTGATAGTCTGGACGCCCTATTGGATTAATGGCAGCATCCTGTTAGTGGTGAATACCAATCGTGTTGCTGCTGCATACTAACAGATTCCACTTACCAACCAATCACCACTCTCTTCTCCTACAATATGGATAGTTGTTTTCCTGCTATATTGATATTCTTGCCAAGTGTCCTGATGAGTGCAAGATGAAAAGCTTTGACGTGTCTCTTTTTTCAGCAACGTTTTTTAAACTATTGTGTACAGTCCTCCACCTGAGGAGCCTGCTGTCAAATCAATGAAAATAACTTACAAAAATGATACTGTACCATTAAATAGTTTTACTGGTGTAGCTAATCAGTTTCTTAGTAAACTAAACATTTGTAGATATTAAAAAAAAACATTTACTATGTGCTGGCTAGTGCCTATGAACCTCAGAAAAAAAAAGTAATTTGAAAAACCTTCCCAAACTTGTACAATTGGTGGAAACCTGCCATTTCAACTTGGGTGTGAGGCCAGTTTTATGGGAGAGGCTTGATATGGGTGAACTGAATGTTAAACCAGTATTAAAAAATCATGGGAACGAGAGAATAAATGATTTAAGGCATGGCACACTTTAGAATTCTTCTGATTTTTCTTTTTCTCAATTGATTCTGCCCAGATTGCATTATATAACAGTGGAAAAAGTAAAAACTCTACCCCATGACAATTTTGAGATGTAATGACTGAACTGTGTACTACAGAGGTCAGGCAGTAAATACAAAATTTCCAATCATATAAATTGTAATAATAGATGGTAATATCTTGAAAAGTTTTGCAAACCAGCTTCATGATTTATATTGTCACTGTTACTTTATTTTTCAACTGCTTTGTGATGGATTTGCAACTGGTATTTTCTCTATGACGTCAAATAGAAGAGTGTTATTTGGCAATGCCAATCTTGTCTTGCTTTTTGACCTGCTTAATAAAGCAATGCGATTGTTCGGTCTATCACACTTCTATTAGTAAGTGACTATTGCTAAAATGCTTATCATAGTCAAAACGTTTCAACACTGTTTACTCATCTAACAGAACCTATGAAAGTTTCTAACTTAAAAGCCAAATACAGCAGATGCTGGAAATCTGAAACAAAAACAAAAGTAGCTGGAAAAACTCAGCAGGTCTGACAGCATCTGTGGAGAGGAACACAGTTAACGTCTCGAGTCTGTATGACTCTTCATCAGAGTCTTCTGTTTGTCACTTTGAGGAACTTGCAACTCGGTAGCCGAAAATTTGATTGTGTTTTTCTAAAAAAAGAGATGAAGGCCAAAAGCACAAAGAAGAAGAAAAAGTCAACAAAAAGCAACTTCAGTAAAAAGTGAGGCTGCAGATGCCTGGAAAATACAAAGAAATAAATTATCTTTGTTTATCAGTACGATGGTTGAAAGCTGTAAGTGTCACTCGGACATAGTGTTGACTGTAAGACCATGTTGATCTCTGCCACTGAACACCTTAGCAAATGATTTAACTGGAATAGGCTATTACTCAGCTTGCCTGTCTCACCTACGCCTAAACACAAATATGCCCACTCCATAAATCATCTTACTTTCTACATAAGAGCAAAATGTTACCTGAAGTGAGCAAAGTTCCGTACCCAAGGAACTTAGGTTCTGGAGTCATCTCCAAAAGGTTGAGGTTAACAGCTTCCTTTTCAGTAATGCTGGAACACCCTGCAAAGCAGCAAGCTTCAATTCTCCACACTACCCGCTTTCTTATCTCAGCCCCCTCAGCAGTTATCAGGGATCTAGGTGTTCTCCCAACATTGTCTGTTCGCAGATTACTATCGATAGATGCAAGGAAAGAACATGCAGCAGCTAACGGGAAAAAGGACATTTTACCTGTCGGGTGCAATGTTAGCTTCTCACACTGTATTGTCCCAATCCCGCCACATTAACGATGCATTCCCAGGAAACAAGCTGTTTTGATGGTGGGCGGGCTCTCATTCACCCACCATGCCATCGCTTTGCCACGTCCTCACACCATATTTCAAGTGCGGCCGCTTCCAGCTTCCAGCCCAGGAGGACACCGGTGAAGACAATGGCCCCCAAAAGCCAAAAAGAGTGCAGCGCAGCCACCACCCCCCCCCCCACCCCAATTCAGTGACGCATCCCTGGGATACCTTCTGGACACTGTTGGAACTACTGCGATGTCCTCTACCCTCATTTTGGCTGCATGAGGCCCATCAGCCTCACCACTCTGGCTTTGGAAGTGGTGGCAGAGGTGGTCAGTGCCAACACTGTACACAAGAGGTTGGCCATCCAGTGCAGAAAGAGAGTGAATCATCTAATCCGTGCCACCAGGGTAAGGCAGCCATCTCGTCACTCTAAACTCACGCACTCACAAGCCCATCACACAGTCACTAGCATCTCACTTACTGCCAGCTCAAGGGACATCACCATTTACTCTCTCACATACATCCTCACATCTCCATCTGGCCTCATCTCCTATGGAGACTGCCTCCTCAGCCCTCACCCTCTTGAGGCCACTTGTACAGATCAACATGTGTCCCTACACACACCCTGAGATACCCTCCTTCCACAGTAATGCCTTAGATCTGCAGCGATACAAAGCCTTAGGGCAGGTCTGGCAGGTAGAGACCTGCCCATGAGCCCCCCTAAAAGCGATATGGTGCTGCCTGCGAAGCCTGGCGCTGATGACTGTGAGTGTTGCCCAAGGCAAGGTAGGAAAACAAACCTCGAAGTTCCGAGGGAAGTGCAGCTTGCTAGGTGCACGTCACTTATGTTCAGTTGTGAAACACATCGGCCTGCAAGCACGCTGATGTGCTTGGACGATCCAGCGTGGGGGGATGATTATTGTAGGCTGGCCTTATAATGACATATGCAGATGTATTACAATGAGGTTCCCTACATCCGATGGCGCGAAACACGGCTTAGCGGACGATCGCAAACAGATTTCACAATGTTGTGAAAACAATTTTTGGCCCTCTCACCATATTGTCAGCCCATGCTACCGAACAAGCCCCACACCAGCGGGCACAGGTCTTTGAAGTGGGACTTGAACCCACAATCTTATCAGAGGTGGACTGCTTCCTTCCTATTGAGCCAAAGCTGGTGTTTAATACACCATCTCCATTTATCTGTATCTCCAGCTTATTTTCTTTATTTTCATTCATGAGATGTGGGCTAGGCCAGCATTTATTGCCCATCCCTGTCTGCCCTTGAGAAGATGATGGTGAGCTGCCTTCTTGAACCGCTGCAGTCCATGCAGTGTAGGTACACCCACAGTGCTGATAGGGAGGGAATTCCAGGATTTTGACCTAGTGACAGTGAAGAGACAGTGATATATTTCCAAGTCAGGATGATGAGTGGCTTGGAGGGGAACTTCCACTTCTTGGTGAAAGTTGACATGAACTATCTTTTTGATCCTGATAATATTTCAATTGATTGACTAAGACCTACTTTATGACTCCAACCTTCCTCTTTTTTCCATTGTCAATAGGGTTAGGGATGTGGGTTTCAAAGGTAACACCATTAATTAGCCAGAGTCATATCTGGAAGACAAGAAGTAAGTCTTGGCCTTTGTATGCAAGAAAGGATACCATCATCATTCAGAAACAGCTCACCAGTTGGGTTAAGGAATGGTAGGTGGATTTGGATGTAGATGAATGGAAGGCATTACATATTGGAACAGGAAAGAGCAAGCATGCAAAACCATGAAGAGGCATTCAATAATAAAGGTGGGGATTTAAAACGATCCTGTTCATATAAAAACCACACATCTAACTCACTTCTTTCTATTTTTGTTCATTTATGGGATGCGGGCATCGTCTGCTGGGCCAACATTTATTGCCCATCCCTAATTGCCCTTGAGAAAATGGTGATGAGCTGCCTTCAAGAACCGTTGTAGTCCCTGTGGTGTAGGTACACCCACAGTGCTATTAGGGAGCAAGTTCCAGGATTTTGACCCAGCAACAGTGAAGGAACAGTGATATATTTCCAAGTCAGGGTGGTGAATGGCTTGGAGGGGAACTTCCAGTTGCTGGTGTTCCCATGGATCTGCTGCCCTTGTTCTTCTAGATGGTAGTGGTCATTAGTTTGGAAGGTGCTGTCTAAGGAGTCTTTGTGAGTTTCTGCAGTACATCTTGTAGATGTGCTGCTGCCACTGTTCATCAGTGATGGAAGGAGTGAATGGAGGGAGTGAATGTTTGTGGAAGAGGTGCCAATCAAGCAGCCTGCTTTATCCTGGATGGTGTCAAGTTCCTTGAGTGTTCTTGGAACTGCATTAAACTAGGCAAGCGGAGAGTATTCCATTATACTCCTGACTTGTGCCTTTGGGATGGTGGACAGGCTTTAGGGAGTCAAGAGGTGAGGTACAGTAGGATTCCTAGCCTCTGACCTGCTCTTGTAGCCACAGTATTTATATGGCTATAGTATTTATAGTCCAGTTCAGTTTCTGGTCAATGTTAACCCCCAGTATGTTGATAGTGGAGGATTCAGCAATGGTAATTCAATTGAATGTCAAGGAGTGGTGGTTAGATTCTCTCATGTTTGAGATGGTCATTGCCTGGCACTTGTGTGGCACGAATGTTACTTGCCACTTGTCAGCCCAAGCCTGAATATTGTCCAGGTCTTGCTGCATTTGGACATTGTCTGCTTCAGTATCTGAAGAGTTGTGAATGGTGAACATTGTACAATCATCAGAAAACATTGCTATTTCTGACCTTATGATGGAAGGAAGGTCATTGATGAAGCAGCTGAATGTGGTTGGGCCGAGGACACTACCCTGAGGAACTCCTGCAGTGATGTCCTGGAACTGAGGTGACTGACCTCCAACAACCACAACCATCTTCCTTTGTGCTAGGTATAACTCCAACCAGCAAAGAGTTTTCTCCCTAATTCCCATTGACTCCAGTTTTGCTCGGGCTCTTTGATGCCACACTCGATCAAATGCTGCCTTGATATCAAGGGCAATAACTCTCACCTCACCACTGGAGTTCAACTCTTTTGTCCACGTTTGAACCAAGGCTTAATAAAGTCAGGATCTGAGTGACCCCTGGCAGAACCCAAACTGGGCGTCAGTGAGCAAGTTATTGCTAAGCAAGTGCTGTTTGATAGGATTGTTGATGACCCCTTCCATCACTTTACCGATGATGGAAAGAAGACTGGGCAATAATTGGTTGGGTCAGATTTGTCCTGCTTCTTGTGTAAAGGACATACTCGGCAATTTTCCACATTGCTGGGTAGATGCCTGTGTTATAGATATAATGGAACAGCTTGGCAAGGGGCGCAGCAAGTTCTGGAGCACAAGTCTTCAGTACTATTGCCAGGATATTGTTGGGGCCCATAGCCTTTGCAGTATCCAATGCCTTCAGCTGTAATTTAATATTACATGGAGTGAATTAAATTGGCTGAAGACTGGCATCTGTGATGCTGGGGACCTCTGGAGGAGGCCAAGATGGATCATCCACTCGGCACTTCTGGCTGAAGATTGTTGCGAATGCTTCAGCCTTAACTTTTGCACTGATGTGCTGGGCTCTTCCATCATTGAGGATGGGGATATTTATGGAGCTTCCTCCTCTAGTGAGTTGTTTAATTCTCCACCACGATTCAAGGCAGGTTGTAGCAGGACTACAGAGCTTAGATCTGATCCATTGGTTATGGGATCGCTTAGCTCTGTCTATCACTTGCTGCTTATGCTGTTTGGCATGCAAGTAATCCTGTGTTATAGCTTCACCAGGTTAACACCTCATTTTTAAGTATGCCTGGTGCTGCTCCTGGCATACCCTCCTGCACTCTTCATTTTACAAATACCATGGAGCAAGAGTTACATATCAAAATTGAGAACCAGTCTTTTTGTATTATACTATACAACTATTTCACACAAGGATGGGTTCTTAGAATGTACCACCAGCTGCAGATCTACAGAAACCTCTCCTAACCATTAAAAAAGATTTGCACTTATTTACAAAGCACCTTTCATGATGTTCCTCAGTGCTTTACAACCAAAGGAGTACTTTTGAAGTGTAGCGGCTTTTGTAATGTAGCCAATTTGAGCACACCATGCTCGCACAAATAGCAATGAACAAAAATGATGTGTTCTAGTTTTTCATTGAGGAATAAATGTTGGCCAGTGCACCAGGAGAACTGGTCATTTTTTCTTTGGCTAGTGTGATGGGTTCTTTTATATCTTTTGCAGAGAGCCGACTGGCCTTTGGTTTGATGTCTCATCTGAAAGACAGCATCTCCAACAGGACAGTATTCCCAAGTACTGCATTGAAGTGTCAGCCTAGATTAACACGCTTACATGTCCATTGTGACACTTGAACCCACAGCTTTCTTACTCAGAGGACATATTGCTGCCATGAAGTTGAGGTACCAATACCAATTACCAATTACCAATACTGGTATTCGCTGTCTAAACCATTTCCTCCTGCATGTAAATTTTGTGGCTGTAGCAGTTTGATGCTGACGGTTAAACATAACAATATTCCAGATCCAACTACCCATGCGCATCAGTACATGAGAACTGCTGCTTGAATACCATTATTAACAAATCTAACCAAACACCAAGAAGTATGTGATTATTATTTGAACATGAATTGAAGAGTAGAATGGGCTGTGAGTAGAAGACTGAGAAGTTGCTAAGTGTTTGGGAGTTCACTTAATTAACTTTGAAAATGAGAGAGAAATTGTGTAGTGCTTGCCCTGTGGAACGAAATAGGTGATGCGCAATCAATGATTCGATAATAATGTGTGGTCTCGGGAAGCAATGTGTGAGAACGCTACAAGTAATACTCACGCGCCATGAACAAGTAAATAAAAAAATACAGTGAAAAGAATGTAATTAAAAGGCAAATGCTTTATTTTATTTTAATATCTTACCAAGGAAATGTCTGGGTTTACCATTCAATCCATGCTTACCAGTCAATGATGCCCAAATTTGCCTCGCCAAGCTGTTTTTACATCAGTAAATAAATCGCTTTGGATTACATTAGCATTTACACCAGCAACCTCCCTACAGGATCAGCACAAGCTTCTAAGAAATTAACCCCTTCTTGCCCGTTATCAACAAAGGATATTCAAGACCTAACAAGTGTTTATTGTGGAATACTGAGTATGCAAATAATTAGTTATGGTTAATCGATGAAAAAATAAGAGGTTGCACAGACCATTTAGCGACGTCACAATAATTCAGCAGTGACTGTGCTCTGATTATTAAAGTGTGACTGGTGTCCTGTATTGATATAAATCAGTGAGGCTAATTTAGGATTAGGTTCCTTAGATAGCTGACAAGTAAACAGCACTCGATAGGCAAACGACTGAGCAGTTCAAAATCTATATGCTTGCTTCCAGGTCTTATAGACTTTTATGAATGAGCTGATTGAGGACTCATCCTCCTGAGATAATGAACCTCTATCTGTAGAGATAATATCCATTCCTACTAGATTCTCTTCTCATGGGTAAATTCACCTCGGAGCTGGTGCATTAAAAATAGCTGCTTAAAATTCCACCTCTCTTGATGCCTGGGAAATTCGTACATCCAAGTAACGCTTAGATCCTGCCCAAACCTCAGTGTCACCATCCAATTCTAACTCCCTAGGACCATACACACAAAGGAGGCTAGCTGAGTGCACATGGCCTTTCCTGTTTCTTTTAAAAGAGCTCTCTAATTCATCCCACACATCTACTTCTTCCCTGTGGCCCTGAAAACCTTCTTTCACCCTCTTCAATTATTTATCCAATTCCCTTTTGAAAGTTACTATTGAATCTACTTCCATCATCAGTCCAATCAGAATCGTCCCAGATTTGCACTAAGTGTGGTAGCGGGTGGGTAAACATCCCGCCAGCCGTGATGGTGGGTTTTCAGGCCATAACGTCCCAAATCGGCCACGTTATTTATGCACTCCCGGAAACAGGCCATTTCCATGGCGGACAGGCTCTCATTCACCCGCCCGCCATCATCCCATTGCTTCATCAGACCAGGCGCCATAGTTAAAGTCCACACATCTCAGTGTTTCCAGGCCACGACTACTGCAGGGAATGTAAGGCAAAAAGATTGTAGCCCCCAGGTTTAGTAACTCAAAACTGGAATGTATTTTGGGTGCCATGGAGGCCCACCACGATATCCTCTACTCCTGCTTTGGCCACATCTGTGGTCAGTGCCAACGCCCTTGAAAAGAGGATAGCCAGCTAGTGCCGCAAGAGGATGAACGATCCCCACTGTTCCACCAGGGTAAGTCACTCTTCTCATCACTCTCAACTCTCACACTCACAAACCCATCACACACCCACAGGGCCCTCACTCACTGCCGGTTCAAGACACATCACCATTCACTCTCTCACACACACCGTCATTGTCCTCATCCTGTCCATGGGATCACACATTACCCACACTTGCCTGGCATACTTATCATCTGGCCTGGCAGGCGTCCTACTTAGAGACTTTCCATCTCTATTCATGCAGGACAAGCTGGCACACAACAACAGGGAGAGGTTGCAGACTGGTGGAAAAATGCCTGAAATCAAGGTCCTTACTGACTTTTAAAACAGAGACATCCGGCTGGCTGGTGAGAATCTGGACTGTTCCTGTGTTGCCGGTGAAGTCGGCACTGCGCTACCAAGTGAGGATCCAGCAGTGCAACATCCATCAGATAACCATGCTGTGAGTGATGTATCCTGTTTCATAAGCCACTGCCATACACTAATTATCTCTCCTTGCTTTCACAGGCACATCTGGGAAACTGCCAACAGGGTCTAGGGGCCAGGGCGTTCAAACAAGAGAGTCCATGACACAGAGTCTCCAATCAAGCCCCGAAGAAACTCTGAAGAGGAATCAGAAGGCATCCTCCCTTCAGAGCGCTCACCCACACCCTCCACCAGTGCTGCGCCAGACACCTTGGTGGGACCTAGCTTTACAGTAGCCTCGGGATCACAATCTGGTGAGCACATCGCACTGTCTGATCCGCAGCATGCAGAGGCAGGGACTTCCCAGGTCCCCGGCACTTGGAGGACTGCTGGAGGCCAGAAATTTGCTGAGTCTGAATCAGGTGATGGGCCTCTGGACTCAGTCATGCTACAGTTGCTGGAGCTGCAAGGGCAAGCTTGGGAACAACAGGAAGGGGTGTCTGCTGCACTCCTCAGGTTGCAAGGCACGATGAAGGAGTCTGTCCGTCTTCATGCTGAGGTGATAGCACCGGCATTGCAATGCACCGAGGTCAACACTGGTAGGACGGCGGCCGCTGTGGAGACCTTGGTCCAGGACGTTGCTCCTGCACTGCTGCACGTGCTTAACTCCATCGCTGACGCCATAGTTGGCGTCCAACTGTGTGTAGGCGAGAGGGGTGGGGTGGGGGCAGCTCGATTTCACTCCAGCTACTCCTGGTCCTCAAGGAGTCACCCTGGGGCCCTTGGGCAACCACAGGGAGGAGGATCAGTGGGTGCACCTCGCCCCTCCAACCCCCCGGGCAATCCACCCAGGTGAGTCCGGGAGTGTCTGGCCAACCCAATCCCCTCTTCCAAGCCAAGGAGGGTGCCACTGCCACACAGCAGGACCCCAGTAGCAGGCCAGGGCCCTCCAAGTCTCGGCCCTCCAGAGGATGCCCACCAAAGTCATCACAGTCAGGGTGTCGTAGTCAGTAGGCTGCCTCCACCTCCGCTCTGGATGGCCAGGGAGTACCAAGATGTAACAGTAAGGTTAGGAAAGTTAAGAAAATGTAATTGCACAGCCTGGGCATGGGTGTTAATCACTTTTACATAATATTCATTATTATCAATAAACTCCCAAGAATGTCTCCCTGTCTATGGCTCCCTGTTCTGATGAGCAGTGTTCTTGTCATTCAGATGTGAAACCTTTCTGCACAAGATAAAGGCAGGTGTCTCAGTCCAGGGCCTCTTCCCTGTGCTCTGTGCAGCTTTCAGACGACAGTGATGGTCCGGCCTCACATTCCCTGGACACATTACTGATGCCTGCACCTCGATGGTGCTGGTCATTGCTACCAGAATGTAGTGGGCAGGTGTCAGAGTTCTCTCATTCTCTCTGTTTGCTCTCAGCACCTTTTTAAGGTGGGGCTGGCCCCCATCTCTTCAGCATCTGTGACCAGTGACGCTCTGTTCCTGAAGGGGTCAGGTGCTGAAGGCTGACAGAGGATCAGGTGCACTTAAAGTTTCATGGCTGCGTCCCTATGACATAATCCTGATCACAGAGCACAAGTGAACTGCCCTCGGCCAAATCGGAGTCAGACATTCCCAGAGGCTATGTGAAGATCTATAGAGAGCCCTCACTGCAGGTCGTCATCATTCTCCTGCAACTGAGCACCTATTCGGGCCTCCACTGCGTCTCCATGACAGGATCCTTATCATAGGGGGTATGTGCGCTGCTATCAGTCAGACGGGAGTCAAGCTCCAGAGACAATGTGAGGTTGCAGTGGCCTCTCACTGCATGTCGTCATCATCATCCAAAAATCCAGCAGCTATGAGGGTCTCCTGAGCGGACCTGACTCGTCTGGCCAGTGCGAGGGCCTCATCCCCATCATCATCGCCATTGTGGACCTCCTCATCCCCATCGCCATCGGCATCCTCCTCATTGGAGGAAACCTCCAGCTCCTCCATATCCTCCTCATCCAGCTCGTCTCCCACTTGGAGCTCCAGGTTGTAATGGGTGCACCAGACGGTGATAATGCATGACACCCTCTGTGGGCTGTATTGCAGGGCTCCACCAGTCCAGTCAATACACCAGAACATCGATTTCAGCATCCTGATGGTCTGCTCCACGGGTTGTGGCATAAAAGCCTCATTATACCTTCGATCTGCTTCAGTCTGAGGCTGCCGCATGGGTGTGATCAGCCACAGCACCTGGGGGTAGTCCAAGGAGCCATCAGTGCATCTTCTGTAGACTGTGGTTGACTTCAGGGACTTGTGACCGACTGAGGATGTAGGTGTTGTGCACGGTCTCTGGAAACCATATGCACACCTGCAGGATGTGTTTCTGGTGGTCGCACACCAGCTGCACATTCAGTGAATGGAATCCCTTGTGGTTGATGTAGTTCACCGTGTGTTGCGATGGTGACCTGAGCGCCACATGAGTGCTGTCAATCGCACCCTGCACCTGTGTGAAACCCTAGATCTGGGCGAATCCAATCGCTCTTGCATCCTGGCTGCCCTGGTCCCAGACAAAATGCAGAAAGTTGTGTGTCCTTGCAAAGATGGTATCTGTGACCTCATGGATGTATTTGTGGGTGGAGGCTAATGAAATCCCACAGGGGTCACCTGGGGTGCTGTGAAAGGAGCCACTGGCCTAGAAATTGAGCGCTGTTGTCACTTTCACAACCACTGGTAGTGGATGCTCTCCATGTCCCCGTAGGTGCCAAATCTTGTAGCAGGTGGCAGGTGTGACCAACCAGCTTCCTAGACCTTTGGCAACACTGTTTCTTGGTCATCTGCAGAAATGAAAGATGGCATCGATAGACCCTGGGTGTAACTTGGCGCTGAGCAGAGACTGCTCGCTGTGGCTCTTTGGCAGCATGTGCTGGAGCCCCGGACGGCACATCTTCCAGAGGGTGCTGCTCCTTCCCCTCCACTGCCAACAGCCTCAGTCGCTCTCTCCTCCATTGTCTTTGCTCTCTGTAGGCCATCAGGCACACAAATAGTTCACCAGGCTCTGTGATCTTGAGACACTCCTTCTGCAGGATGAAAGGGAGTGACACGTGGGTTAGCATGTACTAAAAACCTGTCATGGTTAAGTGTGAAGGCCCCTTAACTACTTGGATGGTCAGAGATTAATGCGCTGCATGGCTGCCTGAGACCCCACCCACCTCAGCCCCACTCCACCTGACCGATTGGCAGCAGCTTTGCCTGTTGGACTGCAGGTTGTGCTCTCAGCTCAGACACAGACATACTGCTAACCCACGCTGCAGAGCTGCACTGTTAACTGGAACCATGGGGGAGACTGGTTCAAACCGGGATGATGACATTGCAAGGGGCTGTGAGCCCCTCCAGCATTGACTGCTCCATGGCCAGATTTAGCAAGGAGATTGTACAACGTGCCCAGTCATCCAACTGTTCTGCAGCCTACTGAAATGCTCATGACTTTGCAGTCTGTGCCTGAGGGGTGTAAAGCTCTGAAACACTAGGATGGCACTTTGATGCCTCTGTGATGCTTGGAGTGGGCAGAGAAGCTAGAGGCCCGACTCCAATCACATCAATGTGGCTGTGCCTGAACTGTCTCAGCTGCAGAAGAATGGTCACTTTATACAAGATTTCCCTAATGTGTGGCCGCTTCCCTCACCCATCGCCACCCACCACCCCCGATTGCTTCTGCACGATTTTGAACAGCAAGGCAGCCTTTGCACACCCCCCCTATCCCCACCCCCATCCCCACAAGTTGCCTGAATGGCAGGGCTGCCTTTGCCCCCACCCCCCACCCCCCCACTTCAACATGTCCCCTCAGCCGCTGAGCAGCCTTTGACCCCAACCCCAACCCCACCCCCACCCCAACGCACTTCAGGCTTGAAGTCCTGCAGGTAACCCTGGCGAGTGCTGCACATCGATCCTGTGCAGTCACCTCCGAGTCCCACTCAAAGGGCAGCTGTCATGAAGAGCGTCCTTAGCACCAACAAAAACAAAACTTGATGGAAAAACTCAGCAGGTCTGACTGCATCTATGGAGAGAAAGACACAGTTAACGTTTCGAGTCCGTATGACTCTTCTTCAGAACTAAAGAGAAGTAAAAATGCGGTGACTTATATACTGTTCAAGGGGGGTGGTCGGACAGGTGAAGCTGAATAGAAGGCTAGTGATAGGTGGAGGCAAAGCAGAGATTGCAAAATATGTTATAAACAAAAGGTTGAAGGGGTGTTAATGGTGGTGGTACAGACTAAAGGAGGTGGTGGGGGGGGTGGGTAGCGATTCCGGTGGACAGGCCTAATGATGTTTTACAATGAGGTTCCTGACATCAAATGGCCATCGGCAGGAAGAGCGGACAATCGCAAACTGCTTTCACGCCGTTGTGAAACTGACTGTGCCGTATTGTCCGCTCACGCCACTGAACACGCCCAACGCCAGCGGGCGGGCATGGCAAATCCCGGCCAGTGTGTTTCTAAGTCAGACCATTAAAAAAATTATTCTCATCTCCCATTGGCTTTTATTAACTATCTTACAGCTGTCCTTTGGTTTCCAACCCTTCATCCAGTAAAACATGGCAGCAACTCACCTAGCTTGCTTGAAAGTAGCTGCCCTAGTCCCTGCAGAGATGGTGGCGTAGTGGTATGTCACTGGGCTGGTAGTCTAGAGGCCCAGGGGAGATGCAGGTTCAAGCTCCACTATGGCAGTTGGTAGAATTTGAATTCAAATACATTTTTTTTTAAATTGGAAGCAATATAAAGTTGCCATCAGTAACGAAGACCATGATAACTATCATCAACTGTTTCACTAATGCCCTTCAGAGAAGAAACTCTGCCATCCTTACCTAAATGTGACAGGCCCACAGCAATATAACTCTTGACATCCCTCTGAAGTGGCCTAGTAAGTCACTCCCTTTCAAGGGCAATTAGGGATGGGCAATAAATATCAGCCTTGCCCTTGCCAGCAACGCCCATATCATGAATAAAGCAAATAAAAAATCCCTAGTACCAGAAGCACTCTGTCATGGGAACGCTATCAGCTGCAATTTTCCCATCGATGGCAGAGCCTCCTTAATATCGCAGTTACTTCACCACGGAGAGCTCAAAACCCTGGACTTCCCTGCCGAGCAATCTCACCTCAAGGTCAACTGTGGTTCAAAGAGGAGGCCAACTACCAGCTTGCCAGGAGAACTGGATATGCGCAATGTCTGCCTGTTCTGTCAGCCACCGGGAATGAAAAATAAGGAAACACACTTGGAACTGCCTATCACTTCAGTTCAAGGTCTAATATTGGGAAGCAGACTTAAGCCATCTTATGGCACTCAGTGGCATATTTCATTCCTATGACAGTTTAAAAAAAATCTTGCCAGCAAAACTGGGTCTTTGTTGCCAGTCAACCAGTGAGCAATGCTGATGGAAATCATGGGCAAAGTGTTGTCCAAATTATCCCACCACTTCATTTGAGAGAGGTTGAAGAGAGGTTAGTGGTCCTTGGAGGAGGAGAGATAGGGAGGAAATTGAAGTTTACTAATGAATTTCAAGCTATTACTACCAAAGGATACAAATGCTAAATTAATCTCAATCCCTTCACACACAGCACAGCTAGAGATAATGTAAATTGAGCAAATTAATTATCAAAACAATTAACAGGAACTTCAACAGAATTAGCAATGGTTCAGAACAATTTTTTTACCAGTGTAAGAATATTATAGCTACCATTTTACAGTTTGTAATGTTATTAGCAGTTATGCTTCTGCATGAATTTTTTTCCCTTGATGTAAGAAAAATTCATAAAATGGCATTGGCTGAGATTTTAAAGGATGATCTCAGGGATGAAAGGTGATCATAATGAGGACAGTTCGCATGGGCTTGAATTCCTTAAGTATAGAAGATTGAGGTGTGAAATAATTGGGGTGTTCTAGATGATTGAAGCATTTCACAGGGCGGGTAGAGAGAAACTATTTCCCCTGATGGGGTAAGTCCAGAATGTGGAGGCATAATCTTAAAATTAAAGCTAAGATATTCGGCTTGAAATTCTTCTTCCCACAAAGAATTAACGCAGTACTGAGACATTTCAATATTATGAAAAAGTGCACACTGTGAATTAATACTGAGCAAAATCACCACGCGGAACCAGGGCCAGAGTTTTTCCGTCGGCCAGTTGGAGGCGGGGCCTACTCGCCGATGCACAAATGACGTCAGAGGAACCCCTGACATCATCCCGCCTCATTTAAATATTCAGGAAGGTGGGGGCACAGCGAGGCCATTGACAGGATAATCGAGCCAATTATAGGCCCTGCCCATCCAACCTTAAGGCTGGTGGGCAGGCCAGGAGCCCCAGCGGGCTTCTGATAATACATGAAACCTCATCCATCGGCGGGATGAGGTTTCATGTCTGTTTTAAAAAACTTTAATAAACTTTATGTGATATTTATTAACATGTCCCATCTCGTGTGACATTGTCACATGAGGAGGACATCTTAATCATTTTTTTATTTTTCTATTTTTTTAAGTTTACAAAACTTTCAGCGCTGTCCCTGAGACAGGGCTTAGTCTCAGGGAGATGTGCGCCCTCTGACAGTTGGGGAATCCCTCCTCCACCCCCACACACACAGGAGGCGCATGGCACTTCCCGTCGGGCGGCCGGCTGGACGAGCCTTAATTGGCCCGCCCACTCAAAATGGCGGCAGGGCCCATTTCGACAGTGGCAATCAGCTGCCCACCCACCACCGAGCTGGTGGGGCCCACCCACCAGTCGAGGGCAAAATTCTGCCCCTGTGTTTGCATGCATAAGAATGGACAGACACCGAGTTGCAACCCATACTTTAACTTTGGTCTGTCAGTTCCATTTGCGTTATACAACTACAAATCCTGGATAATGTAATATAAATTGTAACTTTAGACTATAAAAAAAACAAAGATCTAACCATGAGATTGGATAGAAAATGGTTTATCAATCAAGTATGAGGAAGAACTTGCATTTATATAGCATCTTACAGCCAATGACGGGATTCTGGAAGTGCCGCTATTGTAGGAAATGTGCCGACCAACTTGTGCAGCAAACCCCCACGGTCAGCACTGGGACAATGACCAGATGATCTTCTTTAGCACTGTTACTTGAGGAATAAATGTTGAGCAGGACACCAGGGAGAGTTCCCTTGCACTTCTTTGAAACAATGCCAACAAATCTTCTATCCTTTACCAGAGAAGGCAGATAAGGGCCTCAGTCTAATATCTTACCTAAAAGATGCCATCCCCAACAGTGCAGGGCTCTCTCAGTATGGCAATAGCAGTGTTGGCCTAGATTTTGAGCCCCAGGGCAGGGTTTTCAGCTCGGCCTGCGGGTATGTGCCTGACATGTCCGAATGTAAAATAGCGCGCGATGACATCATGATGTGTTGGTTGGTGGGAGTGCATGGGAGTCAGCAGCTCGCCCTCCGACAGCAAAGAGACTATTAAGACCCCTAATCGCTTAATTGAAACCTATTTTTCGCTGCCCGTCCAAACTTACGCTTGGCGGGCGGGCATATCAGCCAGGCGGCCTTTGGATTTTTAATGAAGCTTCAACCGAGGGCGGGATGAGGTTTCCAACAGTCATTTAAAAAAAAAGGAAAAATGTGTAGGCTTCAGGGTTAAATATGTCCCTGTTTATGTGACTGAGTCACATGCGAGGCCACGTTTCTCTAATTTTTAAATACTTTATTTCTGTGTCCAAAATCTTTCAGCCCCCCACCCCCCCACCGAGGCAGCTCTGGGCCTTCAGGGAGCTGTCAATGCACGGTCCCCCCAGCGCACGCCCAAGCTTTTGGCCCTCGCCCTCCTCCTGCACCCACCCCGGCAGCGCTGAGGTTCTCAGCGCGCCTTTCACGCTGGCTTGCCGGCCGATGATGATTGGCCAGCCGGTGCGAAACCCGTGGTCGGGGCCCGATCACGGGCGGTGGATCAATACCCGGACACTCCCGCTCCCGCTCCTTGCCCGCCAAGCCTGGCCGGCGACCCGAAAATCCTGCCCCCCACCCCCCCCCAACCCCACCAAGTGTCGCAGGGCGGGGTTTGAATCCACAACCTCGTGAGTTGAGAAGGTTTGCCAGCGAACCCGCCTCTGACGCCGAATGAGTGTTCACGTGAAGTAGGGCCACGGAAGAGGCATCTATTCTGAGGACATATCCGTCCCTATTAAGGTGTTGGAACGAGAGAGGTTTTTACAGGCTGGCACTTAGGCTTCACAATGGTTTGGAGTCATAGGGCCGAATTTACTGCCTGTCAGGCACGAGCGAGTACGGAGCCAATCACCACCTGCGATTGGCTCTGTGCCGCCATTTTGCGCATGCGGGCCAATGAAGGCCCGCCCAGCGTGAATCGCGGCTCCCGAGGACAGCGGGAGTGGGCGGGCGGGCGGTGGGACTGCAGTGACCACCGGGTCCAATGGCGACCCCGGCGGCCTGGTTAAAAAGAGCGCGCAGGCAGCCTTGCAGAGGCCGTCAACCATGGCCAGCAGAAGGGCTTCCCGGAGCGCTGCTGGTGAGCAGGCCAAACAGGAGGGCAGGTCAGCGGGGCACTGTGCTCCCCCCACCCCCTCCACTTCTCAGCCGAGTGCCTTGCTGCCCCCCTCGAGGAGGCGTGAAATCCTCGTGCTGAGGGATGGGAGGAGGAGCCCCGCCCCCCCCCCCACACGTGACGAAACGTGTGTGGGAGGAGGTGGCGGAAAGGGTCAGCGGGTACGATGTTGTGCCATGCACCTGGGTTCAATGCCGCAAGCGCTTCAGTGACCTATTGCAATCAGGAAGGGTGAGCACCATGTTGGCATGGGTCACTTAGCACACAGTTAGGCTTGCCCCCCTCTGCCACCCACCCCCCCCCACCCCCCCAACTCTGAATGTAGTTACTGCATTGAATCATTCACGGCATGTGGCTTTCGCTGGGTGGGCATTTATTGCCAACGCCTAGTTGACCCTGAGAGGGCTGTGCTGAGCTGGGTTCTGTATCCGCTGCGTGTGGTAGACTTACACCCACAGTACAGTTTTGGGGGTGACCTCAAGGACCTGCAAGCAGGAGCAGTGCTGGAACTCTGAATCATGTCAAAATCAGGCTGCTGACTGACTGGGAGAGGAACTTCCAGGTGCCGGGGGCACCCATCCACCTGCTGCCCTTGGTGTTCCACGTGGTAGTGCTCCCTTGCTTTGGAAGGTCATACAGTGTCGGTGGCAAATGTGATGGAGGCAGCACTCCGGCAAGGTGGGGGGTCAGCCCTGGCTGCTTGGAGTGAGTGTGCGGCTGCTCCAGGGTCACGATTCACATGAGCTCTGCGATGTTTCACTCAGGTCGGGGGGAGGCAGGGCTGCAATGGCAATCCAGGTACAGAGTGGATTAACCAATGCTCCTCTCTCCTCTTCAGGAGAACATCACACATAATAATGCAGAGCGGATGTGGACTGGTGGGGGCCAGGCACAGTTGGAGATTATAACCAGATATGTGCAGGCAGCTCTCGAGCTGGAGAAGCGCTATGGGCCCAGGTCCATCAGTTGTGGTGAGGCTCGGGTGTCACGAGGAGGTAAGAGTGCCATGCACTAAGGTCACCATGTCTGTCCCAGCAGCCTTCCCACTGTTGAATGTTTAGTGAATTAAGCTTCCAACATGGGTTTCCCATTGATTATGGAAGGAGGTTACCTTCTCCTTACTGATATACTGATCATTAACATTGTCTTGACTTCAACTCATCAAATGTCCTTGCTCTTCCTTTCAGCCTCACCGGAGCAGGGCTCGGAGGAGGAGGCAGAGGGGCTACCACTAACATCTGAGGGCCCTGACAAATTACAAGCAACAGCGTCACACCATCTCTGCCAGGCAGGCACCAGCGCAGATACTGACACCTCGGTGGGGATTAGATCGTTGCCTAGTGTCCCAGGACACTTCACACTCGCTTGAGGTGCGGGCGGTGGCAGAGAGTGCCCAGGGTGCCAGCACTTGGAGGACTGCAGAGGGCCAGGAACATGCTCAGCCGGTGGCTGATGATGGGCCTCTGGAGTCGTCCCTGAAGCAGCAGACGCTGGAGGTCCAGCAGGGTGTGCGGGAGGATCTAGCGGAGATACATGAGGCA
The DNA here is from genome assembly GCF_017639515.1 of Carcharodon carcharias. Taxonomy (NCBI): domain Eukaryota; kingdom Metazoa; phylum Chordata; class Chondrichthyes; order Lamniformes; family Lamnidae; genus Carcharodon; species Carcharodon carcharias. Next base: position 163,153,197 of record NC_054475.1, on the reverse strand, counting down.
ATGCGTGGCATGGTCTCCATGTTGGAGGAGTCCATGTGGAGCATCAGCAATGCAATGACCCCCAACGCCGAGGGCCATGCCTCCTCCATGGAGAGAGTGGTGACTCTCATGCAGAGGCTGTTCCAGGAGAACAATCAGGGCTTCCTGGGGTTGTGCTCGGACCTGCAAGCCCTCACAGCGGCATTGACCTCAGCTGGTCAGTGTCAGTGTGGGAGATGGATTGGACACCCAATATCCCAGCTAAGTGCCCATCCATCAATGGGCACCTCATGTCGTTGTACGAGCAGCAAATCCTCTGCCCCTCTGCTAGTGACTGTGGGATCTGATGAGGTGACTGGGGAGATGCCAGCCAAGCCACTGGCCACTCCCTCCTAGGTGGAGCCATCACAGGATCCACAGGCCGGAGGACACCCGCCAAGGTCGTCAAGGCCAACTGGACAGCAGAGTGAGCAGGCTGTCTCAAACGCCAGTGTCAGTGAGGAGGGAGCACCTAGACATTGCACCCGAAAATGTACTTAAGGCACTTTAGGCACAGCACGGGCTTCTCACTGGCGGTTTTATGTTGCCCCAGTATTCGTTAATTATAATCTGGTGTACACCTTTTGAATTAAGTTTCTTTTCTGTTTTATTTTTTACATTTATTAAATGCTTTATTTGTGAACAAGACTCAGGGTGATTCCTTACTTCTGCAGGTGGATGGGAACCTGTGATTTTCTAAGTGACTTATTTGTCATTGAGCTTTATTGACAAGGCACATAGTTTATGTTCCTGACCAGGCAGATGTTGCTCTCAGGTATCGAGTATGGAGCCTGCAGCCCTGGAGTGTGTTGGAGGTTCGTCTGTTTTGAGCTAGCTGAAGGTTCATTGGATTAAAGCCTCTCGGATGTCCCTGCCTCCCTGGAGGGTGCCCGGGTCAGTGTCTATCCCCTCAGTGTTCTCCTGAGCGTGCTCATCCTTGGACTCACTGCTGGACTCATCATCTGCAGCCAGAGCATCTGCTTCTACATCTTCTTCTTCCACTGCATCCCCCCTTTCCAGTGCCAAATTGTGGAGAGCGCAGCATGTAACCACTATCAGTGACACACGATCTGGGGGGTACTGGAGTGCACCCTTTGAGTGGTCCAGACATCGGAAGCGCATCATGAAAAGGCCGATGGCTCTCTCCACCCCAGCCCTTGTGGTGCCCTGGCTCCTATTGTACCACTGCTCAGCTTCTGTTCTTGGATAGCGGAGAGGCGTCATGAGCCACCTTCTGAGGGGATAGCCCTTGTCACCCAGCAGCCATCCATCCAGCCGGGCTGGAGCACTGAAGAGCCCCGGCACCTGGGAGTGTCTGAGGATGTAGGCGTCGTGTGGGAGCTGCCTGGCTACCTTGCACAGACTTGTAGAATCAGCATCCTGTGGTCACACACTATCTGCACGTTCATTGAGTGGAAGCCCTTCCTGGTGACGAAGGCACCGGGCTCACCTGCTGGCACCTTGATGGCCACATGTGTACAGTCTATAGCACCCTGGACATGGTGGAACCCAGCAATTGCTGCAAAGTACCTGGCTCGTTCCACCTGCCTGGCCTCAGCCCAGCGGTAGTGAATGAAAGTCAATGCACGCCTGAATAGAGCATCTGTCACCAGCTTGACACAAATGTGAACAGCTGATTGGAAGACTCAACACAGATCACCCACCAGCTCCTGGAAAGAGCCAGAGGCATTGAAGTTGAGGGCAGTCGTGGCCTTCAATGCCATTGGCATGCGGTGCCCAGCCACACAGCTGGTGCCGATCTCAGGGCCTATCACCTGACAGATGGGGGTCACTGCCTCCCTTGAGAGATAGAGCCTCCTTCGGCACTGCACCTCAGCCATATTGAGGTTGCTGCTTCGCCGCCTGTAAACTCTGGCAGCAGGATAGTGGCATCTTCTGTAGCCCCCTCCGTCTTTCACTTTCTGTTGGCCCGGCGCACCTTGTGCCTGTGCCTGTCCTCCCAAAGGTGGCTCCCCTGGAGGCTGAATATGGACTCCTGCCATCCTCCCCCTTCTGGCCCTCCCTTCCTCCTCAGAGGAGGTGCCTCCAGTGGAAAGCACAACTCCCATTCCCAAGGTAAGGGAAGGCTTCCTGAATCCAGCAAGGCCTCAAGAATGAGGTTTACTCCAGAGTCCTGACCTGAAGCCTATTATTCCTGTCCAAGTAGCCGTGAAGAGATTTGAAGTTGCCCTGTAAGTTTAAACATTAAATGTCTACCAAAGACCACTCACGAGCCCACTCACCACTCTTATCTCGCCTGTGGATGAGGTTTTTAAAAATGTGGCCTGCCCGTTGCGCCCGTGCGCCGATCTGAAGATCACATTGGCTCCGAAAAACCAGCATCTATGAATGGCTCAATGGCCTTAAGTGGCCAATTAATTAATGGCGGGTGCACATCAGAGATCATCGTGCACCCGCCCACTGAAATATCGCGATGGCGTGCGGTGATATCAGGACCCACGCCCACACATCATTTTACATGTTGGCATACCCGACCCACCCCCACACGCCGACCTAAAACCTCTGGCCATAGAAATTACAGCGCAGAAGGAGAGCATTCTATCAATTGTGCTTGTACTAACTCTTCAACTGGACCTGTGTAGCTCAATCAAGTAAGCCTAGAAATATTAGTGGATGATGGAATCACTGGTACAATGATGCCTGGCCCCTATCTGTTTAAGCACTTTATGCAAGTGTCGGGCATGGCTCATCTTGTAACACCTTGCTCTTGTGTCAAAAGGCTCTGGGTTCAAGTTCCATGCCCAGACTTGAGACAAAAACCAAGGCTGACACTCCAGTGCAATGCTGTGGGAAAGCTGCACTGTTGGATATGCTGCCTTTTGAATGAGCTATTAAACCAAGGCCTCATCTGCCTACCTGAGTCAATTCTCTTTTTTATATATTTCTTGGGGGGTGAGTGTCGCTGGCAAGGCCAACGTTTGTTGCTCCTCCCTAATTGCTCTTGAGGAGTTGGTGCTGAATTATGAAAGATCCAATGGCACTACTTAGAAGATGAGTAGGGAAGTTATCCCTGGTGTCCTGGCCAATGTTTATCCCTGAATCAACATCACAAAAAACGCAGATTATCTTGCCATTATCACGTTGCTGTTTGTGGGAGCTTGCTGTGTGCAAATTGGTTGCCGTGTTTCCTAAATTACAACAGTGACTCTACTTCAAAAGTACTTTGTATGCTGTAGAGGGCTTTGGGATAACTGGTGATCATGAAAAGTGCTATATAAATGCAATTGTTTCTTTCTTTCAAAGCTTTAAGACTTTTTGAAATATAACAATGTTCATTCAAATGAAAATATATTTTGAATGTTTTAATGATCTTTTCCTTAAATTCACATTTAGTTCAATCCGGATTCTATGATGTTTTGTAGGACCTAGCATTTTGATTTCCTATTGTAACCTAAGGAAGTATCATTCTATGCTTGACTTTTGATTGGCAGTTCTTCCGAAACACTGATTTACAAAGGTGGTCTCAATGGACACTTGTCCACAATATCCAATTTCCTGGAGGCTTAGGGCACAATGCAGCATGGTGAGATCTTATTTTCAGGCCTTCAGACATGCTATTTATTGACTCATAGGGATTTTTTCAGTTTCCTTTGCCCTCTGGGGAAGTATCTGTGGAATCCAGCTCCTCTAGAAACTGCCAATACCGTCACATCAATCCCATATGCACCAGAAGATTTATGTTAGAATCTAGTAATGTTGATAATCCGTATTATAAAGTGAGGGAATCCAAATCCCAAATGCAAATTCTAAATTGACCTGAATGTTTATTCCTACCAGTTAGTTAACAAATCGTTGTTGAAGTATACCCTCAATTAATGGTCAGGATTAATATGTCATCAGTATTTCAATGGAACATTTGAATTGAATATTGCCCTATATTAATTATTTACATCGTCTACTAGATATTTAAACACATACACCTCAGCCACTGAAGAGGACAAGGGCAGCAAACTCAAGGGCAACATCTCAAAGTCACACACCATCCCGACTTGGATATATGTCAGCTGTTCCTTCATTGCCTCTGATTCAAAATTCTGGAAGTCTCCACCGAACAACGCTCTGGGAGCATCTTCATCACACAAACTGCAGTAGTTTAAGAAGAATGTCCACCAGCTCCTTCTCAAGTCAAACCAAGGATGGGTAATAAATGCTGGTCTTGCCAGTGAAGGCCACATCCATTGTCCAGTGACAGCCATTTCCTGGCAATGAATGACAAAGGTATAATTTACCAATTGAGCACTTGTCTCAATTCAAGTGTTCTGCTCATTTGTGTATTTCACGTAAAGTAAACTGCTTTGCCTGTCTACAATCGGTCTGGTTTTGTAAGTGTACTTATCAACCTGCCTCCCAAAAGGTAGAAGAAATATGTGTTGGTGATGCTTGAGATAACAGTGTGCACCCAATAACTGTAAATCTCATTGTGACATCTGGGTTATGCAATTGTGTAGCTAGACATTGAGCAGTAAATGTCTGCACCTAATGACAGGAGATAAGGGGTCTATTCACATGAGTAAGCAGTAATAATGAACGTGAACAAACATCTGGTAAAAACCAAAAATTTGTAACGGTGTTCTAGGAAGAACAACCTAAGCAACTAAAATTGTACTTTGAAAAACGGACCAATACAGCCCATCAATTTCTGTCCATTAAAGTTAATGGATGGAAAATCATTGGCTTTGCACTAAATGATTTTCCATCTTGTGCTCCCAATGGAGGAGACTCCAAGCTAGCAGTGTTGTAAGTACGGTTAACGCCATCTTAAAGTTTATATTTACAGAATATGTTCATCTTAAACTCTATGGCATTGCTCATGAGACTAATAAGGCCAGGTAATCAAAATCAAACTGGATCCTATCTGTCTTTTAATACAGATCCAAAACACAGCTGTGTGGGGAGTGTAGAGTGTCAGCAGTGGTTCAGTGGGCAGTGCATTTTGTTTTTCAGTCAGAATACTGCCAGTTCAAGTCCCACTCTGGGGACTTGAGTACAAGATCTAGGCTAACAATTCAATAAAGTAAGGGAGAGTTGCGCAATCAGAGGCGCTGCCGTTCAGATGAAATTTTTATTTATTCATTCATGGGATGTGGGTGTCGCTGGGTGGGCCAGCATTTATTGCCCATCCCCAATTGCCCTTGAGAAGGTGATGGTGAGCTGCCTTCTTGAACTGCTGCAATCCCTTTGGTGTAGGTACACCCACAGTGCTGTTAGGGAGGAAGATCCAGGATTAGCGACAGTGAAGGAACAGCGATATATTTCCAAGTCAGGATGATGAGTGGCTTGGCAGGGGAACTTCCAGGTGGTGGTGTTCCCATGTACCTGCTGCCCTTGCCCTTCCAGATGACAGTGGTTGTGGGTTTTGGAAGGTCTTGTCTAAAGAGGCTTGGTGAGTTCTGGGACCCTCAGGATAAAAAATCCCATGGCACTATTCAGAGAAGAGCAGTGGAGTTACCCTTGGTGTCCAGGACAATAAGTAGCCCCCAAACAACATCACTAAAACAATTATCTGGTCATTATCCAATTGCTGTTTGTGGAATCTTGCTGCGTGCAAATTAGCTGTTGAGCTTCCTACATTGCAGCTCTTGTAAACTTCATAAGTACTTCATTCTGCTAATTTTCTGCTGGCCCGTTACAGGGGGCTGTAATTCTGGAGCCTCGACAGCCCCACCGCGAGGGGAGAGTGCTGCAGGGGCAGTTTCGGGAACGTGATGGTGCCTCAATACTGAGGAGTAAAAATAACTGAATATTTTAGTGGGAGCAAGTCCCTCAGACCAGAAGGGAAAACCTCCTGGATGGACAATCGGAATGGCAGGGGCTGCCCTTCCCCTTCACAGCAACCCCTGAACTCTGGATGGAGCCCCTGGCTCCGACAGCCCCCTGGACTGCCTCAGGGAGGCCACCTCCACATGGCAACATGGTAGTGGGGGATGCTTTGCAGGCGGAGCTGCGAAATTGCCCCTGATTGGGGGCCATAACCATCTAAATTGCCTGCCTGCCTCCATGCAGCAGAGGATGGAGCTACTCCTGGAGAACACTCTGACGGCAGGAATGCATCGCGGAGTTATCCTGACATTGGTGCTACTATTTTTCCGGCCAAACCCCAACCCCCCACTCCTGCCAGCACAGGGCTGGAAGAAATTCAGATTGGTAACCTATCATCAGAACTGTTCTGAATTGACTCTATTTTCTCTATTCATAGAGGCTGCCAGCCCTGCTGAATATTTACAGTGTTGTCTGTTTTTAATTTCATATTTCCAGCATTCACAGTTGCTACCTTTTACTGGTTGTTTGTTTGTATCTTAATGTTTTGAAGAAAATGCCTTTTATTTTTCATTAAGTTATTCCATCTTGTTTTTATTTGCCATTATCACTGGCACTGATTTAACCTCGGGGCATTTCTATGTTCTACGCAGAGTTATTGTAAAGTGTTGTTTTATCTGTCTGCCTCTCACGGCGTAGGTGTGTCTGTTATATGCTTTGGCTGCAGTTAGACCTTTCGTCCTCAGGTAAAATAAAATGTTTATTTGTGGTATTAATTTTGTCTGCGAGCACACAGGTTAACAAGGTGTGCAAAATGTATGAGTTCTGAGGAAGAGTCATCTTGGACTCGAAACTCTGTTTCTCTCTCCGCTGATGCTGCCAGACCTGCTGATTTTTTCCAGCACTTTGTTTTTTTTTATATTTCAGGTCTCCAGCATCTGCGGTATTTTGCTTTTATTTTAGTATAAAATGTATGTGATGTTAACTTTCATTAACCCATTTATTTTAAACTGAGTTCGACTACATAGCATTTAAATGATTCTGAGGTACAACACTTTCCCCATGATAATACTCTTCTTGTGAATTAAATTACAGCAAAATGTGATACAATTGCACTCTGGCACAGTCACGAGGCTGTAAGAAATAAAACAATTTAAACCAATTTTCTCGCTTAAAAAGTAAGACAGACAAATTACCCTGAAAATGATTACAGCTTGTCAGAATCTTTTGGATAAGCTGTCTAAAAACAGAGATCTTGCTGCCTGCTCAAGTAGATTCAAGAGATCCCATGGCTCTATTTTGAAGAAGAGCAGGGGATTTCTCCCTGGAGTCCTAGCCAATGTTTATTCCTATACCTGCATTGCAAAAATGGATTATCTGGTAATTATCACACTGGTACATAGATTAGTTGCTGCATTTCCTACATTACACCCCCACCTGACTACACTTCAGAAGTACTTCATTGGCTGTGAGCACTTTGGGACTTTCTGAGGTTGCAAAAGGTGCTTTTTAAATGCAAGTCCTTTCTTTTCTTTCCTTCCTCTAAAAAAGAATCTCAAACAGCGATGCCACAGCAGTAGAGGAAAATGAGATGCTGCCTCAAACTCAAAGCTCTCAATGACTTCCCCAATCTGAACAACACTGTAAACAATAGTTGCCATTTTTGCGCAGTTGTATTATTAATCAGTCATACAAGTGTAAATGAGCATTAACTCATTTCTATTAAACTCTAAGGGCTGAATTTTGCTGTCGGTGAGCAGGGGGTGGGGCCCGCTTGCCGACGCGCAAAATAACGCAGGGTGACATCGGGGGGAGCCCCCAATGTCACCCCGCCCCATTTAAGTGTTCAGAAAGGTGGGGGCACAGCCAAATCAGCTGCGGGCTCGCCGACCTGTCAATGGAAAATTGAGGCCATTGACAGGATCAGTTAAACAATTAAAGGACCTGCCCGTCCAACCTTAAGGTCAGCGGGCAGGCCAGGAGTCCCGGCGGCTAATAGAGAAAACAGGAAACCTCATCCACCGGTGGGATGAGATTTCATGTAGGGTTTAAAAAAGTGTAATAAAGTTTTTTGTGAAATTTATGTCACATGAGATGGGACGTGTTAAGGATTTTTTTTTTCTCATGTTCCGACTCAGCACTTTACAGCCTTTCGGACTGAATATTGAGTTCAACAATTTTAGATCATGAACTCTCTCCTCCATCCCCACCCCCTTTCTGATTTTCCCCCTCTTTTTTGTTTTTTCCAATAATTAATATAGATTTTTCTTTTCCTACCCATTTCCATTATCTGTAAATGCATTTCCATCTATTGTTTTATCTCTACCTTTTAGCCTTTTTTGATTCCTTCACCCCACCCCACCCCCACTAAGGCTATCTGTACCTTGCTTGTCCTGCTTTCTACCCTTAATTGGCACATTCCTTAGATAATATCACCACCTTCAACACCTCTTTGTCCTTTTGTCTGTGACATCTTTTGGTAATCTCCACCTATCACTGGCCCTCTATCCAGCTCTACCTGTCTCACCCCCCTTAAACCAGCTTATATTTCACCTCTTTTCTATTTTTCCTTAGTTCTGTTGAAGAGTCATGCGGACTCGAAACGTTAACTGTGTTCCTCTCCGCAGATGCTGCCAGACCTGCTGAGTGTTTCCAGGTATTTTTGTTTTTGTTTTTCCAGAGATAACTCCCCTGCTCTTCTTCAAAATAGTGCCATGGAATCTTGTACCTGATAGGGCAAAGAGGGCATCAGCTTAATATCTCGCCTGAAAGACAGCACCTCCAACAGCACAGCACTCCCTCAGTGCTGCACTGGAGTGTCAGCCTGGATTTTTGTGCTCAAATCCTGGAGTGGAACTTGAATCCACAACCTTCTGACACAGAGATGAGAGTGCTTCCCACTGAGCCATAGTTGACACATAGAAAGAAGATTTGGAGAAGTGGAGTATTTGTTTCTCAGGGGCAAGCATTATTACCAGCTAATCCACAGCTGACTCTACAAGCAGAGTTGGGAGAGAATGGGATATGGGTGGAGGAACAAAGAGGGAAAAGGTAATTAGAGTGTGAGGAGGTTTGTGTGGGGTGGAAGTATAGATCAGTTTGGGTTCAAGTACCTGCTCCTGTGCTATAAATTCTACATGGTAGATAATTCTAATCATGTCAGTTTTGAATTTTGCACAACAAATAATATACCTCAGTGGCGAAAACTGAAGGCCTTTCAAATCGAGGTAAAAGCAGCGATCGGAATCATTATGCTGCCTTCAATATCAATTGCAGAGTAGGCTTTTTCCCTTCTGATTTCATAGACAAAAAATTCAATTTTGCACATGGAATTAGACAAATGGCACCATATTAGTGCACAATGGTAGAACTGACAGTGTACCAGACTAAACCCAGCAAATCAACTATTTCTCACAAACGTTTGTTGGATTACATGTGTATAATGCTCATACAAAGTAAAATTTAAGGAGCTATTTATGCTTGTTTCTGCAATGATTATAGTGATTTTCTCATCTTGCATTGACATTTCATCATTTAGGAATTTTTTAAGGTTCACTTGCCAACAATTCAGTGATAGTAAAGAACCTACTGCCTCAGAAATCCAAAGAGTAAATGGTGTAGCTTCTTCTTGAACTGTTGCAGTTTTTGTGCTGATAGTAGTAGTGATGGCATTAAGCAGACATTTCCAGAACTTTGTCCCTTCACTACAGTTGGGTGAAAGCACTGGAACGTCTTACTTAGCACCAGTCCAGAGACGTCAGTCATTCCTTGAGAAGGCCCTTCCACCGCTTTCACAGGGCAACTAGGGAATGGGCAATAAATGCCAATCTTGCCAATGATGCCAACATCTCAATACCAATTGTAAAAGCAGCATTACAAAATACAACCAGCATTTGAGCCTGACCAAAGAATAGAGTGGAGCCAATAATATAACTCAGCACTGTGGCTTCTGTGTCATTATAAGCAGCTTTCAACCAAATTCAAACAGGCAATAATGAAGTCAGTGAGGAGTTTTGTTCTCTTCTAAGCAATACAAAATCTTACATAAATACTTACATAAATTTGTTTTAAAGGGGTAGCGACACAAATACTTGAAAAGTAAGCTCTCTTACAACAACAGCAACATTCATATAATGCCTTTAAAGTTATAAAACATCCCAAGGCACTTCACAGGAGCATTGTAAGAACATAAGAAATAAGAGCTGGAGTAGGTTATTTAGCCTTTCGAACCTGCTCTGCCCCTCAACAACATTATGACTGATCCTCAACCTCAATTCCATCTTTCCATACTATCCCTATATCCATTAATTCCATTTGCATTCTTCTAAACTCCAGGGAATATTAACCCACTCTCTCATCCCCTCATCCCAGGAACCAGCCTCATTGCACTCCCACTAGACAGACATATCCTTCTTTAGGTGAGGAAGCCAAAAACACACAATACTTCAGGTGTGAACTCACCAATGCCCTGTATAATTGTATTGTCATACTCCAATTGCTTTGCAACAAAACTAACACACCATTGGCCTTGCTAACTGATTGCTGTTGTTGCATGTTCACTTTTCTGTGATTCATGTACAAGAACACCCTGGTCCCTCTGAATGCAAACATTTCGCAGTCCCTCACTATTCCATAAGTATTCTGTGTTATGTTTATTTTTTTTTCCTTTTGAAGTGAATACCTTCACACTTTGCCACATTATATTTCATCTGTCATGTTCTTGTCCACTTACCCAACCTATCTATCTCCCTCTACAGCCTCTTTGCATCCCCTACACTGTTTACTTTCCCATTTAACTTTTGTTAAACAAAATTTGGTAGCAAGCTATGTGGCAGGTATTAGGAAGTGATGATCAAAAGTTTGGTCAAAGAGGTAGATTTTATTAAGTGTGCTGAAGGGGGAAAGGTAGAGAGGCTGAGAGGTTTGGTCGGTGGGTTGAGGGGGGGTGGGGTGCGTGGTAGTGTGGCGGGGGGTGGGGGGGTTGGCGGAGTCCAGACCTGAGGGCCTAGATAGCTGAAAGCATGGCCATTAATGTTGGAGTAATGAAATTGGGTTGTGCAAGAGGCCTGAACTAAAGATGTACGGAGATGCTGGAGTGTTGTAGGATTGCAGGATGTTATAGAGGTAAAGATTACTTAAATGAATTACCAGCAATCCTTTATATGCGAGAATACAAGGGCCTTGAAACACATCAGAGAGTCAGAATATGAGAAGCAATACCTTTTACACAAACTCACCACTTTCTTTTTTAATTAAGTTTCAAATGCTAAGTTATTTTTAGCTTTAGGGTACAAAAAGACTTGGAAGCAGCACTAATAGAAAAATTACAATAAAACAATGAATAACTATGTTGATATTTGAATATAGTACATAGAATGTACTAATGATTAACCTTTATTGGAAGCTTTCTGGAAATCCTATTATATTACTTCAGGGCGCTTTCCAACATTAGCCTGGGATATCACCTCCTTAAAGAGGAGCTTCATCCCCTGCTGAAATTGTGTTGTTTGTCACATGTTAGCTTATTTCCCTACAGGTGCTTCCAAATTTGTACATGATGATGGAGTCCATTGCTACATGTTGTAACCATTCCCTAGGCAAAGAGGAATTTCCTGCATTCCTTAGCGAATTTACTTCTGAACATCGTATACTTCTGGCCTTAGTTTTGGACTTCCCCAAATAGAAATATCATGGGCAAGATTTTAACTCACTCAAAGGGGACATGGGTTCAAATCTCACCACAGCAACCAGGGGAATTTGAATTCAATTAATAAAATCTGGAATTAAAAGCCAGTCTCAGAAATGATGGCCATGAAAATATTATTGATTGTTGTAAAAACCCATCTGATTAACTAAGACTCTTTAGGCAACGAAATCTGCTGTCCTTACCTGGTCTGGCCTACATGTGACTCCAGACCACAGCAACGCAGTTGACTCTTAACTGCCCTTTGAAATGGCTGAGCAATCCATTCAGTTTTAATGGCAAATAGGGATGGGCAACAAATGCTGGTCTTCAACCCCAATGAGTACCAACTCAACCTCTCATAAGAAAATCCCCTATACCCAGGATCAACCTAGTGAACCTTCTCTGGACTGTCTCTAATGCCAGTATATATTTCGTTAGATAAGGGGACCAAAACTGTTCACAATACGCTAAGTGTGGTCTAACTAGTGCCTGGTATAGTTTTAGCAAGGCTTCCCAATTTTTATACTCCATTCCCTTTAAAATAAAAGCCAACATTCCATTTGCATTCCCTATTACCTGTTGAACTTGTATGCTAGCCTTTTGGGATTCATGCTAACAGCTCTGTGGGTGTACTTACACCACATGGACTGCAGCGGTTCAAGAAGGCAGCTCACCACCGCCTTCTCTAGGGTAACCAGAGATGGGCAATAAATGCTGGCCCAGCCAGTGAAGCCCACATCCTATGAATTAAGTTTCTGAAAATGCACGAGGACCCCCAAATCCCTCTTTACTGCAGTCTTTCTCCATTTAAATAATATCCAGCCCCTTTATTCTTCCTGTCAAAGTGCATAACCTCACATTTTCCCACATTATATTCCATCTGCCAAGTTTTTGCCCACTCACTTAACCTGTCTATGTCCCTCTGTAGACTCTTTGTGTCATGCTCAGCGCTTGCCTTCGTACCTAGTTTTGTGTTATTTGCAAACTTGGCAATAGTACATTCACTTCCACCGTCCAGGTCATTAATATATATTGAAGATAAATATGGCCCCAGTACTGGTATCTAATTACTCCACTAGTTACAGGTTGCCGTCACGAAAATGACCCTTTATTCCACTCTCAGCCTTCTATTAGTTAGCCAATCCTCTATTTATGCTAATATACTACCCCTACACCAAGGACTTTTACCTTATTAAGTAGCCTTATGTGTGGTACCTTATCAATGCCTTGGAAATCCAAATATATTACATCTACTGGTTCCCTTTATCTATCCTGCTTGTTCCCTCCTCAAAGAATTCAAATAAATTTGTCAGGCATGATTGCCCCTTCATTAAACCATTCTGACTCTGCTTGATTATATTATGCAATTCTAAATGCTCTGCTATTATATCCTTTATAATAGACTCTAACATGCTCCCAATGACAGATGTTAAGCTAACTGGCCTATAATTACCTGTTTTTGTCTCCCCAACTTTTTGAGTAAGGGTGTTACATTTCCAGTTTTCCAATATTGTGGGGCTTTTCCAGGATCTAAGGATTCTTGGAAGGTTACTACCAGTGCATCCATGATCTCTGTAGCTGCTACCTTGAATATCTTAGGATGCACCCTGTCAAGCCCAAGGGACTTATCAGCCTTTAGCCCCATTAGTTTCCTGAATACTTTTTCTCTAGTGATAGTTATTGTAATTATTTCCTCCCCCACCCCCACCACCACTTATTCCCCTTGATTATTTAGTATTTTTGGAATGCTATTAGTGTCTTGTAGCATAAAGACTGAAGCAAAGCATGTATTCAACTCCTCTGCCTTTTCCTGGTTCCCCATTATTATTTCCCCAGCCTCACTCTCTAAAGGGCCTATGTTTACTTTGGCCTAACTCTTCCTTTTTATATATTTAAAGAAGCTCTTCCTGTCCATTTTTTATGTTACTTGCTAGTTTACCCTCAAAGCTTATTTTCTCCCTCTTCATTATTTTTGGTCATCTTTTGTTGGTTTTTAAAACTTTCCCAATAGTGGCTTACCACTGATCTTTGCCACATTGTATGTTTTTACTTTCAATTTGATACTACCCTTAATTTCCTTGGTTAACCATGGCTGTTTTATCCCCTTCCTAGACTCCTTCCTCCTCACTGGGATATATCTTTGTTGTGAGTGACGAACTATTTTCTTAAACGTCTGCCATTGTTCATCAATCATCTTTTCTGCTAAACTCCTTTCCCAGTTCATTCCAGCCAAATCTGCCCACATTCCTTTGTAATTACCCTTATTTAAGCTTAGCACAGGAGAGACGACACCCCTTTTTTTTCAAAATTGATTTTTATTTTTTATCCACTTATTTTTATTTTTATTCACTTTTATTTTCATTCCTTTATTCATTGTTTTATCCCCCTTTTTATCCCCCATCCCATTTTCGATCCCTTTCTTCCCTCCACCCCACCCCGACAAGGGCCACCTGTTACTTATTTATGTTCTTTTCAGAGTGCCTACTTTTGTCCTACTATTATCACATTCTGCTTTTTTACCTTAATGCCACTATCAGCACCCTTTTTTAGCCCTTACCACTGTCACAGAGAGATTTATGCACTCCTTTGAGCGCAGGCCCCAAATCTCCCTCCTCCCCCTGCCCGCACAGGGAGCACTCAGCGCTTCCGGGTGCGCGTCTCGCTTAATTGGCCTGCCCAAGTAAAATGGCAGCACGCAGCACACAACGGGAAAAAAAATTCTCCCTCAGGAATACTCACCAATCCTACTCACCAATCAGCTGCTTTCCCTGCACTCGAGTCACCGTGTGGTTCATGATGTCACTCCACCCCTGGTCTCAAATGAAGCCTCCCTTCTCTTTTTTAAATGAAGTCTTCCTGCTCTTGTTTAAATGAAGCTTCCCCGTTCTCTGTGCTCTTTAAGGTGACCTTTTGAAACATATAAGATTCTTAGGCGGCTTGACAGGGTAAGTGCTGAGAGGTTGTTTCCCCTTGTGAGAGAGTCTAGGACCAGAGGGCATAATCTCAGAGTGAGGGGTCACCCATTTAAGACAGAGATGAGGAGGCATTTCTTCTCTCAGAGGATAGTGAATCTGGGGAACTCTTGACCGCAGAGGGCTATCGAGGCCGGGTCATTAAATATATTCAAGGCTGAGATAGAAAGATTTTTAATCAGTAAGGGAATCAAGAGTTATGGAGAAAAGGCAGGAAAGTAGAGTTGAGGATTATCAGATCAGCCATGGTCTCATTGAAGACTCGATGGGCCGAAAGGTCTACTTCTGCTCCTATGTCTTATGGTCGTACGTCCACAATGCACACATCCCATCAAAGAATAAATTTTAAAAACTCTCTTGCACACATTTGAAATTGGGCCGATCACCTCCACACCTTTTAGCTAGAAAGAAAAGGCAACGAGTGGGTTTGATGAAAAGTATGTCAGCAAAGAAACCTGAAGGTAAACACTAGTGAATAAGAAGATTGAAGTTACTTGATACATGCTGCTAGCGATGAGAAAAGGAACAGCCAGAGCCTCTAAACAGGGTGGATGATTGCTGTGTCTTCACATTTCATGTTTCATCTGCAAAAATTAGCTAATGAAGAGCACAAAGGGTGAGCAGGGCAGCAAACAATGCCACACCTCTAGTTTGTCATGTATGGCTATTGATACTGAACAGCTTTAAAAGATTAGGGTGGGGGAGAGGCTGCTGTGCTCTGCATCAGGAGATTGGGGAAGCCCAGAATATTCTTACTGCACAGGGAACCGAGGATTCTTAATGCGGCTCTGAGTATATGATGATAACTTTCCCTAAACTGCTCTATTCCCTATTCCCTCAACCATCAATGCACCATGGCTGCAGGGTATACTTTCCACAGGATACACTGCAGCAACTCACCAGATAATCTGTTCTTAGGCATTAGTTGAGGGATAAATATCAGCCACGACACTGGAGAGAATTCTTCTGTTCTTCACATATTGTGAAGGGATTTTTACATTTGCCTAAAAGGGCAGATGGAATCTTGGTTTAATGTCTCATCCGAAAGACATCACCTTTGACCATGCGTCACTCTCTTAGTACTGTCCTGAAGTGCCAGTCTGGATTATGTGCTTGTGCTTCATGATATATAACATGTCAAATATCTAGTTAATGCATCATGCTAATATTTTAGAGGTGGGGTTTAGCCCTGGGAAGATTGTTGTTATGAAGTTAAGGTAACTAAAATGCTGGGCTTTGGAGATGCCAGAACACCTAAAAGAAAATGGCAGCTCCGAAGCTGAACCATGTATGTTTACTAGAGTCAGAGTAGAAGAGATGGAGCCATAAAAGAGCAGGTGGGCTTACTTAGCTGGACAGCTGGAGACATGATGTCAACACTGCTTGCAAAGAAGTGCACTCCAAAGAGATTTTTTTTTGAGTTAGAGCTAAATTAGTTTAAAAGCATTCAGTGATCTCTGAAAGGCCATGTTGTCTTGGGAGTTGGGTGGAGCTTCAGAAAGTTCTCTGGTTTCAATTTAACTGGGTCTTCTGCACCAGGGGAAGTGGCTTCATACTAAAAAGGGTGGTGCTGTTAGCAAGCTTCAGGCAGTTATGGCTCAGAAAGGCCCTGGGAGTTATTTAGAGCAGCTGAGAGTTGCATCTGGACTTCATGAGTTTTGCAACTCACGGAGAAGCTCTGGGAGCTGTTTGGTGTAGTTAAAGCTCAGGATAACTCTTAGGGACCTAATAAGGTAGCAGAAGGTCACTGCTTCTTTACTGGAAGCCCTGGGAGCAATGTAAGGCTCGGTACAGCTGAGAGACTGGAGTTTGGGGAAACCCAGGGGCAATGCCAGCTTAGTGAAGCTAGCAGTCTGCAAAAGGGTTGGGATTGTGTTGGTAATTAGAAGCAGGAGTGTGACTTTATGAATCCTGTGGAATGCTGTCTCACAAGGGATTGGACTATCAGGGAGGTGAGCAGTCATTGGGGCAGTCTGAATCAGAGCAACTTCTGAGGGAATTCTAAAGCTAGGTCTTTGAAAGTGAAGAGTTGAAATCCCTTGTGAGGGAAACAGGGTTTTAATGAGATTTTGTGACTCACAATGGTCACTGACATCTGCATGGGTTGCTGAGAAATTCTTGGGAACCCTCTTGGTCGCATCTGCTATTAATGTGCAACCTGATGTACTTGACTATAGTTTGCCTGTTAATTCATATTTACCTCACCTTAAGTCCAAATGTCAGAGTATAAGATAGATATTGTAGATTATTTTGCTTTGCTGACTCTGTATAATAAAATTGATTTTGTTTGTTTCAAACTGCAGAATCTCGTGGCTTTATTCTCTTAGTAAGTACCTGGGATTTCCAACTTCATCTACTTCAAACAAAAAGTTACTTGTCCCTAACCAGATCGTAACAAACACCTTGGGACACCCCAAAGTTCAGTGTTGACCAGATAACCTGTTTCAGCCATGCTGGTTGAGGGATAAACATTGGCCAATATATAATGATCTGAAAGCCTACATTAGAGACCACACTAATGTATTAATTATTCATTTGGATAACGTTCCTGTGGTCAGTCTGACTGATGGAAATTAGTCTTCGTAGTATCAGATGAATATTGCAAGTAAGTGATGTAGGGCTTGCATATAATGTTGCCAATAGGGACCCACTTTCCCGCAGGGTATTCTGAGGTGTTTCAGCAAAAGAAATCAAGATCAAACACACACATCCAGCCTGGTGTTGGTTTGAGAGCAATTACGAGATGACAAACTGACATCTTGGAACATGTCCTCTGAGTGAGAGTGACGAGTGTTTAGATAACATTCAATTCAGCGTCGCTGCCCCCTTTTTAATAACTTCTGGCTTGTGCGTGTGCCGAATTTGCCTGAAACGTTCACCGCAGCGCTTAAGCCCTGTTTGAGATATTTTAAAACAAAAACGATGTAACATTTGATCGGTTGTCAACAGGTTCGGGAACGAGTCTCATCCTTGACTGGATGTTGAAGAAAAGCGACTCGCTTCCCCTCCAACCACCGCCCCCCCCCCCACCCCCCTTACCAAAACAACAGCGATTACAAAACGGTTAATGTTCCAATCCCCAGTATCACTCACATTGCTGTTCTTGTTCCAGAGAGATTGCCCCAAACTGGCAAGGGCAGTACCACCACCACCGCCGCCTGTGCCACACGTTAACTTCAGGTCAAAGTTGCAGCCGCTTGGAGCCTGGGTGCAGAATTTTAAACCAGTTCCTAAATCCTTGCCGGCCTCTCTTTTAAGTTCGTCGGAGATGTACGTCCGTCCCGGGGAACACACACAGTAGAATTTGTATTCCTAATTTATAGTGCACCCCTTGCCAACTTGAGCAGAAAATGCGCCCAACCTGCCTGTTGGCATTGATGAGTTTACTCCAGCCTGTTCACATCGTCTAGTTCAGTGGCTAACTTGCATTGATCAGGACGCAAGTGTGTTTCAAGCACCGAACGGCGAATTGCTTCTGGGGTTAATTATATGTGTGTGTGTTTGAGAGAGAGAGAGAGAGATAGAACCGATTAGTTTTGTGTGAACCGATTAGTTTTATGGCTGTGTGTGTGTGTGAACCGATTAATTGTGTGTGAACCGATTAGTTTTCTGTTTGTGTGTGTGAACCGATTAGTTTTGTGTGTGAATCGATTAGTTTTATGTGTGTGTGTGTGAACCGATTAGTTTTGTGTGTGCGTATACCGATTAGTTGTGTGTGTGTGTATACTGATTTGTTTGTGTGTGAACCGATTAGTTTTGTGTGTGCGTATACCGATTAGTTGTGTGTGTGTGTATACTGATTTGTTTGTGTGCGAACCGATTAGTTTTGAGGCTAAGAGAATTCATTTCGGGTTGACTCATTTGGGGAACAAGCTGTGCTTCTCCGTGTCCTCGTTTTATGTAGTGCGCCCAACCCACGTCTCTGAGGCGAAGTTTGCAAATGATAATTCTGGTAATTTGAGCATTTTCTTATTTAAAAAAAAATAAATAAATAAATCTCGGCATGATCCTCGTTTTTTTTTTGTTTAAAAGCGTCAGGAACCCCTGCAGCAAGGAAATGCCGAACGAGAGTGTTGATGAAGATGCAGGTGCGCTGAAGTGACTGAATGCAATAAGTATTTGCCAGTGGGCTGCGTGTTTTATTTTTTATATATATATATATTTTAACGCTGGTGGACAGCATTTAAAAGCCCGGCTCGCCCGGCTCAGCGCAGAGTTAATCAGATCCCAGTGAGGTTCTCCTCAACGCGCGGTGACGTGACCATTGGCAGCCGATTGAAGGAGGAGATTTCAACCCAAACTCTCCACCGACAGAGAGCGATCAGTCCCAGCTTCCCCCCCCCCCCCCACCCCCACCATCGTTTGCAAGTCTCTCGCCGAACTGCATTCTGCAGGCGAACTCCGAACTGCCCTGGGTTACGGGCAGATCCGCCGAGAACCCTCTCTCGATGCCAATCCCGGGGCTTGAGGATGTCACAGCGGAGCCGCCGCGAGTGGGTGAAGGGTCGGCATGTTCCCAGCGGGGAAGGATCCCCCTCTCTCTCCCTCTCCCTCTCCCACCGAGTGAGTAAGACCATCTTGTAGTCCTGCCCTGCTGTTTAATTCACTTCCCCACAAACCCCCAATGTTAAGTGCGAAGCACTGAGTGCTCGGGGAGAGGTGGGATCTGAGCCAGCCCCCATAGACATGTAGACTTTTAAATTGTGCCATTGTGTTTTCACACTCAAGGTCGATTAAAGGAAGAATGTTGCTACTCTTATTTTGCTAGCTAGAGTTATTTCAGCATTGGCTGTAAGGATCTGTACCCTCCACCCCCCCCCCCCCATCCCTCCTTCCTCCTGCACCCCCCCCCCCCCCACCCCCCAACCCCCCACGCTTTCAATGTAAGGTATATTGGAACTTTACCCCAGCACTAAGTGGGGGGGGAGCGCTAATGTAAAAATGCTGAACTGCGTCCTGGTGGCGAGTGTGTTCGTCCTGACTGCCTTATGCTCCAAGAGCCCGTCGGAGAGCCGTAAGATTGCCAAAGACATCTGCAAGAATCGATGTGCGTGCGAGGAGAGGGAAAATGTGCTGAATATTAATTGCGAGAAGAAAGGCTTCACCAAGGTTAGCTGGCTGCAGCCGCCGCACAACCGGATCTACCAGCTTTTCCTGAACGGGAACTCCCTGAGCAAGCTCCCTCCCAACGGCTTCATCAATTTTACCAACACCATCACCCTGCACTTGGGCAGCAATGGGCTGCAGGACATCCGGAACGGCGCTTTCCACGGGCTGGCCACTCTGAAGAGTCTGCACTTGAACAACAACAGACTGGAAGTGCTGAGGGAGGACACCTTCCTCGGGCTGGAGAGTTTGGAGTACCTGCAGGCAGATTATAACTACATCACCAGCATTGAGGCCGGCACCTTCAGCAAGCTCAATAAGTTGAAAGTCTTGATCTTGAACGATAACTTGCTGCCCGTCCTCCCCAATAATGTCTTCCGCTTCGTGCTACTCACCCATCTGGACCTGAGGGGGAACCGGTTCAAAAAGTTGCCCTTTACGGGGGTTCTGGAACACATTGGTGGCATCATGGAAATCCAGCTGGAAGAGAACCCTTGGAATTGTACCTGCGACTTAGTCCCCCTGAAAGGTTGGCTTGATACAATCTCCTACCTTGTCAACGATATGGTGTGCGAGACCCCGTTCCGCTTACATGGGAAGGATGTCATCCAGTTGAACAAGCAAGACATCTGCCCCCGGAAAACCGCCGGCGACTCCGGCCTGAGGATTGAGCGGCCGCCCAAGGTCGCCCCCCACTTGCCGTCCACTGTGAGCTCGTCGCTGACTCCGGCCAACCCGACCCCGAGAGGGGCAAAGCCTGGCCGCCACTCCAAGAGCCGCACCCGGCCCACGCCTGCCCCCAACCCCCGGCAGATATTCGGCCCTATCATGGTCTACCAGACCAGATCCCCAATTCAGACCATCTGCCCCAACATCTGCTCCTGCAGTGTCCAAAACTCAGACAATACCCTCAATGTGCACTGCCAGGAGAGAAGAATCAGAAACATTACAGACCTCCACCCCAAACCCTCCAGCCCAAAGAAACTCTATCTCACGGGTAACCTGCTTCATATTGTTCAGCTCAATGACCTGAGGGACTACAGGGGCTTGGAACTGCTGCACTTGGGGAACAATCGGATATCTGTCATTCAGGAAGGCGCTTTCCGCAACCTCAGTCACTTGCGCCGGCTCTACCTCAATGGCAATCACATTGAGAGGTTGTCGCCGGCTCTGTTTGGGGGTTTACAGAGACTCCAGTATCTCTACCTGGAGTCCAACGTCATCAAAGAAATTCTGCAGTACACCTTTCATTCTTTGGCGAGGCTCAGTCTCCTGTACCTCAACAACAACCTCCTCAGATCCCTGCCCAGCAACGTCTTTGTAGGCACCAATCTGACCCGGCTCAACCTGAGAAACAACCACTTCTCTCAGCTGCCGGTGCGGGGTGTCTTGGACCAGCTCCCCGCCGCGGTGCAGATCGACCTTCAGGAGAATCCCTGGGACTGCGCCTGTTCCATCGTGGCTCTCAAGAGCTGGATCGAACAGTCCAGGGCTGGCGTGGTCATCAGCGAGGTCTCCTGCGAGTCCCCGGCCAAGTACGCGGGCCGGGCTCTGAGCTCCCTCCGAAACCAGGAGATCTGCTCCGAATACACCGACCTGGCCGCCGCCAGCCCCCCGGCTATCACGCACAGCTCCAGCCTGCTGGACGGGGACCCCGGCACCCTCGGCCCCGAGGTCCCCCGGGCCAGCGCGGTCCCACTCTCGGTCCTCATCCTGGGTTTGCTGGTGGTCTTCATATTGAGCGTCTGCTTCGGGGCGGGTCTGTTCGTCTTCGTCCTGAAGAGGCGCAAAACCGGACAAAGTGGCCGCAGCAGCAGCAGCGGCGGCGGCGGCGGCGGCAACAACAACAGCAACAGCAACAGCGGCGGCGGCGGCGGCGTCGTCCCCAACAACCTGGACCTGAACTCTTACCAGCTCCAGTATGGTCCGCACGGCAGCGAGCCGGGGGAGAAGGCAGAGGCGCACGTCTACAACTACATCACCCACCCGGTGGGGCAAATGTGCAAGAACCCCATCTACGTCCAGCGGGAGGGCGAGCGAGTGGCCTTTTACCGGGACTTGCAGGACCTGAGCTGCGGCGGCCTGGGGCTGAAGAAGGCCGGTCAGCTGGCCGCTCGCGCCTACTCCATCAGCACGGTGGAGCTGCTGCAACAGCAGCCCCCTTTGCTGGCCAGGCACCCGGAGCTGCTGTACCAGAACCTGGCCGAGCGGGCCAAGGTGCTGCCCGGCGGGGCTGACGCCCACTACAGTTTCTGCACTTTGCCCAAGCGCCCCTTCGCCCCGTCCCACGAGGCCAGGCACAAGGACCAGGACAGGCTAAACAAAACCGTCTTGTACGGGACACCGAGGAAGCAGTCCAGGGAGCCGCCGAGAAGTGACAACCCTTCACTGCAAGGGCAAGAACCAGACTACCTCGAAGTGTTGGAGAAACAGACTGTTATCAGCCAGCTGTAGTAGGATTAAGAGAGGCGGGGGGGTGGGGGGGGGTGTTCCAAAAAAAGAAAAAAGAGAGACCTTAACTACTAAACAAAGTGCAGAATGGTTTATTCTAATATGACTTATTCTAAAGTAATTTAACCTGACTCATTTCATTTAGTGAAGCAACACCGATCGTCCAAAATCCCATTGATTTCTCTGCTCCATAAATGGAAAAAAAACTTTATGTATAATTATTGGACATGGCATTCACTGTTCAGTTGACTCCACAATTGCCCTATATATATATATATATATACACACACACACACAAATACGGTATCTCCTGTTTTTTTTTAAATCCAGCTTATTACCGATGTTAGCAGTTTGATCATATTGTATAAGTTTCGTGTTTTAAATTTCCAAAGACCTGAGTCCTTCCCATCACCCCCCACACAACACCACCCACCCCCCCTCCCCCCTCCGGTTACCTAGCGAGCTATATATGTTCAGTATATAGCAGGACAGATCAGTTTTTAGAGGGAGGAGGAATTTAATTACAATACCCGTACTGGTCGCTGAACATTTATAGTTTGATGCTTGGGCGGTGCTTTTGCACTGCGAGATTTAGCAAAATGGGAAGCTCCAGTGAGATTCGGCGTTATATTTTGGGAGTTGGACTTGTTTTCAAGTGGCTGTATCTGTATCATATTAAAACACAGCAAATGTAATTTAGAGTTTTGTGTGCTGGAGTGTACATAAAAAAAAGTACCTTTTTGTTTTGTAAATACACCTGCCCCCGCATTATTTATGAAGCGAACATTCCAGACTGGTATCGCGAAATGCATTTTGTTGCTCTTCTCGTCGAAATGTGACCTTCTGTTGTTCCAGCGAGTGAGGTGGTTTGGAAATCGTGGGTCGAATAAGGTTAAGGGCTAAACTCGGTGACAGCTCTTTCTCGTGAATGGTGTCCGTAACTCTTGAGGCATAAGGCTGTCGGTGCAGATATTATAATAGTGCTATCCCATAGTGATCGAGAAGCGTTAAGCGTTTTCATTTCGAGGGCTTGAGTTCACCATGAACCTCTGGCCGTTTCAGTTGGCAACAGAGAGCAGAAAGGGTCTTACACCCCGCTGGAGTGATAGGCACTAAGCCATGTCATGACATAAGCGTGGCTTGCTAGTGGGACTGAATCATAAAAAATAACTTAAGAATGATTTAACTTAAAGGTAAGTTAACTTTTATTTTGTATTATTGGTACTTGTGGGTGTGGTGCTGGAATGATGACCTGGACTCGTGTACAAACCCCACCATCACAGCCGGAGAATTAGGAGTTAAGTTAGTAAAGCAAAATACTGTGGGTGCTGGTAAACTGCAATACAAACAGATAATGCTGGAAACCCTCAGCAGATTGGGCAGCATCTGTGGAGAGAGAAACAGGGTTAACCTTTCAGGTCAACTGCCTTTCATCAGAACTGAGGAAAGGATAGACATGTGATAGGTTTTGATCAAGTGAAAGGGTGGAAAGGGGGAAGAAGGAAGAATAAAACTATTGATCAAATCAGCCCTGATCTTATCGAATGGCAGAGCGGGCTGGAGGGGCCAAATGGCCGACTCCTCCTAATTATTGAATTATGAAAATTCGTAATAGGGTGGAGGGCAGGAGAGACTGAATAACAAAATATTTCACAGTTAAAAAAAAGAGACAAAGGAGTGGTAATGGGTGGAGTAAAGAAACAAAAGATGTGCCCGGATAAGGTGTGAACGGCTGGACAGCAGCCCACCGAATGTAATGTGAAGGAATAAGGAAAAGCAAGAAAGAAGAAGAATCAAACCAGCAAAATTGAACCACAAGCATGGCTCTGAGCTTCCTAATACCTGTCGTTTCAATTCCCCACCTTGCTCCCACTCTAATCTTCCTGTCCTTGGCCTGCTACAGTGTCCCGATGAAGCTCAACACAAGCTCAAGGAACAGCACCTCATCCTTTGACTTGGAACTCTACAGTCTTCTGGACTCAACATTGAGCCCAACAAGTTTAAATAATAGAGTCTGCCTCAATTTTGTTTCATGTTTTTTGCTGGCTTTTTTTTTCTTTCTGGTTTTGTCTTTATTCCTCCACTTTGCATTTGGTTGTATGCTTTCCAACCATTCACACCTCATCTGGGCACATCTTTTGTTTCTATACTTCACCCATTACCACTCCTTTTGGCATATTTTAAATCACGAAGCCCTTTATTATTAAATATTTCCCGCCCACCATCCTATTATAGACTTTCCTTTTTGTTCTTCCTTCCCCACCCCTCCATAACCCCCCCCACTGCCCCTTCACCTGGTCAAAATTGATTAAATTTCAATCTTTCCTCAGTTCTGATGAAGGATCATCGACCTGAAACGTTAACTCTGTTTCTCTCCACAGTTCCTGCCTGACTGGCTGAGTGTTCCCAGCGATTTCTATTCTGATATAAATTCAATTGATTAATTAAATCAGGAAATTAAAAGTTTATCATTAGTACCAGTGACCACAAAACTACCAGGTTGCTGTAAAAGCCCTATGTGGTCCACTAATGTCCTTTAGGGAAGGACATCCTTACCTGGTCTTGCCTGTATGTAACTCCAGATCCACAGAAATGTGGCTAACTCTCAACTGCCTTCTGAAATGGCCTAGCAAGCTATTCAGTTGTATTGAAGTAGGTGGCTCACAGCCATGTTCTCAAGGGCTATTTGAAATGGGTAATAAATGCTGGCCTTGCCAGTGATACTGGGAAGTTCATCCTGTGAATGAACAAAAAAAAGTTATTTGGGTAAGTAAGTTTTACTACAATAGTCAAAAAAATGAATGTAACAATTCAACACATTAGAATCATATATTTAAACTATTGGATAATTTTTTGACAGTTTCAGATTCCAGTTGAATATTTAGAGTGATATCCCCATTGGGAATGAATTATTGTTTATAATTCACTTTGTCTTGCAGTCATATGCATACACTGCTAATTATTTTTTGGGACAAAATGTAATTAATTTTTGGTCTTGTAAAGCAGTCAACTGCCTTAAATGTTCTATGTTCATTGTACAGTGTGTCCAAACATTAGCAATTTATATTGAAAATAACCAGAGTTCATAAAAAACTAAGGTATTAAAAAAAAAAGATCAAGAATTAAAATAGGCTTGGTAATGACATTATAAATCAAATATATCATTAAGCCAGATACATTTATTTAAAATGTAAATGCCTTAAGGAACTTGCATTTCCATTGCATTTTTCACCATCTCAGTATGTCCTAAAGTGCTTTACAGACAATTAGGTAATGCTGAAGTATAGTCACTGCTGTAATTTAGGAAATGCAGCAGTCAAATTGTGCACAACTAGATCCCACAAACAGTAATGTGATAATGACAGGGTCATCTGTTTTTAGTTATTGACATCATTATTCACTTTTACTAGGATTTGGTAATTCATTAAGTGTTAACTGAAGATCTTAATTGTATACTATTTCAATGACTGACCTCGCCTTCATTAATTTTTTCCACGTAATCATTGGGTTTCTAAGAGCAAAATGAAAACTTGCATTTTGCTGCTACCTTTATCTGAAAATTGGTCAAAACGAAATCCTTTGTCCATGTTTCAGACTTCACATGCACACTATGGGATTTCTAGCATGTTGCCTTGTAATCACCTCCATTTTGGGAATACTTTAATATTCAAGAATTTGCGGAAATTCTTCAATTGCTAAATTTTACATACAGAAGATTCTAAGACAGACTTGCATTTATTTAGTACCTTTCACAACCTTAGTATGTCCCAAAGTGCTTTACAGCTAATGAAGGACATTTGAATTGTAATCACTGTTGTAATGTAGCATAATAGACTAAGAGAAATCTTCCTTTAATATTTAGAAGCCATACTTTATTACTTATTTTCACAGTATGCTAAAATAATATATACTAAAGGGAATCATAGAAGCATAGAGTATTTTCTTCCAGCTTTGCAAATTATTTTTTTCTCTGCTCAGTTTGGTTGCTGTGGTCTCTTGTTATATAATACTGACTAACAGTGAAAGTAGGTAAGTTAATTGCCTCCCCATCCTATGCCAGACTACTCTTACACAACTCTGAGTGGATAGTTTAAGAGCAGCACTGATTGAATTTGCTCTGTTTTTCTTTCCCGTGAGAAGTGTGTTGCCTGCAGTCAGAATCTCCCTGTTAACATTGTAAGTGAAGCAGAGTGGATTATAGCAGGCTAGAATCCCAAGTTCTATGACCTCATTAAGTTGCATTGTGCACCGTGAAGCCTTGCTGATGTGGCATATGACCAGAACCAAAAATTATCATATCACCTCGATATATTTTGGTGCAGAGTGGCCCTCAAAGAGTTAAAAGACTAGAGTGTTTGTGCTACTGTTGAAAACTATTGCTGCTATTTACTGCAGAACACACTCATGAGAAATCCTGCTGCTGCCTTTCATCTATAAGTTTTCCATTAGGACCGTCTTGTAAATTTGGAGAGGGGGAAAGAGAGAGATATCTTGTTAGATAAGTCACGTGGCCATTTGAGAAAGGTTTAAAATAGATCGATAAGGCAATAGGCGGGGCATTGAATTCCTTGTAATGATGATTAGGCCTGTTTGGATAATTGATGCTAAGATTTACTCTGGGCAACTAGCCAATGACCTGGCTAGCATATTTAATCTGCACTAATGAGAAATATAGATTATTGTATTGTATATAAAACCACCCTTTTCCAGTTTATAGCGATGAGGGGAAGGATTGAAATTCCTGAGGGAGTGCAGTACAAATCTGGTTTTGAAAGAATGAGTGTTAGATAGATGGATAGGTTTGAAGGTAGAATAGAATAGTTGGTGGAACTGACTGAACATATTTATAGCGGTTTGGCAGGACTGCTTAATGGTATTTCACAGCTCTGTTGAAAGCAAAGCCTTATTGCAACATTATGTTATGTAGGAAACATGGCAGCCAATTTATGGACAGCAAGATCCCATAAACAGCAAAGTGATAAAGACCAGATTTTTTTTCATTGGCACTGGTTTGTTTAACGGCTAAAGGCTGGTAAAGAACACCCCTGCTGTACTTCAAAATAGTGCCGTGGGATCTTTACCACCCACTTGAGAGTGCAGGCAGGGGCCTCAGTTTAAACATTTCATCCAAGTTGCAGCACCTCCGACAGTGCAGAGATCTCTCAACCAGAATTAATGGTCCAGTCTCCAGATCGGACTTGAACCCACAATCTTTGGAGGTCAAGGTGCTTAACCAAGGTTGACGCCATACTTGGGAGTAACATGGAGCTGACTGTGCTGAATTATACTGTTTACCACTCTGCATTCTTAACCAGGGTACTCGCAAGTATCTAAACACTAATTTAAGCTGTGTTTACACTGCTCCTTCAACCTGAATCAAAATACAAACAATTAAAACGAAGTAAACCTGTAGCAAGATGTCTATGTTGTTGTCACAGGTTGCTGATAATTGAGTTAGCAACATTAATGCCGGAAGCTGTACAATACTAAGATCACAAAATCCAAATTAAGAAAACAGCATAAAAGCAGCTTAATATTGATGTAGGTGAAGAGTGGGCAGGTCAGTTGATTTTTTTTCCCTGTTGCAATGAAGTTTAAATGATTCCTGTTTGAGAATTTTTTGAAGTGCACTTCACATTGATTGAGGTTATACCGCAGGTTAGTGGGAGGCTGAGGAAATGTGACTGCACCCCATGATCATCCATAGTTCCATCTTGTTAACATTTAGCATATATTGATGAGAAGTCAAAACAACCACTTCACATGAACACAAATCGACCTGTTTATATAAGCATGGTGCTCTATTTGAATCCAAGATGAGCTTCTGGCCAAATATCCAAATCTCTGTAACATCTTCAGACTTCACATCTACATCAGCTCATCTCCTGGTGATGCTTTCATCCATGCCTTTGTTACACCAATTCGAATGCACTCCAGGCTAGATTCACACATTCTTGAGAGTGCAGATGGGGGCCTCAGTTTAAATGTCTCATCCAAAGTGCAGCACCTCCAATAGTGTAGCGATCTCTCAACCAGATCTTGAGCTCCAGTCTTGAACCCACAAACTTCAGAGGTCAAAGTTCTCAGCCAGGATTGATGCCATACTTAGAGCAATGTGGACCTCAACATGAGGTCACCTAAAACTCTGCTGCTCAGGTCCTTACTCCCACAAAGTCCCGTTCGCCCATCACCCAGTGCTTGCTGATCTACGTTGGTTCCCGGTTAAGCAGTACCTCAATTTTTAAATTCTCATCCTTGTTTTCAAATCCTTCCGTAGTCTCACCTTTCCCTATCTCTGTAATCTCCTCCAGCCCCACAATATGAGATCACTTCACCTCTCCAAGTCTAGCTTCTTGAGCATCTCTAATTTTAATTGTTCCACCATTGTTGGTCGTGCCTTCAGCTGCCTTAGTCCCGAGCTCTGGAATGCCCTCCCTATGCCTCTCTGCCTCTCCACCACTCTTATGGGCGGGATATTTCCTCTGGCGTGTGGGAACGGGCCTGCCATGCCATTGTGTAAAATGACGTGCGATGATGTTGGGCGTGTGTCCTGATGTCACCGCGCGCCATTGCGATATTTCGTTCGGTGGGTGCGCACCGGAGTCAGCTGCAAAAGGTAAACAGCCAATTAAGGCCATTAAGAAATTAATTGAAGCCCTTGCCAATGCTACCCTCCCAACCTTACGGTTGGCAGGCGGGCGAAAAGCCCAAGTGGCCTTCGCGTTTTTTTTAGGATCCTGTAGACTCTGCCTGCTGGGTGATTGGCCTTCCCCGGACCCTTCTGCCTTGCACTCCCTGCAGGCCCTTCACCCCTTCTGGCTGCACCTCTCAATCCACTGGCTCCACCTTGGGGTGCTGCCTGTGGGCAACTGGCCCCCTCTCCCTTCTGGCCCTGTCCTCCTCAGAAAAGGAGGTCCCACCAGCAGAGTGCGCAGTCCCCATTTCTGCACAGGTTTCTGCAGTGAAGGGGTCCCTTGGCAGGAAAACTCTGCAAATGCTTAAAAATCAGATAGTTCTCCAAGACACCAAAAAAAAATGCTTGAATCGATATCTAAACCCAACTCCATACAGCTAACAGCAAAACTCCTAACTACTCACCTTACCAACATCCTGTGGGCCCTGGATTTAGAACACACCCCCCCACCCAACTCCCCCCCACTGCCCCACTTCCTGCCCACCCCCTCCCCCACCCCATCCAACACCCGGATTTCCCCAACCCCTATCTACTTAGCTTCTCCCTGGCCTGTCAATTTCCCTGGCCCTTTAAACTTACCTGCTTTACGGCAGCAAGTGCAGTAAAAAAAGGGGGGCGTTGTCTCCTTGAATTCACTGGAACTAGGCTTCGCTGGGCCTGTGAGGAGTCTTTCAACACGGGCCCCAAGCAGCTCCGACGAACAGGAGTGTCAATGTTATTGTCAAGGTAACTGTGTATTTATTTCTTCTCATTTCTGCGGGCCGGCACTTCCCGATGCTAATCGGAGGTTACAGCCCAGTATCTCCAAAAATGTAGCACGCCCTCAGTATTGCACCGAGTGTCAGCCAAGATCTTTGTGCTTTTTTTATTCTTTATTCTTTCATGGGGACGTGGGCGTCCCAACATTTGTTGCCCATCCCCAATTGCCCTTGAACTGACTGGCTTGCTTGGCCATTTCACAGGGCAGTTAAGACTCAACCACATTTCTGTAAACCTGGAGAAACATGTAGACCAGACCAGGTAAGTGCAGCAGATTTCCTTCCCTAAAGGGCATTGATATTAGTCAACCAGATGGGTTTTACAACAATTGATAATAGCTTCATGGTCACCATGACTGAGACTAACTTTTTACTCTTTTTTTTATTAACTGAATTTAAGTTCCACCAGCCACCATGGTGGGGATTTGAACCTATGACACCAGAGAATTCACCTGGGCCTCTGAGTTACTAGTTCAGTGACATTTCCACTCCATCACTGTCTCCCCCAATCCCCCTGAAGCCTCTGGAATAGCACTTGAACCCACAATCTTAGTTGTAAGGGACCATTCTAAGGAGGAAGGAGCCTGGACTTTACTCAGCCGGTGGAGCAAAAGACAGTACAAAATCTGCCCATCTTTCAGCATAGCACTCAGAGAATTTTACTGCACAGGAGAGAGTCATTCAGGTTATACTGCCAGTTCTCAAAAAGAGCAACCCATTTTGTCTCAATGCCCTGACCTTTTCCAAAAAGATGTAATTTTCAAACATTTACTCACTGCCCTTTTAAAAACTGTAATGGATTCCGCTTTCAACGCTTGCCTGATAGGGCATTCCATGTCCTAATAATTCTCTGCATTCAAATTGAATGGTAAAGCACAGGGGGAGATCACTTGGCCCACCCCACCTGTGCATTGTCACCCATAGGAAAAATAACACTTAAACTAGGATATTTTGCTGTTGCTAGGTATATTTTATAAAGGTTTCAAAAACTGTTAGCCTATACAATATGCTGCAGATTAAGTATTACTGAAGTATGGTGCTTAAAAGCCGATGAATTAGTGGGTCTTTTCAACAGAAGCAACAACTTGTATTGTCTTGAGGAGCTATTTAATTAGCTCCACTGCCCACTGTTCTTTCCCCCTGTTCTGCATTGTTTTTTTCAAGTATATATCCAATTCCCTTTTGAAAATTATTACTGGATCTGCTTCCAACGGCCTGGGAGACAGAACATCCTAGATCACAACAATTCCCTGTGTAATCTTCCCCCCCCCACCGATTCTTACATTGGGAAATAGGATTGTGAGTGTGAAAATGATTGTAATAAACATGTTCCCTCTCTCTGTTTGAAGATGATTGATTCATGCCTTCTGGTTATTGACTCCCTGCCTACCAAGCAGTAATACTCGATTTGCTTAGATGTTAAATATATGGGAAGTGGGTGAAATAATCAAAGCCGCGGCATTGCTCTGAGGTGGAGAACATGTGGTGCAATGTTGAAATTCTGAAAGGTGAACTCTTTCCTACATTAAGCCTCATTAGACCTTTATGGGAATAATTTATGCAGTAAGCAGTAAAAGATTCCATACTAAAAGAGCAGGTACACCTCACTCTTTGTGTTTCTCCTTCCCCATCTATCACTTTCCTTCACTGTCTCCTCCTTGCCATGGGGTCTTTTGTGACCTCAGGATGTCCCAAAGAGTTTCGCCATCAATTATTTACTTCTGAGGTGTGGTCGCTGTTGTAAAAAGTGCAGCAACTAGTTTACATGCAGCAAAGTGCTATTTACAATAACGGAACATGGGTGTCATTGGCAGGGCCAGCATTTGTTGCCCATCCCCAACTGCCCTTGAACTGAGTGGCTTGCTAGACCATTTCAGAGGACAGTAAAGAGTCAACAATGTTGCTGTGGGTCTGGAGTCACATATAGGCCAGACCAGGTAATTTTGGCAGATTTCCTTCCATAAAGGGCGTTAGTGAACCATATTGGCTTTTACAACTAACCCGTGATAATTTCTTGATCACCGTTACTGAGACTAGCTTTCAATTCCAGATTTTTATTAATTGAATTTAAATTCAAACAACAGTTGTGGGATTTGAACCCACACCCCCAGAGAATTAGCCTGGGCCGCTGGATTACTAGCCTAGTGACAATACCACCATCTCTCCCTAAACGGTGCATTGTCACCCATAGGAAAAATAACACTTAAACTAGGATATTTTGCAGTTGCTAGGTATGATTTTATAAAGGCTTCACATACTGTTAGCCTATACAATATGCTGCAGATTAAGTATTACTGAAGTATGGTGCTTAAAAGCCCATAAATTAGTGGGTCTTTTCAACAGAAGCAACAACTTGTATTTTCATAGCATCTTTAATGTAATAAAGTCACCCCAAAGTGATTCACAGAAGTATCAGATAAAATTTAATACCAAGTTACATAAAGAGAATATTTTCACAAGTGACCACAAGCTTGGTCAAAGGGGTAGGTTTTAAAGAACATCTTAAAGGAGGAGAGATAGGTGGAGAGACAGTGAGGTTTATGGAGGGAATTCCAGAGCTTAAGTCTTCGGCAGCTGAAGACACGGCCACCAATGATGGAGTGATTAAAGTCAGGGATGCACTTGAGGCCAGAATTGGAGGAGTGCAAAAATCTCAGGGATGTAAGAGACATAAGGAGAGAGATGTAGAAGGTTAGAGAGATGAGAGAGTCATAGAAGGTTACAGAAATGGGGAGAGAGGTGTAAAAGGTTAGAGATTAGGAGAGATAGTAGCAGGTTACAGAGATAAGGAAGGTGAGGCCATGATAGGGTTTGTACACAAGAATGAGAATTTTAAAATGGAGGTGTTACCTGACCAGAAACCAATGTAGATCAGGGAGCAAAAGGGTGATCAGCAACAGGATTTGGGTGCAAGTTAGAAAATGAACTAGATAATTTTGGCTGAGCTGAAGTTTACTTAAAATACCATAACCGTGTATAAAAATTCACCCATTTTTCTGTCGTAAGCAAACACTCGCAGGACTGTATCAGTTACTGGATGCCTGGTTAAGTTTGATTCCAGCGCATTTATGATGTCCATTGTTTGGATTATCCTCTCAAAATATTGTGACATATTAGCATTCTAATTGCCTGAGAGTGAAGAACTGAGGCTTCTTATAAAGGCATGTTGACAGATTTAGAGTAAAGTGCAGTTTGGTGCCTCATTTTCAAAATATGTTAAAATAAAATCCATAAAGCATTATAAAGAGTTTGAAATAAAATTCTGAGTGGTGCATTAGAGGAAGGAATCAATGAATGGAGTCCCAAGTAAAGGATGGCATAATATATATATTACCATAACATTCTTTTAGTTTAACAAACACGGGACTGTACTGATTAACCAGATATCTGCAGAGTTTGTTTTCTGATTGTTCATTTTGCTTATCCAACAAACAAGGAGAGCTCAGCATGATTTATTTCTCTTGGGAGTCTCTGCATGAACTATTTACTGATTTCACTCAAGGCATTTGATAAACTAGACAAATGACTTGGGTGCAGTTTTTCTTATGAAAAGATGACAATCTCTTGCATAAAGATTATGAACAGTTTGATGTTATGCAATAGTTTGTGTATTTGATATGTGACAAGGAATATTGTTTACAGGTAAATAGACATGGAGGGAATAATTCATGAACCTTAAAAACAAGAAGGACTTGGCATCCAAGACAATTTATTCCTTTGTAACATTGCACCAAAAGGTAGGTAAGGGATTAACCTTGACCCACAAAGGATTAGAGCATCTCGAGAGAGACAATTGGTTATGTAGCTTGAGGGGCACCACTCTGCATCAAGCATGACAAGGCATGGACGCGGGCCTCAATGAACAAACACAGCCAGTAGAGGGATAGAACCCATACTGTTGGCAGTCATTCTGCACCATGTCATCAAACCAACTGACTCCCCCCCACCCCCCTCCCCCCCCCCCACACCCCTCCCCCCCCCCACCCCACCCCCCTCCCCCACCTCCCCCCCCCCCCCCCCCCCCCCCCACCACCCCCACCCCCCCAACCCCCCACCCTCTGTATCATGTTTAACCAGCAGGTATATCATTAATGTGGAATTGTTGATGGGGTGAAGCTTATACTTAAGCACCTAAGCAGATTGGACAGTTGTCAGATTAACTTGAACTGTCTGCTACATTAGGACTCAATTCCCTTTTGTGTGAGAGAGGCAGAATGGGGCAGGTGGGGATGTCAGTGTGGGCTGCATTTTGCCCCCACTGCACCTTTTTCCAGCAAGGGAGCACCTAAAATAGGGCTGGTGCTGGGCCTAATGGAGCTGCCAGCCAATCCCCCTGAGGGTGGGGGTTTCTCACCAGTGAGGGGCTGAAGCCCCACACTCCACACTGCCTTATTTAGCCTGCCCACGGTGGGTTAAAGCTGCAGGCTTGGTTGGGCGTGGAGCAGCAGGTTAGCTCCACACCGCCTTTGCTTCCAGGGAGGACACGCCATCGGCCCGGACCCCCACCCCCTCTATTCTGCCCTGTGAGAATTCTAGTTATTCAGAAGGATTGTCAAAGTAAAGGCTAATAACTGTTTTCTGCTCTTTGGCCAATGTAAGTATCCTGGGGCTTCATTCTGGTATGTCTGCAGGAGCAGTTATTTACATTTTACTGCCATGGCACATTTGTTACACACAAAGACATGAAGACCCAAACAGCTTATATGTGTGGGCGCAACTATACACATATACTGTTTCAAAAGAATAAATAATGTTGGTGTTTCTAAATGTGCTGGTTTGTAGTAGAGAGTTTGGCTGTGAATTGCTTGAATACATGAAAGGCACTGTGGCGATGCATATACAATATTCTAGTTTGATGGAATATTATGTCCAATGTTGGGCACTACACTTTAAGAAGTATGTGAAGTCTTTGGCAAGAGATTCACCCAAATGATTCCAGGGATGAGGGATTTGAGTGGATGGACGGGGGAAGCTGGGGTTGCTTTCCTTAGAGCTGAGAAGGTAAAGAGGAGGTTTGATAGAGTTGTTGAAAACCATGGAGTGTTTAAATAGAGTAAATAAAGAAAAACTGTTTCCAATGGCAGGATGGTTAGTAACCATGGACGCAGATTAAAGATGATTGGCAAAAGAATCAGAGGCAACAGGAGGAAAGCTTCATCTTACAAAAGAATGGTTAGAATTTGGAATACGTTGCCCATAGGGTGGTTGGTGCATATTCAGTACTAGCCTTCAAAAGGGTTTTGGAGGGGAAAAAATGCAGCTATATGGGGAAAGAGCTGGAGAGTGTAACTAACTGGATTGCCTTTCGAAAGAACTGGCACAAGCTTGGTGGGTCAAGTGGCATATTTCTGTGCCATGCCATTCTATGATCATGAGCTCTGTCTTCTTTATGCCATTTGGTGTACATGTAATACTGGACTTTCCTCTATTTCACAGTTGCACACATAGGACTGTATGTTAAAGGGGGATGGATGGTTCGTGTCCCCCAAACCCCCACCCCCAGAAGCAAAGTCGGCTAGAAGCCTTCTCACTCCACGCCAGCCCACTCCGCGGCCAAAACACACTGCGGAGGGGCTAAATTGCCTGCCAGTGGGACTTCCACCCCTCACTGGGGAGGAAGCCCCACCCTCAGAAGCTGCAGGCCAATCCAATTAGCTGGCAGCTCCCTCAGCCCTGGCAACACCAGGACTGTATTAGTGGGTGCTGCTGGCACTGCAGGTGGGCCCAGGAAGAATACCCAATGGATCTCGGAGAAAGGTAAATCCAGGGTTAAGAGCAGGGAGGGTTCAACCAGTTTAGGGAGCAGGTGGGGGTGGTGGGTCTTGGCAAGCAAGCAGGGAGCAAGGGGAGGGGTTGCTATATTAGGGGGCTGCCCCCACCCCCCCAAAGATAGTACCCCACTTCCTTCCTGCC
The DNA here is from genome assembly GCF_017639515.1 of Carcharodon carcharias. Taxonomy (NCBI): domain Eukaryota; kingdom Metazoa; phylum Chordata; class Chondrichthyes; order Lamniformes; family Lamnidae; genus Carcharodon; species Carcharodon carcharias. The sequence continues at coordinate 163,117,821 of NC_054475.1, read as the reverse complement.
CTCTAAAAAAAAAAGTTTTTAAAAAATGGCCTGCTCACTCCTGATAAAAACAAAAAAACTGCGGATACTGGAAATCCAAAACAAAAACAGAATTACCTGGAAAAACTCAGCAGGTCTGGCAGCATCGGCGGAGAAGAAAAGAGTTGAAGTTTCGAGTCCTCATGACCCTTCAACAGAACTGAGTGAATCCAAGGAAGGGATGAAATATTAGCTGGTTTAAGGTGTTGTGGGGGGGTGCGGGTTTGGGTGGGGGGAGAGAAGTGGAGGGGGGTGGTGTGTTGGAGGGACAAACAAGCAGTGATAGAAGCAGATCATCAAAAGATGTCACAGACAACAGAACAAAAGAACACATAGGTGTTAAAGTTGGTGATATTATCTAAACGAATGTGCTAATTAAGAATGGATGGTAGAGCACTCAAGGTATAGCTCTAGTGGGAGTGGCGGGAGCATAAAAGATTTAAAAATATTTAAAAATAATGGAAATAGGTGGGAAAAGAAAAATCTATATAATTTATTGGAAAAAACAAAAGGAAGGGGGAAGGAACAGAAAGGGGATGGGGATGGAGCAGGCAGCTCAAGACCTAAAGTTGTTGAATTCAATATTCAGTCCGGAAGGCTGTAAAGTGTCTAGTCGGAAGATGACGTGTTGTTCCACCAGTTTGCGTTGGGCTTCACTGGAACAATGCAGCAAGCCAAGGACAGACATGTGGACAAGAGAGCAGGGTGGAGTGTTAAAATGGCAAGCGACAGGGAGGTTTGGGTCATTCTTGCGGACAGACCGCAGGTGTTCTGCAAAGCGGTCGCCCAGTTTACGTTTGGTCTCTCCAATGTAGAGAAGACCACATTGGGAGCAACGAATGCAGTAGACTAAGTTGGGGGAAATTCAAGTGAAGTGCTGCTTCACTTGAAAGGAGTGTTTGGGCCTTTGGACGGTGAGGAGAGAGGAAGTGAAGGGGCAGGTGTTACATCTTTTGCGTGGGCATGGGAAGGTGCCAAAGGAGGGGGTTGAGGAGTAGGGGGGTGATGGAGGAGTGGACCGGGTGTCCCGGAGGGAAGGATCCCTACGGAATGCCGATAGGGGGGGTGAAGGGAAGATGTGTTTGGTGGTGGCATCATGCTGGAGTTGGTGGAAATGGCGGAGGATGATCCATTGAATGCGGAGGCTGGTGGGGTGATAAGTGAGGACAAGGAGGACCCAATCATGTTTCTGGGAGGGAGGAGAAGGCATGAGGGCGGATGCGCGGGAGATGGGCCGGACACGGTTGAGGGCCCTGGCAACAACCGTGGGTGGAAAATCTCGGTTAAGGAAGAAGGAGGATATGTCAGAGGAACTGTTTTTGAAGGTAGCATCATCAGAACAGATGTGTCGGAGGCGAAGGAACTGAGAGAATGGGATGGAGTCCTTACAGGAAGCGGGGTGTGAGGAGCTGTAGTCGAGGTAGCTGTGGGAGTCGGTAGGCTTGTAATGGATATTGGTGGACAGTCTATCACCAGAGATTGAGACAGAGAGGTCAAGGAAGGGAAGGGAAGTGTCAGAGATGGACCACGTGAAAATGATGGAGGGGTGGAGATTGGAAGCAAAATTAATAAATTTTTCCAAGTCCCAACGAGAGCATGAAGCAGCACCGAAGTAATCATTGATGTACCGGAGAAAGAGTTGTGGAAGGGGTCCGGAGTAGGACTGGAACAAGGAATGTTCCACATACCCCATAAAGAGACAGGCATAGCTGGGGCCCATGCGGGTACCCATAGCCACACCTTTTATTTGGAGGAAGTGAGAGGAGTTGAAGGAGAAATTTTTCAGTGTGAGAACAAGTTCAGCCAGTCGGAGGAGAGTAGTGGTGGATGGGGATTGTTCGGGCCTCTGCTCGAGGAAGAAGCTAAGGGCCCTCAGACCATCCTGGTGGGGGCTGGAGGTGTAGAGGGATTGGACATCCATGCTGAAGAGGAAGCGGTTGGGGCCAGGGAACTGGAAATTGTTGATGTGACGTAAGGTGTCAGAGGAATCACGGATGTAGGTGGGAAGGGACTGGACAAGGGCAGAGAGAAGAGAGTCAAGATAACGAGAAATGAGTTCTGTGGGGCAGGAGCAAGCTGACATGATCGGTCTACCGGGGCAGTTCTGTTTGTGGATTTTGGGTAGGAGGTAGAAGCGGGCCATCCGAGGTTGGGAGACTATCAGGTTGGAAGCTGTGGGAGGAAGATCCCCAGAGGAGATGAGGTCAGTGACAGTCCTGGAAACAATGGCTTGATGTTCAGTGGTGGGGTCATGGTCTAGGGAGAGGTAGGAGGAAGTGTCTGCGAGTTGACGCTCAGCCTCCGCTAGGTAGAGGTCAGTGCGTCAGACAACAACAGCACCACCCTTGCCAGCGGGTTTGATGACAATGTCAGGGTTGGACCTGAGAGAATGGAGTGCAGTAAGTTCAGAGAGAGACAGATTTGAATGGGTGAGAGGAGCATAGAAATTGAGATGACTAATGTTGCGCCGACAGGTTTGTCCGCAAGAATGACCCAAACCTCCCTGTCGCTTGCCATTTTAACACTCCACCCTGCTCTCATGCCCACATGTCTGTCCTTGGCTTGCTGCATTGTTCCAGTGAAGCCCAACGCAAACTGGAGGAACAACACTTCATCTTCCGACTCGGCACTTTACAGCCTTCCGGACTGAATATTGAATTCAACAACTTTAGGTCTTGAGCTGCCTGCTCCATCCCCACCCCCTTTCTGTTCCTTCCTCCTTCCTTTTGTTTTTCCCAATAAATTATATAGATTTTTCTTTTCCCACCTATTTCCATTATTTTTAAATATTTTTAAATCTTTTATGCTCCCCCCACCCCCACTAGAGCTATACATTGAGTGCTGTACCATCCATTCTTAATTAGCACATTCGTTTAGATAATATCACCAACTTTAACACCTATGTGTTCTTTTGTTCTGTTGTCTGTGACATCTTTTGATGATCTGCTTCTATCACTGCTTGTTTGTCCCTACAACCACACCACCCTCTCCACTTCTCTCCCCCAACCCAAACCCGCCCCCCACCACACCTTAAACCAGCTTATATTTCACCCCTTCCTTGGATTCACTCAGTTCTGTTGAAGGGTCATGAGGACTCGAAACGTCAACTCTTTTCTTCTCCGCCGATGCTGCCAGACCTGCTGAGTTTTTCCAGGTAATTCTGTTTTTATTTTGGATTTCCAGCATCTGCAGTTTTTTTGTTTTTATCTCTGCCACTGCTCTTCAAGAAATGCCTACCTCCTGGAAGAAGTTCTGTTTGTTTCTGGTACAAGATTTCCGTTTCTCTCTTTTGCCTTGCTCAGCTTCATTGCTTTCCATTTCTCTCCGGATGTTTGACAAGGTGTTTACTAAAACCCACTTTCACAGCCATATCTCCTTTCTCAGTGACTGTCTCCATCTCCGACTTACCCCATGTGGATTTCAACTGAGATTCCACCCCTCATGTTTCGAACCCACCCAGGATTACAGGTATTTCCGGGACATAAAACATTTCTCGGCTGTTCCCGTCACATTCTGAGATCCACACTCAGTGCCATGCGCCACCATATGAACACACTCGACCTCTCCCTCCAGCAGCACCACCGCACCCTTTTTCAAAGCTGCGCGTGCCCCCAGTTTCACTTTATTCTTCGTCTCATCCGACGCCTCAACAAGAAACTTTTTCTCTTTCTCTCAAGTGCTAAGGAACGCAAGCTCCAACAACTCACCGACACCAACACCCATCTAGGACCCTCCACCCCTGCCTGTCCCTCCGTCCCCACCCTTTCTTCCAGTCCCAACCCCAGCCGTGTATTCACTATACCCCCTGACCTTCCCCTCTCCGATGCTGAACGTTCAGTGCTCAGCAAAGGACTTAGTTTCATACCCTTACGCCCTCACCTCAATGAATTTCGGGCTCGGCATGATACTGAACTCTTCTTCCGCCGTCTTCGTCTCCGGGCTCACTTCTTTGGGCAGGATTCCTCTCCCCATTCAACGGATCCTTTCAGCCACCTCCAATATTCTCCCTCCACCTGGACCCCTCCCTCTGGATTCTTCCCTTCTCTTGCTCTTTTCATTGAGAACTGTCGGCGTGACATCAGTCATCTCAATTTCTCTGCTCCTCTCACCCATTCTAATCTCTCTCTCTCTGAACTTACTGCACTCCATTCTCTCAGGTCCAACCCTGACATTGTCATCAAACCCGCTGACAAGGGTGGTGCTGTTGTTGTCTGGCGCACTGACCTCTACCTTGCAGAGGCTGAGCGTCAACTCACAGACACTTCCTCCTACCTCTCCCTGGACCATGACCCCACCACTGGACATCAAACCATAGTTTCCAGGATTGTCACTGACCTCATCTCCTCTGGGGATCTTCCTCCCACAGCTTCCAATCTGATAGTCACCCAACCTCGGACGGCCCGCTTCTACCTCCTACCCAAAATCCACAAACAGAACTGTCCCGGTAGACCAATCATGTCAGCTTGCTCCTGCCCCACAGAACTCATTTCTCGTTATCTTGACTCCCTTCTCTCTCCCCTTGTCCAGTCCCTTCCCACCTACATCCGTGACTCCTCTGACACCTTACGTCACATCAACAATTTCCAGTTCCCTGGCCCCAACCGCTTCCTCTTCACCATGGACTTCCAATCCCTCTACACCTCCAGCCCCCACCAGGATGGTCTGAGGGCCCTTAGCTTCTTCCTCAAACAGGAGCCCGAACAATCCCCATCCACCACTACTCTCCTCTGACTGGCTGAACTTGTTCTCACACTGAACAATTTCTCCTTCAACTCCTCTCACTTCCTCCAAATAAAAGGTGTGGCTATGGGTACCCGCATGGGCCCCAGCTATGCCTGTCTCTTTATGGGGTATGTGGAACATTCCTTGTTCCAGTCCTACTCCGGCCCCCTTCCACAACTCTTTCTCCGGTACATCGATGATTACTTTGGTTCTGCTTCGTGCTCTCATCGGGACTTGGAAAAATTTATTAATTTTGCTTCCATTCTCCACCCCTCCATCATTTTCACGTGGTCCATCTCTGACACTTCCCTTCCCTTCCTTGACCTCTCTGTCTCAATCTCTGGTGATAGACTCTCCACCAATATCCATTATAAACCTACCGACTCCCACCGCTACCTCGACTACAGCTCCTCACACCCCGCTTCCTGTAAGGACTCCATCCCATTCTCTCAGTTCCTTCGCCTCCGTCGCATCTGTTCTGATGATGCTACCTTCAAAAACAGTTCCTCTGACATGTCCTCCTTCTTGCTTAACTGAGGTTTTCCACCCACAGTCATTGACAGGGCCCTCAACTGTGTCCGGTCCATCTCCCATGCATCCGCCCTCATGCCTTCTCCTCCCTCCCAGAAACATGATAGGGTCCCCCTTGTCCTCACTTATCACCCCACCAGCCTCCGCATTCAATGGATCATCCTCCGCCATTTCCACCAACTCCAGCATGATGTCACCACCAAACACATCTTCCCTTCACCCCCCCTATCGGCATTCCGTAGGGATCCTTCCCTCCGGGACACCCTGGTCCACTCCTCCATCACCCCCTACTCCTCAACCCCCTCCTATGGCACCACCCCATGCCCACGCAAAAGATGTAACACCTGCCCCTTCACTTCCTCTCTCCTCACCGTCCAAGGGCCCAAACACTCCTTTCAAGTGAAGCAGCATTTCACTTGCATTTCCCCCAACTTAGTCTACTGCATTCGTTGCTCCCAATGTGGTCTCCTCTACATTGGAGAGACCAAACGTAAACTGGGTGACCGCTTTGCAGAACACTTGCGGTCTGTCCGCAAGAATGACCCAAACCTCCATGTCGCTTGCCATTTTAACACTGCACCCTGCTCTCTTGCCCACATGTCTGTCCTTGGCTTGCTGCATTGTTCCAGTGAAGCCCAACGCAAATTGGAGGAACAACACCTCATCTTCCGACTAGGCACTTTACAGCCTTCCGGACTGAATATTGAATTCAACAACTTTAGGTCTTGAGCTCCCTCCCCCATCCCCACCCCCTTTCTGTTTCCCCCTTCCTTTTGTTTTTTCCAATAAATTATATAGATTTTTCTTTTCCCACCTATTTCCATTATTTTTAAATATTTTTAAATCTTTTATGCTCCCCCCACCCCCACTAGAGCTATACCTTGAGTGCCCTACCATCCATTCTTAATTAGCACATTCGTTTAGATAATATCACCAACTTTAACACCTATGTGTTCTTTTGTTCTGTTGTCTGTGACATCTTTTGATGATCTGCTTCTATCACTGCTTGTTTGTCCCTCCAACACACCACCCCCCTCCACTTCTCTCCCCCCACCCAAACCCGCCCCCCCCCCCCACCCCCCACCACCCCCCCCCCCCCCAACACCTTAAACCAGCTTATATTTCACCCCTTCCATGGATTCACTCAGTTCTGTTGAAGGGTCATGAGGACTCGAAACGTCAACTCTCCGCCGATGCTGCCAGACCTGCTGAGTTTTTCCAGGTAATTCTGTTTTTGTTTTGCCTGCTCACTCCTGTCTGATTGCCCACGCCAACCAAGTTATGGCATGGGCAGCATATTATTAGAGTCAATTGGCTTGTTAACAAGCTCCATTTAGCCTTGATTATTTATTTAAATATGGCAGACTGGCTGCTGATTTCAGCACCCATCCCCCTATAGTGTTACAGGGGGGGTGAGCTTGTGGGTGGGTGGGTGGGAAGGTGGTGGAGTTGGCACCCACACTGTTTTATCTGCACCGCTCCCGCCACCAAAAACACCACGGATAGGGGCACCTAAAATCCAGAATTTGTTAACAGGAGCAAGAATTTCAAAGCACGTGAGCTCGAATTAACTTCCTGACTCATGGCGCTGAAACAAAACTCGGAAACCAGGGGCAGAATTTTCCCATCAGCATTGCAGAGGGAGCCCTGATGTCACCATGCGTCATTCAGATTTTCAGCTCGACAGGCGCGAAGCTGACTGGGCTGTGCTCCCGCTGCTATGCCAAAGGCCTATTAAGGCCATTTAACAATCAATTAAATCATTGACCTGAGCTGCCCGTCCGACCTTAAGGTTTGGTAGGCAAAGAGCCCAGGCAGCCTTCGCATTTTTCATGGAGCCTCATTCGCGGGTGGGATGAGGTTCCATGAACGTTTTTAAAGTGTAGGAAAAATTTTTATCAACATGAATGGACATGTCTCAGCTCGTGTGACAATTTCACATGAGGGGAACTGCCCTTCAAATTTTTTTCTCCCTTTAATCAATGTTTTATACATGAAACTAATCTTCCTGAGGCAGCTCTGTGCCTCAGAGAGATTTCTGCGCCCTTTCGCATGCCATTTGTGAGAGAGCGCAGGCCTCAACACAGCCTCCTCCTCCCCACCTGCACAGTGAGCGCTCAGCACTTCCGGGTGTGTGTCACGCTGGGTGGGCCTTAATTCGCCCACCTATATAAAATGGTGGCGCCCAACCAATTGAGGACGCTGATTGGCTGCATGCCTGTCCACCCCCCCCCCCCCCCACCCCACCACCCCCCCGCCCCCCCCCCCCCCCCCCCCCCCCACCCCGCCCCGTACAACCCACCCAACAGGGAGAAAATTCTCCCCGTGGTCTTAAAAAGAGGGCCAAATCACAAGCGCAAAATATAGAACTATGAGAAATAGGAGCGGGACTAGGCCATTTGGCCCTAAGAGTCTGTTCTGCCATTCATACGGACATACAAACATACAAAATAGGAGTAGTAGTTGGCCATTTGGCCCCTTAGACCTGCTCCACCATTCAATAAGAATATGCCTGATCTATTTGTGTTTTGAATTACACATTCCCATCTACCTCTGATAACCTTTGATTTCCTTGCCCAATAAGAGTCTACCTACTGCCACCTTAAAATTATTCAATGGCTCCCACTTCCACCACTCCATCCATCAGTAAGATCGTTCAGCTTAATATCATTGGTAGGAAGAATAACAAAATCCTTATGAAAAGAGAGAATAGAAGAATGCCTAGAAACAAATCATATAAGAATAAATAGCCACCATGGTTTTCAAATTGGAAAATTTTGCTTGACCAAACCTATTGAATTTTTTGAGCAAAGAACAGAGAGTAGACAATGGTAATGTAGTAAATGTAATTGATCTGGATTTTCAAAAGGCCTTTAATAATGTGCCTAATAATAGACTAGTGAATAAGATCAGGGAACAAGTGACAGAGTATATTGTTAGCTGGCTTCTATAATGCAGAGACTCAGGGACTTGGGGATGATGTAGTATAAGGGGTTACTTTAGATTTTGTGATATGCAATGAGACAGTATACATCATCACAGGAAGTGATACAATGACTCCTGATCTTGCTCTTTCATGGTAAGATGGAGCCATTGTAAGATGCTTCTCAGTAAAGTCAACATTTTCCTTACATCAGTAGACCCTGTAAATATTCTGTGCTAGCACAACGAGACCAAGAATATTATATGGTGGTAATGAGTAAAAGAATAAATGTGGAAAAGTCCCTTTCATTACTGGAAAGCCTTAAGCCGGTTGCAAGTCTCAATCAGGCAGAAGCATTGCTGAATTTGTGCTGAAAACTGAGCAGGTCAATATGCTATTATATGTGATGGGTGGCTGTGCAGATGATATCCTAGTTAGACAAGGGATTGACAAATGTAAAGCTACATATGATGAAACCATAATTGCACTTGATGCCTACTTCAATCTGTGAAAGGATACCATTGTTAAGTAGCCTACTTTTAACAAGCATACCCAACCTCAAGGGGAAAGTATTGATACATTTATCAGCGATCTGTATAGACTGACAGAGAACTGTGAATATGACAGCTTAATAGATGAACTTATCAGGGACAGAATTGTTGTCAGAGCCTAGGATGAAGCGTTGTCTGACCACTTGCAGTTGAGAGATGATTTAACCTTAGAAAAGGTTAGACAATCTGAGGTCAGGAAGCAAAATCATGCAAAAGTGATCTGGAGTGACAGGGAGAACCATATGCCAAAAATGACTGATTCAGTGGAGTATGATAAATTTAACAACAGATAGGTGGCCATATAAGAGCAGGGGAGGCAGGAAAAGTGTTCATCAGCACCCCAGTTAACTGTAATCGGTACGGCAGGAAAAGCACAGGTGTGAAAATTGTCCCGCCAAAGGGCCGAAAGCTATTTTTGAAGAAGGAAAGGTCACTTACTGGCTGTGTGTCACAGCAAGATGCTTTTACAGAAGAAACAAAAAAAGAAGCCTTTGAAAGATTGCTAAATCCATGAAGTAGATGATATCAATGGTATTGAGATACCTTTCCTTGCAGAGATCCAGGAACCAAATGGAAGCTACTGGAGTGCTGATATCCTAGTAGAGGAAACAAGACAGGCTTTAAGTTAAAAACAGGTGCAGCAGTTTTGGTTCTTTTTGATGCTGAACTGTGGTTGGAGAAAAGCTCTCTTCAGACATTATAGTGGGAGGGGTAGGTAATAGAAAAAACTGAATACAACCCGCAACATATAGAGAGGAAAATCACTGAAACCTTGCATGTGATCCTGGACCAGAGCTGTTCACTCTCAAGCAGGGAAGTCTATTATGACTTCCATGTGATTTGCAGAGTAGAGGAACTGGAAAGCCAAGTAGATCAGCTTAACAGCATCAGAGCAGAGTTTCCCAGGATTAGGAAAGGTGAAGACAGCATAGCACATCATTCTACATCCTGAGACAAAGCCAGTGTGTCTGTCTACATCCAGAAAAGTTCCTCATCCACTCCTCCCAAAAGTAAAGAAGGAATTTGACTCTATGTTGAAGCAAGGGGTTATTTCACCTGTGACTGAACTGGCCAGCTGTGTTCAGGGATGATCCCAATGCTAAAACCCAATGGATCTATCATAATTTGTGTAGATCTTACTCAGATGAACAAGGCAGTTGTATGTGAAGTTCACCCTCTGTTGTCTGTGGATGAGAGCTTAGCAAAATTGGGAAAGAGTTCAATCTTCATGAAGCTAGATGCCAATAGTGGATTTTGGCAACAACCCTTCGATGAAGAACCTAAGTTTCTCACAACCTTCAGTACACCTTTTGGGAGATTTTGTTTTAGCAGATTACTTCAGCATCACAAAACTGCCAGAAATCTTCCAAAGGACAATGTCAAGCCCTGAGAAGGGCTAGATGAAGTCCTATGCCACATGGATGATGTCCTGATCCATAGATCCACTCAGACAGAACATTACACTAGAATGTGAGCTGTGCTGTGATGCCTACAGGAAACAGGACTTACACTCAACAACAAATGTAAATTCTCACAGTCGACTGTCAAATTCCTTGAGCACCTTGTGGATGTGTCTGGTGTCAGAGTTTATCCACAGAAGACAAGGGCAGTAAAGGAGTTTCCAGCCACTTGAAACATGACTGAGCTCCAGAAATTCATGGGTGTGGTAAAACAAGCAGGAAATTTCTTGCCCAGCCTAACTGCTATCAATGAGCCACTACATCAGCTGTTACGACAAAACAATACATAGTGCTGGAACAAAGCACAACAGGGGTCCTTTGAGAAAATCAGAGATGTTGATGTTATCTTATGTTATAGCTCAATATAACCCAGAGCTACCCACTATCATTGCTGCAGATGCATCTTTTACAGGACTGAAAGCTGTCCTCTTTTAGATACAGATGGTTTGAAAGCATAGAGCAGTTTACTATGCATCCCATTCACTGACAGAGACTGAACAGAGGTATGCCATGATAGAGAAAGAAGCATTAGCTGCTACATGGGCTTGTGAATAGTTTGCAGATTTGTTCTTGGTCTCCACTTCAAGATAGAGCCAGGCCACAAACCCTTAGTGACACGTAAATTCTAAAGAGTTAGCAAAAAAGCCTCCATGAGTACAATGATTCCGATGATGAGGCTTCATGCAAAGACAGAGCATGTTCTGGGAAAGCAACAGACTACAGCAGATGCTTTGTCCTGTATCCCAGTGGCAAGACCTGAACAAGGTGATGGAGCCCTCACTGAAGAGGCAGAAACCTTCACATCTCTACCAGCAACAGCACAAGGACTGAAAGAAATGAGAGATGCACAGACATCTGATGAAGAGTATTCTCAGGTCAGAGGGCACTGCATCAAATGGTGGCCAGCATACATGCCACATAATCCTATTCTCAGACAACATTGTGAACAGAGAGGATACCTCAGTGTAGTTGATAATTTACTCATCTATGATGAGAGATTGGTCATTCTGAGAGCTCTGAGACTCAATATACTGCAACGGTGGCACCAGGAACATTTGGGCATCTGAACATGTCGGACCAGAGCAAGATATTTTGGTTGGCGGCCTGGTCTCTCAAAGTTTTTGGAAGAGATTATATCAAACTGTATTACTTGTGCTCTTCATTGTTCAGAGAAAAGAGAATGACTGATGGTATCTTCCTTTTTATCAAGACCTTGGGAATGTCTTGGAGTGGATCTCTTTGAACACAAGGGTAAGATGTTCTAGATCATAGTAGTCTACTGCTCCAGATGAATAGAAGTTAAACAACTGCAGCGTCACATTTCTGAAGCCGTGATTACATCGCTAAAGGAGATATTTGCAGCACGTGGAATCCCAGGGAGAGAATTTTCTCCTCGTTGTTATGGGGGGAGCTGAGCGGGAGCGGGCATGGGTGGGTGTGCAGCCAATCGCTGCCTGTGATTGGCTGCGTGCCGCCATTTTATGTGGGTGGGTCAATTAAGGCTCACCTAATGTAATGCGCACCTGGATGCGCTGAGCACTCCCTGTGTGAGTGGTGGGGAGCAGGGAGAGTTGGGGTCTGTGCTCTTTCACGCAGGCATGCGCGCAAAATAGTGCAGACATCTCCCTGAGGCAGATCCGTGCCTCAGGGAAATTACTTTGATTATTATGAATTGATATAAAGAAAAAAAAATATTCAGCCATGTCCCCTCGTGACAGTGAATGAGATTTCATGATAAATGCAGAGGTCGCCTGGGCTCTTCACCTGCCCCCCGCCAACCTTAAGATTGGATGCGCAGCCCAGGCAACCAGCCTTAATTAGATTATTAATGGCCTTAATAGGCCTTTGGTAGTTCAACCGGTGCGCAGCTGACTCCAGTGCACTCCGGCCGAACTGAAGATCTGAATGACACACGGTGACGTGGGGACGCAGGCCCGAAGAAACCGCGCGTCATTTTACACGTCAGCGAGCAGGGCCCACCCTCACACGAAACCGGAAGATTCAGGCCCAGGTACTGTAATCTCAGATGATGGACCTCAGTTTTCCAATGACTACTTTAAAGAGTTCATGGCATCGTATGGATTTGTCCATACTACCAACTCACCAAGATACCCTCAAGTCAATGGTGAAGCTGAAAGCTGTGTGCAGTGAAACAAGGAATTGGACTTTGGAATTTAAAACACAATTTCTAAATTTGCTCATGACACCAAATTGGGTGGGGTGGAGGTGCAGGGGAGTGGGTAGATAGTCAATACTGAGGAGGACTGCAATAAATTACAAGGGAACATTAATAAACTTGCAGAATGGACAAAAAATTGGCCAAATCCCGTACAACAGAGAGAAATGTGAGGCTGTACATTTTGGTAGGAAGAATAGTGAGGTCACTTATTACTTGGAAGGTGTCAGTCTAGATGGGGTCGAGGAACAAAAGGATCAAGTACACCAAACACTAAAAGTTGTACCACAGGTTAGCAAAGCCAAAAACGAGAAAGCAGACTAAGCACTGGGCTCTACATCCAGAAGGATAGAATTAAAAAGTAGCAAAGTGCTGCTAAACCTGTATTGCACCTTGGTTAGGCGACACTGAGAGTATTGCATGCAAGGATGATACCTCAAATTCGTGGGCATGCACACCATGAAAGGATTAAAACATTTTTTTTCTCTTGGAATAAGAAGGCTGAGGGGTGACCTGATGGAAGTGCTTAAAATTATGAAAGGTTTTGATAAAGTGGATGCAGAGAGAATGCTTCTTCTTGTGGGGAAGAGCACAACTGGAGGCCATCAATATAAAAAGCCACCTAGAAAGCCAAAAGGGAATGCAGAAAAAGCTCTTTACCACAAGAGTGTGAGAATCACTGCCACAGGAAGGGCTGAGGCTATCGTTGCAGATGCATTGAAGGGAAAGCTAGACACGCATTTGAGAAAGAGAGAATAAAGGGTTATGATGATAGATTTAGACGAAGAAAGATGGGTGAAGGATTAAGTGAAGAATAAAGACCAGCATTGTGGCTGGGTCAAATGGCCTATTTCTGTGCTGTATATCCTCTGTACTCCTACATAGGCAATGGCTGATTTTCTCCCTTAGTCCAACTTCCCGCTTTATCCCCATACTCCTTGATGCCCTTAGTTTCTAAAAATCTATTGATCGCAGTTTTGAAAATCTCACAGGCATTTCTAACATCATAACTAATTGCACCAACATTATGATCAAGTCTAATGATATTTATCTAGACTGTTTTAATTTAATTTTTTTTTTTACAAAAATGATATATATGCTCCATTTCTCCATTTCTATTCATGTCAGAGGTCAGGAAATTAATGCCCAAATATAGAATTTGGCAATTAGTTGATTGGTATCATTGAAAACAAAAATGAACTAGTTCATTTGTTGGGCTTGTAAAAACATAAGAAATAGGAGCAGGAATGGACTATTGGGTCCATCAAACCTGGCCCTCTATTCAGTGCGATCACGGCTGATCATCTACCTGGATTCCACTTTCCTTCCCACTCCTCATATCCCTTGGTTTCCTGAGAGATCAAAAATCCATTGATCTCAATCTTGAATAGACTCATTGATGGAGCTTTCAAAACCCTTTGGAGGATTCCGACCTGGAAACATCTCAGTCTTAAATGATCAACTCCTTATCCTGAGACTGGATAAGGGGAGGCGACGGCATAATGGTATTATCTCAGGGCTAATAATCTAGCAACCCTCCCTAAAGCTCTGGGGACCAGCGTTTGAATCCCTCCATAGGGGCATTCAAAAATTCAATTGAATTTGAATCCAATAAAAATCTGGAATTAAAAGTCTGATGATGACCATGAAACCATTGGTGATTGTTGTAAAAAAAAACCCATCTGGTTCACTAATGTCCTTTAGGGAAGGAAATCTGCCCTCTTTACCTAGTCCGGCCTACATGTGACTCCAGACCCACAGCAACGTGGTTGGGTCTCAAATGCTCTCTAAACAAGGGCAATTATGGATGGGCAATAAATGCTGGCCCCACCAGTGATGCTCATATCCCATGAATGAATTAATTAAAAAAAATGCTCCCTTTTTCTAGATTCCCCAGACAGAGACTCCAGACCCTGTCAAGCCCTTTCAGAATCTTGTACGTTTTAGTGCGATCACCTCTCATTCTTTCAGACTCCTAAGAATATAGGGTCAGTTTACTCACCCACTCAGTATAGGACAAACCCCCTCATCCCAGGATTAAATTTAGTGAAGCTTCACTGTGTCATCCCCAAGGCAAGTATATCCTTCCTTGTGACACTTCTTGCTTCGTAATTGATGTTTTTTTTGCTATCTGCTTACTGGGTCATGATTGGTAATTCTTTTTCCCAACTTATCGACATTGGAGCAAATTAGCAGAGACAACCAGTTTTGATTGCCGAGCCAATTGGAACATTCAAGGTATGGTCTGCATTGTTCACATGGTGACAGATATTTTCTACATACACTAGGGATACACGTGAGATGTAAAAGTTTCAATACTTCAGTTGAGCCAAGAGTAATTAAGGTAAAAGGCAATGCACAATTACAACTAACATTTTAACTGAAATGACTGGGCAGAACTTGAGTGATTTTGTTGCAGATTATGTAATATAAACATGGTAATTTTAAAATCTCTGCCATGTTGACAGGTACAATATCTAAGCTATGTTTTGATTATATTTGATGTATGTCGAGTATTCTAACATAACAAATATAGTTCATATCACATAACATTAGATGTTACCATTCTCAACAAATAAACTACGGCATTCTGTCTGACCTTTCAAGAATGATGTTCACCCATTTTTATTTTAAATGTGTTGGTACATCCATTAAAATGGTGTACAGTGGAGTGCCATACAAATGCATTAATTGGTGATGCCCTAATGTGACAAAGGCATTTCTACCTTCAATTTTTAATTATTAGGGCCCGATTTGTCGGCATAGTGTGAGGATGAAGGAATTATTAATTCTTTTAGCTGGGCTATAAAGTTTGCATGTTTGCCCACCCCTGCCCTTGACTCAGCTACTGAAACCCTAACTCATGGCTTTATCTCCAAACCTGACTGTCCCAATGCTCTCCTAGCTAGCATTTCACCTACCGCCCTCTGTAATGTCTGCTGCATATATATACCCTGGACTCTTATCAATTCCCGCTTACTCCTGTGGTTACAGACTGACATTGGCTCCCAGTCCAGCAATGATTAATTTTAAAATTCACATCCCTTGCCTCTTCCTATCTCTGTAATCTCATCCAGCTTTACAACCGTCCAGGATCATTTTGGTCCTCCAATTCTGGCCCCTTGACCATCCATCCCTGAATTTATTTGCTGCGCCATTAACAGCTCTGCTTTCATTCCTGAATTCCCTTCCTAAACCTCTCCATCTGTCCGTCTTCCTTTTAGATAATCCTTAAGACCCACTGCAGTCACTCAGCTTTTAGTCATCTGTCCTAATATCTCTTTAATTGCCTTGGCGTCAAACTTGGTTTGATGATACTTCTATGAAATGCCTGCAATATTTTATTACATTAAAGGAACTGTGTGGATGCAAGATATTGGGCCCAATCTTCCGTGGAGCAGCAATCACCATTGGATTTGTTCACGGGATGTGGGCATTGCTGGGTAGGCCAGAATGTATTTCCCATCCCCAATTGCCCTTGAGAAGATGGCAGTGAGCTGCTTTCTTAAACTGCTGCAGTCTGTGTGTTGTAGGTGGTGTGATTAGGTAGGTTGGGGGTGGGGGGGCGGGGTTGGGTGGTCAGTGGGGTAGATGTGTCAGGGGTCAGGGTAGGGAGTTAGGGGGTCAGGGATGTTGAGAGGTGGGGTCAGTCAGAGGAGTAGTCGGAGTGGGGGGATAATTTGGGGGGGGGGGTGTCGGCAGGGTAGTCAGGTGGAGGAGGAGTAGTTGGCTGGTCAGGGGTGTAGTCAGGGGGTCCAGTGGGAAGGGAGGAGGGGAGCTGGGCTGGACGGGAGTGGTCAGTAGTATAGTTACCCAAGGGTTAGAACTGATTTTAATGCTTCTAACTTTTCACGGGTAACTATCTTGCTAAGCAAGCTGGAACCATCTGAAATCTACAATTTTAAAACAGAGTATCAGAGGGTTCCAGATGCAGGGTAAATGTCCTACCGAAAGTTAAAACTTCCCAGGAAATTTCCATGCAGTCCTTGTGCGGGGACTTCAGAGAGGTTCCCCAGCCAAACTTCTGGGTTACCTTGGTGCAAGACCCTCTGGACGTCGGAAGATTTGGTACTTGTCCAGTGTATATAATTCAGGTTCACAGTTAGAGTGTCAAATGTGGAAGTTAGTTTGTCATTTTTTTCTTTCAGCTTTGAGTCACATCAGCTGAATGTATTTCTCCAGACCATGAAATGTATGACAAGAGAAAAGACAACTACAGCTTTTATCTTAAAAACTTTACAATGTTGATAATGGAACTGTCAATCTGTCACTCTGGACATTGGCTATTAGAATTCAGCATCCTGAAAGGGAAATAATGTAAGGCTCCTCAACAAAACAAGTCAATATCAGTGATAAAGGCAAAATACTGTAGATGCAGGAAATCTGAAACAAAAACAGAAAATGCTGGAAAAACTCAGCAGGTCTAACAGCATCTGTGAGAGAAAAACAGAGTTAATCTTTTGAGTCCGTATGCTCTGAAGAAGTCATACGGACTCGAAACGTTAACTCTGTTTCTCTCTCCGCAGATGCTGTTAGACCTGCTGAGTTTTTCCAGCATTTTCTGTTTTTGTTTCAGGTCAATATCAGTGTTTATGATCTGTACCTGCCTCCGGTCCATCTTTCTTTACCTCACCCCAGCAATGATATTTCTGACCTCAGTTTTGCCATGACAATCCAAGTTTCTACTTGTAGAAGTTTAAATATTGTTACAGTGAAGTGCATTTTGGAATTAAGAGAGAATTAATTTGCATTCATTTAGCACCTGTCACTTCCTCAGGACATCCCACGTTCCTTCAGAGCTTATTGAGAGCCATTCGAGTTACCAGAAACAGCTATTCATTATGGATCTGGACTGCTCTGCCTGAGAAGGTGGTGGAAGCAGATTCAACAGTAACTTTCAAAGGGGAATTGCATAAATGATTGGAAAGGAGATATCTGCAGAGCTTTGGAGTAAGAGCAGGGAAGTGGGACGATTTGGATAGTTCTTTAAAAATGCCAGCACAGGAAAGAGGGTTGAATGACCTCCTTCTAAGCTGTATCATTCTCTAAATGAAATTACTGGTATGTTTTAAAGGTGTGGACCATTGGCAATGGCACTGAAAGAACTCCCTGTTCTCCCTTGAAAGAGCGCTGTCTGATTTTCTAACGCCTACTCAAACAGGTGGACATGACCTTGGTTTCATGTTTCATCGGAAAGCACCATCATCTCTAGAAGGACGTATCACATGCTGGTGATCTTCATGCACTCTGCTGTAATGTTTAATCCATTACCCTGTTTTAAGCTTGTAACCAAATGGTTTATTTTAAATAGCATGCTTCATGAGTTTATTTTATAAATTGCTAGTAGTTTCTTTCTCAATATTCCCATAGAGTTGCAGTAAAGTGTTAGCCTTAATTATGTGCTGACGACCTGAGACACACTGATGTTTTTTTAATGCTTTTAAATCAGTAAATAAAAATGCGAAGGGAAGGGGCATACTGATGTATACCAGTGGAGGCTTGTAGAAATGTGAGCCAAAAACTAATGGAAAAGGGATACGATTTGTAGAAAACCTTAACTGCAATGTGGGCTAGTTTAGTCATTTTAAATTGAGATCATTTTGAATTAAGGTTTTTGTACGCTGATTTAAATGACAAAATCCACAAGACCATAAAACGCAGGAGCAGAAGTAGGCCATTCGGCCCATTGAGTCTGCTCTGCCGTTCGATCAGATCATGGCTGATCTGATAATCCTCATCTCCACTTTGTTGTCTTTTTCCCCAAAAGCCTGGATTCCCTTACTGATTAAAAATCCCTCTATCTCCGCTTTGAATACACTTAACGACCCGCCTTTACAGCCCTCTGCGGTAAAGGATTCCACAGATTGAATACCCTCAGAGAGAAGAAATTCCTCCTCATCTCTGTTTTAAATGGGTGCCCCCTTACTCTGAGATTATGCCCTCTGGTCCTAGACTTTCCCACAAGAGGAAACAACCTCTCAGCATCTACCCTGCCAAGACCCCTAAGAATCTTATATGTTTCAATAAGGTCGCCTCTCATTCTTCTAAACTCCAATAAGTACAGGCCCAACCTACTCAACCTCTCCTCATAAGAAAATACCTCCATCTCCGGGATCAACCCAGTGAACCTTCTCTGGGCTGCCTCCAATGCCAGTATATCTTTCATTAGATAAGGGGACCAAAACTGTTCACAGTGTTCTAAGTGTGGTCTAACACTTGTGATCTAACTAGTGGTCTAACTAGTCAGCTGATAATTGATTTAAATGTGATGAAAGGTTTACTTTTTGTGCCAATAAGTCTGTCCATAAAAAGTAGATTCCTTCAATCTGACTTGGAAATATATCAGCTGTTCCTTTACTGTCGCTGGGTCAAAATCCTGGAACTCCCTCCCTAACAGCACTGTGGGTGTACCTACATCACATGGACTGCAGCAGTTCAAGGGGGAAGCTCACCACCACCTTCCCAAGGGCGATTAGGGATGGGCAATAAATGCTGGCTGCACTGGTGGCACCCAGATCCCAAGAAATAATAAAAATCATTTAAGGATTCAGATAAAGCATAATGCTTCATATTTGATGCTTCAGTGTTGTACAAATACAGCCACTGCACCGACTGGAAGCATAGTCAATGAATTCTGGTAGACTGACTGTCCTATTCATGAATAAAATTCTCATCTAAAATAATCACAAAATGAAGGCTGATGGTGTAAATTTACTGTGATCAAGAAACAAAGAGATCTCTCAAAATACAACGCTTGTTTTTCACTTTATTGAAAAAAAATCCTTGTTCTGTCAAAAAAGATAATGGCTGGGATTTTCCAATCCCATCATGGTGGGACCCGCTGTGGTGATGTGGCAGCCCAGCCAAAAGTCCATTGGCTTTTGACAAGAGCGGAAAATCCTGGTGGTGGGCGGGGCTGGAAAATCCTGCCCAATGATTCAGAATTAACGCCTCCACTTTCATAAAATCTTGCAACATCAAAACCATCCATTTTGGTCCATCAAGTCCCTGCCGGAAGGTTTTGCTGAGGCTCAATTGGTTGCACTCTTGCCTTTGAGTCATAAGCCCCAATGCAGGACTTGAACACCAAAATCTAAGCTTACATTCCAGTGCGCTGCTGAGGGAATGCTATACTGTTGAAGGAGCCATCCTTTGGACGAGGTGATGAACCGAGGCCCCATATGTCCATGTTACGGAAAAGAGCACATGGCACTATTTTGAAGAAGAGCAGTGGTGATATCCTGGGTATCTCTAGCCCTGGCTCAATGCGCTGAATAGCCTACTGGCGCTCCTATTCTTTATGATCTTATTTTTGCTGGCCAATATTTATCCCTCAATCGACATCGCTAAAAAGATTATATGGCCACTATCACATTGCTGTTTGTGGGAGTTTGCTGTGTGCAAATCAATTGTCGCTCTCCCTACATTAAAACAGGGATGTGTTATGATCCCTGTAGAAACCAATAACTTTTAAAAGGAAGGAATCCCCGAAAGTCAACAGGAAGTAACTGAGGGACAAGGTTTCACTTTTTCAAACTGTTACTATAACAAAACCAAGTAAAGTCAACATAATTCAAAGGATATTTCAAATGACAAGGTAAATTTCACTTCAAATGGTCGATGCAACAAAAATACGCCTCAAGAAGTTGCAAGCACTTGAATTATCTCCCATATAAATGTGGCACCACCTGCAAACTCACAGCCTCTCCAATGAAGCCTCCACTATGAAGGATCTCTCACTTCCCATTCAATCACTTTGGCACTTGTGTCACATTCACCAGCAGCTGTATTCCATCTGAAGTCCAAAGTCCTCAGACACAGCAACCATTAACAAAGCACGCATCTACAAATCCTCTCTCACTCGGGTTATGACAGCCCTGATGGCACAGCATCCCAAAGCCTCCCTTCTCTGTCCCCTTTAAATGGTCTTGTGGGCTGTAGCAACATTGAAAGAACAACAATGTATCTTGTCCTCACTTATCACCCCACCAGCCTCCGCATTCAAAGGATCATCCTCCGCCATTTCCGCCAACTCCAGCATGATGCCACCACCAAACGCATCTTCCCTTCACCCCCCCATCGGCATTCCGTAGGAATCGCTCCCTCCGGGACACCCTGGTCCACTCCTCCATCACCCCCTACTCCTCACCCCCTCCTATAGCACCACCCCATGCCCACGCAAAAGATGCAACATCTGCTCCTTCACTTCCTCTCTCCTCACCGTCCAAGGGCACAAACACTCCTTTCAAGTGAAGCAGCATTTCACTTGCATTTCCCCCAACTTAGTCTACTGCATTCGTTGCTCCCAATGTGGTCTCCTCTACATTGGAGAGACCAAATGTAAACTGGGCGACCGCTTTGCAGAACACCTGCAGTCTGTCCGCAAGAATGACCCAAACCTCCCTGTCGCTTGCCATTTTAACACTGCACCCTGCTCTCTTGCCCACATGTCTGTCCTTGGCTTGCTGCATTGTTCCAGTGAAGCCCAACGCAAACTGGAGGAACAACACCTCATCTTCCGACTAGGCACTTTACAGCCTTCTGGACTGAATAATGAATTCAACAACTTTAGGTCTTGAGCTCCCTCCCCCATCCCCACCCCCTTTCTGTTTCCCCCTTCCTTTTTTTTTCCCAATAAATTATAAACATTTTCCTTTTCCCACCTATTTCCATTATTTTTAAAAAAAAAAAATTTAATTTTTTAAAAATCTTTTATGCTCTCCCCTCCCGCACTAGAGCTATACCTTGTGAGCCCTACCATCCATTCTTAATTAGCACATTCGTTTAGATAATATCACCAACTTTAACTTTAACACCTATGTGTTCTTTTGTATTATTGTTGTTGACATCTTTTGATGATCTGCTTCTATCACTGCTTGTTTGTCCCTACAACCACACCCCCACTCCACTTCTCTCTCTCTCTCTCTCTCCGCCCCCCACACACACACCTTAAACCAGCTTATATTTCAACTCTTTCTTGGACTCGAACTCAAGTTCTGTTGAAGGGTCATGAGGACTCTTTTCTTCTCCGCCGATGCTGGCAGACCTGCTGAGTTTTTCCAGGTAATTCTGTGTTTGTTTTTGTTTTGGATTTCCAGAATCCGCAGTTCTTTTGTTTTTATAACAATGTATCTTGTCCAATTCATAATCCATTGCTTTTTTGCTTTCAGCTTTCTGCTCTTTCCAATGGTATAACACACACAATAACACAGTCTCTGCTTTATTCTCAGAGACCTACTTAAACACCAGGGTCTGTTTGAAGACTGCCAAACAGACAACTGCTCAATTCAGAGAGAAACTCGCTTGTTTCCCTTTTACAAAAATTCTCAGTGTGTCTTGAACTGCCAAACAGAAGACACTGCCTGACCCAACCCCACTACAATTAGCTTCCTATTTGCCTTTTGCTCCTTAAATGCTCTTTCATATGCCAACATAAGGTCACATGGGCATTTGTTGGAACCTAATGATGTCATAATCAGGGAACCAATTAATCATCTTTCAGAATACTCACTAGCGCACTTTGGGAAAACAGAGTACAGTCGACTGAGTGAAGACTTGGAGTTTGCTGAGAGGGGGTTTGGTGAAGGGGGAGAAGGAGTTGTTTGTTTCCCCTTTCTATCTTTTTCACCCCATACAAATTGGTTCTTGCTCTACTACAGGTAAAGGATCCAGCTGCTTGGTGAGTATCCGGTAAGTGGGTAAGTTCTATTCTATCCTGAAGATTTAAAATAGTGCACAATTTGGTGGTAAAGTTAATAAAATATATAAGAAAACAACATAAAAAGTGATTAATATAATTAAGTAATTATTTAAAACACATTGAGGAGAAGTTTCCCCATGTCGGGCGAGCCATGGGGCAGTGGGCACAGGTGGGCACAGACCCAATCGCTGTCTGTGGTTGGGTCCATGCCACTATTTTACAGGGGTGGGTCAATTAAGGCCCACCCAGCCTATTTCTCAACTCCCGAGGATAGCAAGAGTGAGCGGACGGTGATGGGTGTGCACAGCCCGCCGGGGTCCAATGGCAACCTGGCGGCCTGTTTAAATAAAGGCCTGGCAGCCTTTGCAAGGCAGCTCACGATAGCCGGGAGAAGAGCACAGCAGAGGGCTAGTGTGTTTCACATAAGTCCGGGGGGTAGGCCAGCAGAGCAGACCAGGCTGGAGCGTAGGCTAGTGGGGCAGGTCAGGCCAGAGGGTAGGCTATCGGGGCAGGCCAGGCCGGAGGGTAGGCCATTGGGGCAGGCCAGGCCGGAGGGTAGGCCGACGGGGCAGTGTGTCTAGCTGCCTCCTGGCAGGAGGCCCTCATTCCGAGGGACGGGAGGCAAAGGTCTCCCCACCTGACCAAACGTGCATGGAAGGAGGTGGCCAAGAGTGTCAGCTCCCATGACGTAGTGCAGTGAACATGGGCCCAGTGCCGCAAAAGATTCAATGCCCTCCCGCGCTCAGTATGAACGAATACCATGTTGGCTGAAGTCACTTAATGCAGCTGTCACCCTTTCCCCCCAACCTTCATCCACACCATCCCCCCCCTCCAGCAACTCTGAGTACAGTTACGGCATTGAATCCTTCACGGCATGTATCTCTCGCTGAGTATGCCAGCAGATATTGCCCATGCCTAGTTCGCCCTGAGAGGGCTGAGCTAGGATGGTTTCTGCACCCGCAGCTTGTGTGGCACTGATACCCAGAGTGTAGAATGGGGGTCAAAGTCAAGCATCTGCACATAGGCAGAGTGCTGGAACTGGGAAGCACGTCAAAGTCAGGGTCTAACATGCCATGAGGGGAGCTTCCTAGTGGCGGGGCACCAATCTATCTGCTGGTCTTTGCGCTCCGCGTGCTTATGCCTCCTTGCTTAGCAAGGTTACACCTCGTGGTGCCACATGTGAAGGAGGCAGCATTTGGGCAAGGGCGGGGTGGGGGGGTGGTGGTCAGCCCTGGCTTCTTTGGGTGAGTGAGCTGCAGCTGTGGGTTGACAAAGAACTGGAGTCCTGCAATGTCCCACTCTGGCTGGGTTGGCAGGGATGCGATGGGAATCCAGGTACAGGCTGGACTAATCGATGCTCTTATCTCCTTATCAGGAGAAGACTGGACACAATTCCACAGAGCAATGCGAACTGGCGGAGGCCAGGCCCAGTTGGCGATTTTGAGCAGCAGGTCATGGATCTGGAGAGGTGCCATGCCCCCAGGTCCACCGGTGGCAGTGAGGCTGGGGTGCCATGGGGAGGTATGTTTGACGAGCACTCAGGTCACCATGTGTGCCCCAAAAGCCATGGCACTGTTTAATCCTCGGCGATTGAAGTTTGCAACATGGATTGACCAGTGATTATGGAAGGATGAGCGCATAATAGAGTCATAGAGGTCCACAGCACAGAAAAAGGCCCTTCGGCCCATCGAGTCTGTGCCAGTCAAACAGGTACCTAACTATTCTAATCCCATTTTCCAGCACTAGGCCCACAGCCTTGTATGCCATGGCATCACAAGTGCACATCCAAATACTTCTTAAATGTTATGAGGATTTCTGCCTCTACCACTCTTTCAGGCAGTGAGTTCCAGATCCCCATCACCCTCTGGTTGAGCCAGGGGAGTGGCATGCAAGTTGACATTGTCTGCGCTGTAACTGATCAAATGCCCTTCTTCTTCCTTTCAGCATTACCGGAGCAGGGCCCGGAGGAGGAGGTAGAGGGGTAATCTTTCACCCCTGAGGGCCCACTCACCAGTGTCACACCATCTCTGCCAGGCAGGCACCAGCACAGATACTAGCTCCTCAGTGGGAATTAGATCTTTGGTTCATGACCCAGGGCACAGAGGTGATGGCACTTCACACTCGCTTGAGGTGCGGGCAGAGACAGAGAGTGTCCATGGGGACCGGGTACATGCTCGGTTGGTGGCTGACGATGTGCCTCTGGTGTCATCAATGAGGCAGTGAACGCTGGCAGTGCAGCAGGGTATGCAGAAGAATATGGCGGAGGTACATGAGGCTATGTGTGCCATGGTGCCCGTTCTTGAGGGGTCCACGCAGAGCATCCCCGATGCATTGAGCCTCATAGCCAAGCGCCATGCTTCCTCCATGGAGAGAGTGGCGTCTCTCGTGGAGACACTCCTCCAGGGGTTGCGCTTGGACCTGAAAGTCCTTACAGCGGCATTGACCTCAGCTGGTCATTGCCCACGTGGGAGATGGTTTGGGCACCAAGTACCCCAGCTCGGTCCCCATCCAACTGTGGTGAGCAGGGAGGTCCAGAGCAACCTCACGTTGCCTGTCATCTTTGCTCCTCTCAGGGCCCCCTGGATGAGGGCAGCAGCTCCTCCGCCCGTCTGCCAGTGACTGTGGCATCCAATGAGGCTGTGGCAACTGGGAAGAAGCCAGCTGTGGAGCTGACCGCTCCCTCCAAGACAGGGACATCAAACACTCCACAGGCCAGAGGACGTCCACCAAGGTCATCGAGTCCAAAAGGACAGCACAGCGAGCAGGCTCAGATGCCAGTGCCAATGAGGGGACAGTACCAAGACATAGCATCCATAAACGTAGATTTAAGGCACTTTGGGTACAACACGGCTTTCTCACTGGTGCTTTTATGTTGTCCCACAGTAGTTTATTGAAGACTTGGTGTGATGTCCAACACTCTTTTTTTGGTTTATGAAGTTACATATCTTCTCTCAATAAATTCTGACATGTTGCCATGCCTCCGGGTGATTCCTCACTTCTACAAGTGGATGGGAAGCCATGATGTTATGAGTGAGTTGTTTGACATTGAGCTCTATTGACAAGGGCCTTAATTAATTTTATTATCCAAGCATATTTAGCACTTAGGTAACAAGTATGGAGCCCACAGCCCTGGCGTGTGTTGAAGGTCCATCTGTGTTGGGCTAGCTGAAGGTTCGTTGGATTAAAGCCACTCGGGTGTCCCTGCCTCCCTGGAGTATGCCTGGGTCAGCATGTACCCCCTCAGCATTCTCCTGTGCCTGCTCATCCTCGGACTCACTGCTGGACTCATCATGTGCATCCGGAGCAACTGCATCCACGGCTTCCCTGTCCACTGTGTCCCCCCTTTCCAGTGCCAGATTGTGGAGAGCTCAGCATGCAACCACTATCAGTGACAGACACTCTGGGGGTATTGCAGTGCCCCCCTGAATGGTCCAGGCATTGGAAATGCATCTTGAGAAGACCGATGTCTCTCTTCCCCACAGCCCTTGTGGAGCCATGGCTCCTATTGTACCGCTGCTCAGCCTCTCTTCCTGGATGGCGAAGAGGTGTCATGAGCCACATTTTGAGGGGGGCCTTGTCACCCAGCAGCTATCCACCCAGCTGGGCTGGAGCACTGAAGAGCCTCGGCACCTGGCAGTGTCTGAGGATGTAGGCATTGTGGGAGCTGCCTGGGTACCTTGCATGGACTTGTAGGTTCAGCATCCTGTGGTCACACACTATCTGCACGTTCATGGAGTGGAAGCCCTTCCTATTGACGAAGGCACCGGGCTCACCTGCTGGTGCCTTGATGGCCACATGTGTACAGTCTATAGCATCCTGGACACGGGGGAAGCCAGCAATGGCCGCGAAGCCTCTGGCTCGCTCCGCCTGGCTGGCTTATCCCAGCGGTAGTAGATGAAAGTGAATGCATGCCTGGACAGTGCATCTGTGACCTGCTTGACACAACTGTGGACAGCTGATTGGGAGACTCTGCAGAGATCACCCACTGAGCCCTGGAAATAGCTGGAGGCCTAGAAGCTGAGGGCAGCTGTGACCTTTAGCGCCACTGGCGTGGGGTGCCCACCCACACAGTTAAGGGATATCTCAGGGCCTATCATTTGACAGATGGAGGTCAGTGTCTCCCTTGAGAGACAGAGCTTCCTTCAGCAGTGCACCTCAGACATATTGAGGTAGCCGCTTTTCCTGGCAGCAGGATAGTGGTGTCTTCTCTCTCCCCCTCCAACTTGGACTTCCTGTTGGCCCCGCACCCCTTGTGCCTGTGTCTCCCCTCCCAAAGGTGGCTCCCCTGGAGGCTGAATATGGACGCCTGGCCTCCTCCCCCTTCTGGCCCTCCCTTCCTCCTCAGAGGAGGTGCTTCCAGTGGAGAGCACAACTCCCATTCCCAGGTTATGGGAAGGCTTCCTGAAAGCAGCAGGCCCCAGAATTGATCTTTACTGTAGAGTCCTGACCTGACGACTCCTGTCCAGCTGGTATGAGTTTTGAAGTATTCCAGCTCACACAGACAAGTATCAGTAACTTTCACTTACTCCGCCCGTGGATGAGGTTTATACAAATGTCTCCTACCAGCCTGCCTGTTGCGCCCGTGCAACGTCCTGAAGGTCACATGGGCCCCGAAAAATTGCAGTCAATTGCTGCCTCAAGGGCTTTAGCTGAGTGATTAATTAATGACGGGTGCGCATCCGAGAACATCGCCTGCCCGGCCACCCAAATATTGCGATGGCGCATGGTGACATCAAGACGATCGCCCGACATCATCACGTGCCATTTTATGCGGGGCCCGCCTCCGCATGCCAATGGGAAAATTCTGGCCATTAAGGATGACAGGACAGTTGATGCGTTGAGGCTGCAGCATGTGGGAGCTCCTGGATAACATTGTGATCCATGGCAAGCACATCTGCAGAAAGCGTTTGCAGCTTGAGGAACTTCAGCTCAGAGTCATTGAGCTGGAGGCTGAGCTGCAGACTCTGCGACATATCAGGGAGGGGCAGAGTTACCGGGATGCTTTATACCAGGAGGCAGTCACATCACTTAGGATAGGGTCCTCTGATTTGGTCAGTGGCCAGGGACTGGAGTAAGTGAGGCAGTTAAGGGGGCCCAGAGGGCAGGAGTGCAGGAGTGTGAGCCTCTGCAATTGTCCAACAGGTTTGAGGTTCTCTCATCTTGTTTAGATGAGAGTGGGGGCTGCTGGGTGGATGAGCAAATTGACCATGGCACTCTGGTACAAGAAGCTCTTCAAGTGGGGGAAGCAGAATGGAATGTAGTGGTAGTAGGGGGCAGAATTGTGAGGGGGATTGACACTGTTCTCTGTAGCAAAGAGTGAGAGTTCAGTTGGCTTTGTTGCCTGCCTGGTGCCAGGGTTCAGGACATATGCTCAGGGCGAGAGAGGAACTTGGAGTGGGATGGCAAGGATCCAATGGTTGTGGCCCATGACATAGACAGGATGAGGAAGGAGGCTCTGCGTAGTAAGTATGAGGAGCTAGGCACCAAATTAAGGAGCAGAACCTCAAAGGTAATAATTTCTGAGTTATTACCTGAGCCACGTGCAAATTGGCATAGGACAAATAAGACTAGAGAAATGAATGCTTGGCTGGTGTGGGAGTAGTAGGTTCTGGTTTGTGGGGCACTGTCACCAGAATTGGGGAAAGTGGGATCTGTGCCATTGGACCGTCAACACCTGAACTATGCTGGCTGGTGTCCTCGTAAGCTGCCTAAGGAAGTAGTGGCGGTTTTAAACTGAAGAGTGGGGGTAAGGGATTAAGTTTGGAAAGATGTTGAGTAGAGACAAGGCAAGAGAGAAAGGTATTGATATGGGAAATGATAAACAGACTGTGACAGGAAGGACCAGAGACTACAAATCTAAGAATACATCAGCAGATAAGGCTAGACGCTACTAAAATAATCAAGGGACAAAACTAAAGACTCTGTATCTAAATGCACATAGCATTCAAAACAAAACAGATGAACTGATAGAGCAAATAGAAATAAATAAGTATAATCTGATAGCCATTACAGAGACATGGGTAGAAGGTGACAATACATTTAGACCTGAATATTGAAGGGTATGTGACATTTAGGAAGAGTAGGAAGTTAGGAAAAGGTGGAGGGTTGGCTCTGTTAATTAATAATGCTATTAGCACATTAGAGAGGGATAACCTAAGTTCAGGAAACCAGGATGTAGAAGTGGTTTGGGTTAAGATGAGGAATGATAAAGGCAAGAAGTCACTTGTGGGAGTGGTGTAACTACACGGTAGGACAGAGTGTAAAAGAAGAGATAATGGGAGCTTGCCAGAAAGGCACAACAATAATCATGGGGGATTTTAATCTACACATAGGCTGGAAAAATCAGATAGGCAAAGGTAACATAGATGAGGAGTTCATAGAGTGTTTTTGGGATAGTTTCTTAGAACAGTTTCTTAGTTTCTGGAGCCAATCAGAGAGCAGACTATGCTGGACCTGGTATTGTGCAAAGAGATAGGATTCATTGAGGACCTGCTAGTGAAGGCACCCCTAGGTAGCAGTGATCATAATATGATTGAATTTTACATTAATTTTGAGGGAGAAATACATGTGTCCAAAACTAATATTTTAAACTTAAATAGGGGCAATTATGAGGCATAAAAGCAGAGCTAGCTAAAGTGAACTGGCAAATGAAGTGAAGGGAAATGTCAATAGAAGTTCAGTGGAAGAAATTTAAAGGGATATTTCAGAATACACAGAATATATACATTCCAATGAAAAAGAAACATTCCAAGGGAAGGGCCCACCATCAGTGGTTAACTGAAAAAGTTAAAGACAGTGTCAAGCTTAAAGAAAAAGCAAATAATTACGCAAAGATGGGTGGCAGGTAAGAAGATTGGAAAGAATATAAAGAACAGCAAAGGATGACAAAAAGATTAATAAGGAGGGAGAAAGCTAGCTAGTGACATAAAGACAGATAGTAAGAGTTTCTATAGATATTTAAATAAAAAAAGAGTTAACAAAGTGATCATTGGTCCTATAGAAAGTGCATCTGGGGAATTGATAATGGGAAGTAGAGAGATGCTGGGTGAATTGAACAGGCACTTTGCTTCGGTCTTCACTGCAGTGGACATGAGTAACATCTCAGAAATAGCTGTAATGGAAGACAGGGAGGAACTCTGGAAAATTACAACCACTAGGGAAGTGGCATTGAGCAAATTGTTGGGGCTGCAGACTGATAGATCTCCAGGTCTGGATGGATTTCACCCTAAGGCCATGGAAGAAGTGACTAGTGAGATAGTTGATGCACCGGTTTTAATTTTCTAAAATTCTCTAAATTTGGGGAAGGTTTTATTAGATTGGAAAATAGCAAATGTAACACCTTTATTCAAAAAAAGGAGGGAGATAGAAAGCAGGAAACTATAGGTCAGTCAGCCTAACATCTGTCATAGGGAAAATGTTAGAAGCTATTATTAAAAATGTTATAACAGGGCACTTAAAAAAATTCAAGGCAATCAGGCAGAGTCAACATGGTTTTGTAAAAAGGAAATCATGTTTAACCAATTTATTGGAGTTCTTTGAAGGAAGCACATGTGCTGTGGTTGGAGGGGAACTGGTGGATATACTGTACTTAGATTTTCAGAAGCGCCACATCAAATGGCGAGAGATTGCACAGCTCCGAGATTCAGAGGGATCTGGGTGTCCTAAAGCATGAATCACAAAAGGTTAGCATGCAGGTACAGCAGGTAATTAGGAAAGCTAATAGAATGTTATAATGCATTGTGAGGGGAATTTATTTCAAAAGTAGGGAGGTTATGCTTTAGTTGTACAGGGCACTGGTGAGACCATGTCTGGAGTATTGTGTAAAGTACTGGTCTCCTTATTTAAAGAAAGATGTAAAAACATTAGAAGCAGTTCAGTGAAGGTTTACTAGACTAATGCCAGGAATGAATGGGTTGCCTTATGAGGAAAGGCTGGACAGGTTAACTGGAATTTAGAAGCAGCAACTTAATTGAGACCTTTTAGATCCTGAGGGGTCTTGACAGGGTGGATGTGGAGAGGATGTTTCCTTTTATGGGAGAATTTAGAACTAGGGGTCACTGTTTAAGAATAAGGCGTTGCTCATTAGAGACAGAGATGGGGAGAAATTTTTCTCTTAGAGTGTTGTGAGTCTTTGGAATTCTCTTCAAGAGGCCAGGGAAGCAGAGTCTTTCAATATTTTTAAGGCAGAGCTAGATAGATTCTTGATTATCAAGGGGAGGGGGTGAAAGGTTATTAGGGATAGGCAGGAACTTGGAGTTGAGGTTACATCCAGGCCAGCCATGTTGAACTTAATGTCGAGTTTGGAGGACTGTAAACTTCCTATTTGAAAGATAAAGTGCAGTTCCTTGAGTTTGTGTTGAGCTTACATTATAGGATGTATATATAAATATAAAATCTTATGATAAAATTATCTTTTACAATATAAATTGTGAAACATTGAAATAGGAGCAGGGAAGTCAGTTCTCTGAGTTTACTCTGCTGTTCTAATAGCTTATGTAGATTAACTCCACTTACCCTTCTTTTCTCCAAATCCTTTGATACCTTTAGCTAACTTTAATACTGTGATAATATGATGCAATACAGTAGCAGAAAAAAAGTGAAGAACTGCTGTGTATAATTGTTACTTATTTGTTTCTTCCTGTCTTAGAACCATAGAAAAGTTACAGCACAGAAGGAGGCCATTTGGCCCATCTTGTCCATGCCAGCCCGAGGACACCCAGGTGCCCTTTCTAATCCCACCTTCCTTGTTGAATAATTCTAATTTGCAGTTATAACCTGTAACTATTGCTGGTGGTACTTTTTTTATTCTTTATTGACTCACTGGACGTGGGTATCGCTGTCTGGGCCAGCATTTATCGCCCATTCCTAATTGCCCTTGAGAAGGCGGTGGTGAGCTGCCTTCTTGAACTGCTGCAGACCACGTGGTGTAGGCACACCCACAGTGCTGTTAGGGAGGGAGCTCCAGGAACTTGGCCCAGTGACAGTGAAGGAACGGTGATATATTTCCAGGTCAGGATGGTGAGTTGCTTGGAGGGTGGTCATGTTTGCACGTGTCTGCTGGCCTTTGTCCTTCTAGATGGTAGTGGTCGTGGGTTTAGAAGGTGCTGTCCAAGGAGCCTTGTTGAGTTCCTTCAATGCAGCTTGTAGATGGTACACACTGCTGCCACTGTGCGTCTGTTGTGGAGGGAGTGGATGTTAGTGGATGGCGTGCCAATCAAGTGGGCTGCTTTGCCCTGGTTGGTGTCAAGCTCCTTGAGTGTTGCTGGAGCTGCACTCATCCAGGCAAGTGAAGAGTATTCCATCACTCCTGACTTGAGCCTTGTAGACGGTGGACAGGATTTGTGGAGGCAGGAGGTGAGTTATTCGCCACAGGATTCTTAGCCTCTGACCTGCACTTGTATTCACAGTATTTATATGGCTAGTCCTGTTCACCTTCTGGTCAATGGTAACACCCAGGATGTTGACAGTGGGGATTCAGTGATGGTAATGTCATTGAATATCAAGGGGAAATGATTAGATTCTCTCTTATTGGAGATGGCCATTGTCCGGCACTTGTGTGGCATGACTGTTACGTGCCACTTGTCAGCCCAAGCCTGGATATTGTCCAGGTCTTGCCACGTTTGGACATGGACTGCTTCAGTATCTGAGGAGTCGCGAATGGTGCTGAACATTGTCAGTGAACATTGCCACCTCTGACCTTATGATGGAAGGAAGATCATTGATGAAGCAGCTGAAGATGGTTGGGCTTAGGACACTATCCTGAGGAACTCCTGCAATGATGTCCTGGAACTGAGGTGACTGACCTCCAACAAACACAACCTGTGCCAGGTATGACTCCAAGCAGCAGAGAGCCTTCCCCCGATTCCCATTGATTCCAGTTTTGTTCGGGCTCCTTGATGTCACATTCTGTCATATGCTGCCTTGATGTCAAGGGCAGTCACTCTCATCTCACCCCTGAAGTTCAGCTCTACTGCCCATGTTTAAACCAAGACTGTAATGCTGTAATGAGTTCAGGAGCTGAATGGCCCTGGCGGAACCCAAATCGAGCAGATTATTGCTAAACATGTGCCACCTGATAACACTGTTGATGACTCTTTACATCATTTTACTGATGATGGAGAGAAGACTGATGGGACAGCAATTGGCCGGCTTGGGTTTGTCCAACTTTTTGTGCACAGGGCAATGTTCACATTGCCAGGTACATGCCTGAATTGTAGCTTCAGAGCTCTGAAGAAGAGTCATACGAATCCAAAACGTTAACTCTGTCTTTCCCTCCACAGCTGCTGTCAGACCCGCTGAGTTTTTCCAGCATTTTTTGTTTTTGTTTCAAATTTCCAGCATCTGCAGTATTTTTCCTTTCTATTATTGTAGCTGTATTGGACCAGTTTGGCTAGGGGCACGGCAAGTTCTGGAGCACAAATCTTCAGTACTATTGCTGGAATGTTATCAGGGCCCATAGCCTTTGCAGTATCCAGTGCCTTCAGCCATTTCTCAGTATCACATGGAGTGAATCACATTGGCTGAAGACTGGCATCTGTGATGCTGGGGACTTCTGGAGGAGTCCGAGTTGGATCATCCACTCGGCACTTTTGGCTGAAGGTTGTTGCAAATGCTTCAGCCTTATCTTTTACACTGATGTTGCTGGGCTCCTCCATCATTGAGGATGGAGATATTTGTGGAGCCTCCTCCTCCAGTGAGTTGTTTAATTGTCCACCATCATTCACAACTGGATGTGGCAGGACTGTAGAACTTAGATCTTTGGCATTCAAGTTGTCCTCTTATAGCTTCACCAGGTTGACAACTTATTTTTTAGGAATGCCTGGTGCTGCTCCTGGCATCCCCTCCTGCACTCCTCATTGAACCAGTGTTGATCCTCTGGTGTTGTGGTAATGGTACAGTGAGGGATATACCGGGCCATGAAGTTACAGATTGTGGTTGAGTACAAATCTGCTGCTGCTGATGGCCCACAGTGCCTCATGGATGCCCAATCTTGAGTTTCTAGATCTGTTTGAAATCTATCCCATTTAACATGGTGGTAGTGCCACACTGGAGGGTATCCTAAATGTGAAGACGAGATTTCATCTCCAAAAGGACTGTGCGGTGGTCACACCTACTCATAGAGTCATGGATAGATGCATCTGCAGCAGGCAGATTGATGAGGATGAGGCCAAGTATGTTTTTCCTTCTTACTGGTTCCTTCCCTACTTGCTGCAGGCCGAGTCTAGCAGTTCTGTCCTTTGGGACTTAGTCAGCTCGGTCAGTAGTGGTGCTTCCGAGCCACTGTTAGAGATGGACATTGAAGTCCCCCACCCAGAGTACATTCTTGCACTTGCCATCCTCAGTGCCTCCTCCAAGTGGTGTTCAACATGGAGGAGCACTGATTCATCAGCTGAGGGAGGGTGGTATGTGGCAGGAGATTTCCTTGCCCATGTTTGACCGATGCCATGAGACTTCATGGGGTCAGGAGTCGAAGTTGAGGACTCCTGGGGCATCTCCCTCCCGATTGTATATCACGGTGCTGCCACCTCTGCTGGGTCTGTCCTGCTGGTAGGACAGGGCATATCCAGGGATGATGATGATGGAGTCTGGGATATTGTCTGTAAGGTATGTTTCCATGAGTGTGATTATGTCAGGCAGTTGCTTGATTAGTCTGTGAGACAGCTCTCCCAATTTTGGCATTAGCCCGCAGATGAATTGTCAACCTGGTGAAGCTAGAACACAGGAATACTTGCGTGCCAAACAGCATAAGCAGCATAAACAGCAAGTGATAGACAGAGCTAAGCGATCCCACAACCAATGGATCAGATCTAACGTCTGCAGTCCTGCCACATCCAGTCGTGAATGGTGGTGGGCAATTAAACAACCTCCTGGAGGAGGAGGCTCCATAAATATCCCCATCCTCAATGATGGAGGAGCCCAGCACATCAGTGCAAAAGATAAGGCTGAAGCATTTGTTACAATCTTCAACCAAAAGTGCCGAGTGGATGATCCACCTCGGACTCTTCTGGAGGTTTCCAGCATCACAGATGCCAGTCTTCAGCCAATTGGATTCACTCCACATGATATCAAGAAACGATGGAAGGCATTGGATACTGCAAAGGTGATGGACCCTGACAACATTCCGACAATAGTACTGAAGACTTGTGCTCCAGAACTTGCTGCTCCCCTAGCCAAGCTGTTCCAGTATAGCTACAACACTGGTATTTAACCTGCTATGTGGAAAATTGCCCAGGTATGTCCTGTACACAAAAGGCAGGGCAAATCCAACTCGGCCAATTATTGCCCCATTAGTTTACTCTCCATCATCAGTAAAATTATGGAAGGGGTCATCAACAGTGCTATCAAGTGGCACTTGCTTAGCAATAACCTGCTCACTAACGTCCAGTCTGGCTTCTGCCAGCGCCACTCAGCTCCTGACCTCATTACAACCTTAGTTCAAACATGGACAAAAGAGCTGAACTCCCGAGGTGAGGTGAGAGTGACAGCCCTTGACATCAAGGCAGCATTTGACAGAATGTGGCATCAAGGAGCCCTAGCAAAACTGGAGTCAATGGAATCAGGGGCAAACCTCTTGGCCGGTTGGTGACATACCTAGCACAAAGAAAGGTGGTTGTAGTTGTTGGTGGTCAATCATCTCAGCTCCAGGACATCACTGCAGGAATTCCTCAAGGTAGTGTCCTCAGCCCAGCCACCTTCAGCTGCTTCATCAATGACCTTCCTTCTATCTTAATGTCAGAAGTGGGGATGTTGGCTGAAGATTGAACGATGCTCAGCACCATTCTCAACTCCTTGAATACTGAAGCAGTCCATGTCCAAAAGACCTGAACAACATCCAGGCTTGGGCTGACAAGTGGCAAATAATGTTCACACCACACAAGTGTCAGGCAATGACCATCTCCAACAAGAGACAATCCAACCATTGCTTCTTGATGTTCAATGGCATTACCATCACTGACTATCCCACTTTCAACATCCAGAAACTGATCTGGATCCCCCATATAAATAATGTGGCTACAAGAGCAGGTCAGAGGCTAGGAATCATGTGATGAGTAACCCATCTCCTGACTCCCCAAAGCCTGTCCACCATCTACAAGGCAAAACTCAGGGTATGATGGAATACTCCCCACTTGCCTGGATGAGTGCAGCTCCAACAACACTCAAGAAGCTTGACATCATCCAGGACAAAGCAGCCCACTTGATTGACATCACCTCCACAAACATTCACTCCCTCCGCCACCAACGCACAATAGTAGCAGTGTGTACCAACTACAATTTGCACTGCAGGAATTCACCAAGGCTCCTTCGACAGCACCTTCCAAACCCACAACCGCTACCATCTAGAAGGACAAGGGCAGCAGATAGATGGGAACACCACCACCTGAAAGTTCCCCTCCAAGTCAATCACCATCCTGACTTGGAAATATAATCACCGTTCCTTCACTGTTGCTCGGTCAAATCCCTGGAACTTCCTTCCTGATGGCACTGTGTGTGGACCAACACCACATGGACTGCAGTGTTTCAAGAAGGCAGCTCACCACCGCCTTCTAAAGGGCAATTAGGGATGGCCAATAAATGTTGGCCCAGCCAGTGAAGTCCCCACCCCATGAATGAATAATAAAAAAAAATTTAGCCAGGTAGACTTTGCAGGGTTGACAGGGCTGAGTTTTCCGTTGTCATTTGCGATGCCTAGGTTGATGCTGGGTGGTCCATCTGGTTCCATTCTTTTTAGATTTTGTAGTGGTTTGTCACAAATGAGTGGCTTGCTAGGCCATTTCAAAGGGCATTTAAGAGTCAACCACATTGCTGTGGGTCTGGAGCCACATGTAGGCCAGATCAGATAAGTTCAGCAGATTTCCTTCCCTAAAGGGCATTATTGAACCAGATGGGTTTTTGGAACAATCGACAATAGTTTCATGGTCACTGTTAGACTTTTACTTCCAGATTTTTACTTAATTCAAATTGCACGGGTTACCATGGTGGGATTCGATCCCATGTTGCAAGAACATTATCCTGGGTATCTAGGTTACTAGTCCAGCAACAATACTACTAAGCCACCATTTTGAGGAGAATCCCGTCGTGGCAAAAAATAGATCAAGTAGCTGAAGAAGGCGACAGGAAGATTTTTAGTTCATTATCTGGGT
This sequence comes from Carcharodon carcharias, assembly GCF_017639515.1. NCBI lineage: Eukaryota > Metazoa > Chordata > Chondrichthyes > Lamniformes > Lamnidae > Carcharodon > Carcharodon carcharias. The sequence continues at coordinate 163,081,599 of NC_054475.1, read as the reverse complement.
CATGAAATCAAGAGATTGGCTCGTTATCAGCACCGGTGAACACACTTGAGGCCCTAGAGAATCAACACTCAATATATGAGAGCAGTCGGAAATATGGAAGTCTCGTTACCTAGGTAGAGAAGGGAAAAAGAGTGCAAAAATATATCATATGGTGCAGGCAATTCAATGGGTAAGAATAAATTATTTCATTCATAATTATTCTTGATGTGATTATAAATCATATCTCTCCTGGTAGATGTATGGCTGGGGAATATGCAAAATTGCAATGCAAACTACCTTCAATATTTTTAGTGCGGTTTATTTAGTACAGCTTTTGCTTTTATGTTCACAGATTTTTTTGTGCTGGTTCACTCTGGATTCATAATCACATCTGTGATTATACCCTGGGCTCTTTGCTTATTTTGATTCATGCATTCAACACCTGCTCAGTTACAGAAAATAAAATCTGGGCCCATCGGAAGGTTAACAAATTGTGGCATTCAAAACGTGCCGCAGGAAATGTGAGAAAATGGTCCGGAAATGCAGTTTTGCACTCCTTTTAGACATAAATTTAAAGGAGGGAAGGAAGGAGGAGGGAAGGAAGGAGGGAGGCAGGAATGGAGGAGGGAAGGAAAGAAGGAAGGAAGGGAGGGAGGGAGGCAGGAAGGGAGGGTAGGAAGGAGGAAGGAAGGGAGGGAGGGAGGAAAGGAGAGAAGGAGAAAGGGAGGGAAGAAGGAAGGGAAGGAGGGAGGAAAGGAGAGAAGGAGAAAGGGAGGGAAGAAGGAAGGGAAGGAGGGAGGAAAGGAGAGAAGGAGAAAGGGAGGGAAGAAGGAAGGGAAGGAGGAAAGGAGGAATGCAGAGAAGAAAGGAAGACGGTAGGGAAGAAGTAGGGAAGGATGGAGGGAGGGATAAAACAGAAAGAAGATAATTGATTTTAAATTGAATAGTATGTGAAAGAAAGTCCCAGAGGTGGAAATGTGCAAACCAGCTAGTTTTGTATGTGAAAAGTTTACTGCGGCAGGACCAATTTCTTTGCACTTACTGTTAGTTATATGCGAGCAGGTAATTACATTGACAACCTCCATTTCCCACTTTGTCGTTAGAAAATTATTCCCCTTCCAGCTTTAAGTTGTTTTGAAACTCATGAATGAAGCCCTCGGGTTTCAATTCTCTGCCAGAATTACTGTGTGATCAGCCATTATATATGAGGTAAAAACACTCACTATACATTGCTCATGAAATGTTGGCACAGATGAAACTAGAAAAATCGAAGGTCCATTCAGCTCATTAACTTTTTATAATGGTCCATTCTCAATCCATTTTCTCATGGTCCCTACAACCTTTACAGCAAAGCTATGTCAAGTGAAACCAGAAAATCCATTTCAGCATTCATCCTTGATTGGTTGGTTCTCTTCCTTGCTATAATTGCTGTAATACCATAACGTTTCTGTAATTATGAACCACTCGGCCTTCATTATTATTTTTTATCCTTCCAAGCTCTTTGTAACTCGCTGTTCATCCAGCTCTTTACTTTAAAGCTTTTAGTTGGAATTCTCCTTGATCATCTTTTTGTCCAACTTAAGCAAGTAGAGTGCTGCAAATTCCCAACTGAAGCTTGCTGTGCAGTTGCACTGTTTTTTTTTACCGATTTTAGATCAGTACAACAATGATGTAAGTTAGCAGTGCTGCATCAAACCTATCAGTTCTTACCACCCTTGAATCCAGGAAAAGCAGGTGTTGAAATGTGCGCACAGAACTTTGCTTGCTAGCATTTGAATGTGAATAAAAATTTAAAAATTGGAATCTCCCTGTTTACTTGTCACCAATACAAAACCTCAAGAAACAGCCTCCCCCTCAACTTTCAACTGACACTTGACAGCATTATAAACTCAACCTCTGCTGCATTTTGATTCCTTTCATTTTGCTGTTCTTTTTTCTCTCTCTGTTGTTTCTGTATTTTTCCCTTTCCTTTCAGATGATAACTATTCATGATCCTGCCATTCACACCTCCTCTAATCATGATTTTTGATTTTTTTTTTACTTGTTCCATCACCACTCCCTTTGGCCTTGCACCATGATCCCCTTTGTCCTTAAATCCGTCCTACTCTCTACCCAATCACAGATCTTTCCTATTATTCTTTCTCCACCCTCGCCCCGTCTCAGTTGCTCAAAAGCATTTCTAACTTTTCTCAATTCTGCCAAAATGTCACAGACCTGAAATATTAACTTTCTCCCCAGTCCCGCTTAGTATTTCTCACACTTCCAGTGTGCACACATGTGTGGTGCTTACATGGGAAATCTAAGCTTTCAGTTGCTGGTTCAACCGTGCCTGGACTGCTGCACCATTCCCTGTGACACTGGGATAAGATAACCATAACCTCTCAGGTCTGGGGTGTTTGCCCTCAAATTCCCTGTTTTTTTTACAAAGATTTGGAGGTGCAATGCCTGCTGAGGAGTACAGCACTCAGTAAATAAGCTGGAGTGTCAAAGCACCCCAGCACCACCAATGCTGCTCAGCAACATCCCCTCCCCCACCTGCCACACCTCCTGGTAATGCTCACTGACATCCCAGCAATGCTCAAGCCTCTCCTGAAAATGCTCAGCCCCACTCCTGACAATCCCCGCACCCCACTCCCAACACTGCTCAAACCCCATCCTGATGTGTTGACCCTCCCCACAACCCCCCTCCGCCATCACTGCAATACTCATCTCCCTCCTAGTAAGGCTCACATCCCCCTCCTGGCAATGTTCACCCCCAACACCCTCCTGACTGTTTCATGAGGTCAATTTTTTACTTGACCATAAATGGTAATTATCTAAATACGTCCATTTAACAATGTGGATGACTTAACTTCCATCCCTGCCCCCACTCTCCTCCTACTCTCGCGAAAATTGGCAGGGTCAGGAAGAGAGGCGTTTGCTCCTCTACAATCCAGTCCTGACAACAAAAATCCAGCCCTGTGTGTCTGAGTGGGTGTCTGTGTGTAAATGCACAAAAGTGCATATCCATGAATTAAAATTATGAATAACATTTATCTTCTTGCATGTTTTCTTTTAATTTGAAAAGAAACCTCTTGTCCCTTACGCTTTCCAGTACATTAATTCATTAAACAACTACCATGATACTATTACTATAATTAATGTACTCCATATATGGCGTGTTTAGGAGTGTCAGACTCCTCCTTCACCCTTTCTTAATTCTGGCCATTGTTTGTGTAGGCACCATGCCCTGGGAATAACCTTAAATGAATCTTCAAATGGTAATTATACTGACTATTTAATGTCATTGAGTCACCCAACAAGTATAGCGTTAAATTAATCTCACCAATTGATATCAGATCTCAGACTGTAATCTTGACGATAAATTGATAATCAGCAACTTCATAAATGCTGACTTGCTGTCATGTGAACTCCCTTAAAAGTTATTTTATTTATTTCCTTAGTTAACCCTATCTATAAATATTTGCCTACTCAATGTTTAGGTTTCGGTTCTGCTAACTGAAATTCTGAAATTAATGAAAGAATTCACATGTCCGACAATTTATTTGATTATTTTTACAATAAATTATGAATTCCTTCAATCGTCAGTTTGTGTGTATCAGAATTGGAGGTTGAGAAAATCTGACCCAATATCATCCAAACTGGTTGATGAGCACATCAAATCTTGGCTTTATTGATCCGAGACCTAGAATGGATGATAAACCCCATATGGTTTCTTGACAAAGTGCTCGGTTCAAGGGGTTAATGATTCCTCTGTTCCACTGAGTGTCAGCCGTGGTTCAGTTGGTCAAGTTCTTGCCTTTGAGTCAGGAAGGTGTAGGTTCAAGTCTAATCCAAGAACTTGAGCCCAAAAATCAAGGCTGACACCCCCATGCAGTGCTCAGGGAGTGCTGCGCTGTCTTTCAGATGAGATGTTAAACTGAGGCCCTCTCAGGTGGATGTAGAAGATCCCATGGCACTATTATGAAGAAGAGCAGGGGAGTTATCCCAGGGGGTCCTGACCAATATTTATTCCCCAAAAAACATCACAAAAACAGATAATCCAGTCATTATCTCATTGCTGTTTGTGGGAGATTTTCTATAAGCAAATTGGCTGTCATGTTTATTACGCAACAGTGTCTACACTTTAAAAACACTTCATTGACTGTAATGCACCGGGAGACGTCTGGTGGTCATGAAAGGAGCTATAGAAATGCAAGACATTCTTTTTTAATAAATATTTGTTGAAGTTCCAATTTCAAGTTCCTTCCTTTCTGCATGTAAAATGGGGGAGAATTTTTAGCATGTCAGATGGGTTGGGCGAGAGCGGGTGTGGAGCCAATGAAGGCCCACCCAGTGTGAATCACGACTCCCGAGAACAGCGGGAAGGGGTGGGTGGCGGTGGGAACCCAATGGCCGCTGGGTCCAGTGGCGACCTGTCGGCCTGTTTAAAAATGGCACAGGCAGCTTTCCAAAGGCTGCCACCGATGTGGCACAGAGGGATGCCTGAGACCGCTCCCGGAGAGCAGGCCAGGCGGGAGGGCAGGTCAGCGGGGGCATTGTGCCCCGAGATTCTCAGATGAGTACCTCGCTGCCCTGCTCGGGGAGGTGGCATCGCGGCGCGAGATCCTTGTGCCAAGGGACGGGAGAAGGAGGTTCCCCCCACATGACAAAATGCGCCTGGGAGGAGTTGGCGGAAAGGGTCAACTCCCACGAGGTGGTGTGACGCACCTGGGTTCAACGCCGCCAGCGGTTCAACGACCTCTTGCGATCAGGAAGGGTGAGCACCATGTTGGCATGGGTCACTTGGCACAGCAGTTAAGTTGGCCCCTCACTGACCCCCACCCCCACCCACAAACTCAGAATTTAGTTAATCCATTGACTCATTCACGGCATGTGGCCTTCGCTGCGTGGGCCAGCATGTATTGCCCATGCCTAGTTGCCCCTGAGAGGGTGGTGGTGAGCTGCTTTCTGTATCCGCTGCATGTGGTGCAGGTACACCCACTGTTTTGGGGCGAGCTCCATGATCTGGACCTAGGCGCAGTGCTGGAACACCGAGACATTTCAAAATGCTGCTGAGTGACTTGGAAGGGAACTTCCAGGTGGCGAGGCAGCCATCCATCTGCTGCCCTTGTCCTTCTAGGTGGTAGTGCTCGTGGGTTTGGAAGGTCCTACAGTGTGAGAGGCAAATGTAATGGAGGCAGTATCTGGGCAAGGGGGTCAGCCCTGGCAGCATGGAGTGAGTGTATGGTGGCTCCAGGGTTATGTCTCCGATGAGCCCTGCAAGGTTTCACACAGGTGGGGGTGGCAAGGCTACAATGGTAATGCAGGTACAGGGTGAACTAATCAACACTCCTCTCTCCTTTCAGGAGAAGACCAGACACAATAATGCCAAACTGAAGCAGAATGGCGGAGAGCAGGTCCACCTACTCATACTCACCAGATACGAGCAGGAGGCACTGGAGCTGGAGAGGCACCATGTGCCCAGGTCTGCCGGCGGTGGTGAGGTTGGGATGCCGGTGGGAGATAAGAGTGCCGTGCACTGAGTCCACAATGTCTGTCAGTGCAAACCTTCCACTGTTGACTGTATATTGAATTCAGCCTCCAACATGGGATTCCCATTGATAACAGAAGGAGGAGCACATATTGATCTGGGTGCCAGGCATTCACATTAACAGTGTAACAAGTTCAACTAATCAAATGTCCTTGTTCTTCCTTTCAGCCTCTCCAGAGCATGCCTGGACTCAGGAGGCAGAGGGAGCGCCACTGATCCCTGAGGGCCCAGAAGATATAAACGCACCAGCATCACACCCTCTCAGCCAGGCAGGTACCAGAGCAGATACCAGCACCTCGGTGGGGATAAGATTGTTGGCTAGTGTCCCAGGGCACATTGGTGAGGGCACTTCACACTCGCTTGAGGTGTAGGCGGTGGCAGAGAGTGCCCAGGGCGCCGTCAATTGGAGGACTGCAGGGACGAGGAACATGTTCAGTCGATGGCTGATGATGTGCTTCTGGAATCATCCCTGAGGCAGCAGATGCTGGAAGTCCAGCAGGGTCTGCAGTATGATCTGGCGGAGATGCATGAGGGAATGTGTGCCATGGTCTCCGTTGTGGAGGAGTCCATGTGGAGCATGAGCAATGCAATGACGCTCAATGCCGAGTGCCATGCCTCCTCCATGGAGATAGTAGCGACTCTAATAGAGAGGCTGCTTCAGGAGAACAATCAGGGCTTCCTAGGGATGCTCTCGGACATGCAGCCCTCACAGCGGCATTGATCTCAGGTGGTCAGTGTCAGTGTGGGAGATGGATTGGGCACCCAGTATCCCAGCTTGGTGCCCATCCATCAGTGGTGAGTAGGGAGGTCCGAAGTGACCTCCCGTCAGCGCACAAACTGCCTGTCGTCTCTGTGGGTTCCTCCCAGGGCGTTCCAGATGAGGGCAGCAGTTCCTCTGCCCCTCTGCCAGTGACCATGGCATCCGATGAGGCTGCGGCGACTGGGGAGATGCCAACCATGGCACTGGCTGCTCCCTCTCAGGCAGAGACATCACAGGCCCCACGGGCCAGAGGATGCCTGCCCAGGTCAGCAAGGCCAACAGGACAGCAGACTGAGCAGGCTGTCTCCAATACCAGGGCCAACGAGTGGGGAGCATCTAGACATAGCACCTGAAAACGTAAACATAACTCACCCTAGGCACACCGCAGGTGGTTTTCTGTGGTCCGGTTTTAGTTGCTTCTTAGCCGATGAATGCACCTTCATTTCTGTTTTGTTGTATGAAATCATTAAATGTTTTTGTTCTGAACAAGCCTCTGGGTGCTTCATTAGTCCTGAAGGTGCAGCGAAATCCATGATGTGACGAGTGACTTGTTTGTCATTGAGCTTTGTTGGCAAGGCACATAATTAATGTTCCTGACCAGGCAAATGTTGCTCTCAGGTATCGAATATGGAGCCTGCAGCTCTGGCATGTGTTGGAGGTCCATCTGTGTTGTGCTAGCTGAAGGATCAAAGCCTCCCGGGTGTCCCTGCCTCCCTGGAGGTTTTCCGGGTCAGTGTCTATCCCCTCAGTGTTCTCCTGAGTGGGCTTGTCCTCGAACTCACTATTGGACTCATTGTCTACAGCCAGAGCATCTGCTTCTACATCTTCTTCTTCCACTGCATCCCCCCCTTCCAGTGCCAAATTGTGGAGACCACAGCATGCAACCACAATCAGTGACACACGACATGGGTGGTATTGCAGTGCACCCTCTGAATGGTCCAGGCATCG